>NC_134091.1:110026575-110342131 GCF_000715075.1 Nicotiana tabacum | reverse complement strand
AACATTAGGGATGTCGCAAAGGTGACACAGACTTCGCATTTGCGAAGTATGCCCCTTCCGCAAAAGCGATCAATTTATTGCCAAGCGATTTCCCTTGCCTAGGTGCCTAATCGCAAATGCGATCCATAGTTCGCAAAAGGGAACCTGACAGCCTCCCATCCCACCTTGCAAATGTGACCCCCTCCTCACAAATGCAAGGTTCACAAATGTGAACAGTGTCTCGAATTTGCGAGACTGCAACATCTGCCCAACAACTATGAAACATGGCCAAACTAATCCGAAACGCGTTCGAAACTCACCCGAGCCCTTGGGTCTCCACACCAAACATTCATACAAATATAAAAACATCATACAAACTCGCTCATGCAATTAAAATGCCAAAATAACATCCATAACTATGAATTGGACACCAAAACATATAGAAACTTACAATAAACTCAAGAATCAATAGAAACCCAACCATGCGTCCGATCTTTATCAAACCAACTTGGAATGACACCAAACTTTGCAGACAAGTTCTAAATGATAAAACCGACCTACTCTAAGTTTCGAAATCACAATCCAAACCCAGGATATTTCTAAACCTTTAAATTGTCCACTTTCGGCAAAACAAGCCAAATCAATCTAGTAACCTCTGAATTTAATTTCGGGCATACTCCTAAGTCCAAAATCACAACACGTACCTGTTGGAACCATCAAAATACTGTTTCGGGGTCCTTTTCATAAAGCTCAAACCTCGATCAATATTTTTAACATAAACTTATAAACCAATAACCAATGGATCCAAATCATTCCAAAACCTCCCCGAAATGAAACCAACCATCCCCGTAAGTTATAAAACAAAAAAATACACATACGGGAAGCTTCGTAAGGGGAAACAAGGGTCAAATACTCAAAACGACCAGTCGGGTCGCTACATTCTCTCCCTTTTAAACAAATGTCCGTCCTCGAACAAGTATAGAGACATACCTAAATTTCCAAAAAGATGAGGATAATGGCTCCACATATTATGCTCGGTCTCCCAAGTCGCCTCCTATATTGGTTGACCCCTCCCCAATAACCTAGCCTTCCCAGGCACAAACCATCCAACCATAGAACGCCATCGCCTCCATATAAGGCCTCGTAAGGATCCATTTGGATGCTCGATTGATAGCTGTTATTGTAGGCAAACTCTGCCAGCGGTAGAAACATATCCCATGAATCTCCGAAATAAAAAAACACAGGCACCTAACATGTCCTCCAAGATCTGAATAGTGCACCCGGACTGCCCGTCCGTCAATGGATGAAATGTCAGACTCAGTTCAACATGTGTACCCAACTCACGCTACTATGTCAGACTCCGTCCGTGATTGGAGATAATAGACACCGGCACATCATGAAGATGAACAACATCCCGAATATAAATCCGAGCCAGCTGCTCTGAAGAGTAGGTAGTCATGACTAGAATGAAGTACACAGACTTGGTCAGTCTGTCCACCATGACCCACACATTGTTGAATCTCCTCAAGGTCTATGGAAATCCAACTACAAAATCTATACTGATGCGCTCCCACTTCCACTCTGGAATGTCTAGCCTATGAAGCAAACCACCTGATCTTTGATTCTCGTACTTCACCTGCTGACAGTTCAAACACTTAACTACATACTCCACAATATCTTTCCTCATTCTTCGCCACGAGTAGTACTGCCTCAAGTTCTAGTGTGTTTAGCGACACCCGGATGAACTGAATACCGTGAACTATAGGCCTCCTCAAGAATCAACTCACGCAACTTATCCATATTGGGCATACAAATCCGACCCTACATCATTAATCTCGGCCAAACCCACACCACAATTTAGTGGTGAGGCAGTCGATGCAATAATAAATCCATCGAAGGTCGGGATCGAATCCACAGGGAGTTAGAATATGGGATTAGGTGTATATCTAAGATAATTGCAAGTTTTAACTCCAATTACACTTCCAAAAACTTGATTGGTGTTCTACTTCTACATTACTCTATTGTTTGCAAGTATAAAACTAAGGATAATATTTTTGGTTTTGAGTTTTTCAAATGATTAAAAGGGACTAGGGTCGTGACTTCTACCTTGGTGGTTATCTAATGGGTTGTAAACTGCAGGGCAAATTTCATTAGTTGAGGTCGTGATGTAGCAATCACATCCGGATACTCATTCTATACCTCTCGGTAGTTTGAGTGATTTTGCCGAATTTGGCTTTCTCAAGCCCAATTGGGTATTTGCACAATACAAGTGATATTAGCTCAAGTCGGGTATTACTATCTCTAGGTTTAACCCTTTAATTGGGGCTATCAATTTCTTGAGTTCACCCCAATTTCTTGTTAGCCAAGTTTTCCTAGACTTAGTCTCTCTTTTTCAAGTAGAGGCTAAGTCAAATAGGCATGAATCAATGTTTGCAGCCATTAATTCTAGGGTTCAATCATGAACAAGGCTAAATATCACTAACCCAATCAAAATAAGTCCTAAATTAAATACCCATCAAATACCCACACTAGGGTTGGGCCACAACCCTAGCTAAATATTTAGGTACTCATGAAAAATAAAGAAGTACAAAAAGAAATTAAGATAGAATGCATAATAATTGATTAGACAAAGCAAATATAATATTAAGAAGTTGATCTAGTACAAAATTACTCAATACAGTCAAGAAAAAGGCCAAGGTGCACTTCTGAAAACTCAACTTAACCTAAAAATAACAAAAAGTTCTATTTATACTAAGCTGAAAATATTTGAAAAAATGCTCCTACGAAGGTTGTGCGACCGCATAATTCTGGTGCGGTCGCACAATGAGCTACTGCGGCCGCACAATTATTGTGCGATCTGCATTCTTAGGAACTTGGGCTTGGAACTTGGGGTCTTCTGCGGTCTGCATAAAAATGGGTGCGGCCACACTTATGATTATGCGGCCGCACAAAACTATTGCGGTCTGCATTCCTTACTTTTTTGGACATGACACGGCTCTCTAATTCTTCAACCTTGCGGACCGCATAATAATGAATGCGGCTGCACTTGGCCTCCTGCGGCCGCACAATTTCGATGCAGTCCACATGCCTTTAGCTGGCTAAAACCTACTCTCTGAATCTCCCATCTGCAGCCGCACTGCTTGCCTTTTTGCCCTGTTTTCGTTCTTGTTCACTTTTGACTCCTTTATGAGTTGATTTTGACTTCTTTGGCTCGTGTCCCAATATTCCTGTAAGTAAGCACATTTTGTTAGTTTCCGAGAATGCCTTTAAGCATTTTTGAGCTAAATCGCAAGTTAAAGAGAGCAAATAATCGGTCAAAATCTCCACTTATCAACTCCCCGAAACTTAAGCTTTTGCTTGTCCTCAAGCAAATAAGGCAATTCCCACCTCCACTAGAAAAAGAGATATTTCAGCTGGCCTAAGGTGAATCAATCACACATTAATTGGGACCAAAAATTACCCACAACGCATATGAATTATCAACAATGCAATGATTTTCTAATGTGACACTAGAGAATCAAGAGTTGACTCTATTTATCAAGGAAGCTCGTTCTTTCGCGTAGGTCATTATGGATCCCAAACTCCTCCTCCTCTACTCTCCATTAGCACATCTCACTTTAGAATGCAACACTTGATACAAGGATTGCGAAAAGTTCGCTCATCTCTCTCAAAAGAATGCCACAAGTACGGCTCTAAGTACCATAAGCTTGATCCTCATGTAAATCATCACTAATGTAAGCTCACTCAACTTGAAATCATGTAGGGATTTTGCCGGATGTAATGAAGGCTTTTAGACCAAGGTAGGATTTGTTGGAATAGAATGGTTTCATCTTTCCTTAAGTACTCCATTTTTTCTTTTTGGCTCATACTTTCTCGACTCTTTGAGTCATTTTCTTCTTCCTCGGGGGAACTAGAGAGACGTAACGTCGCTCTTTCTTGATCATGACATTCATTCTTCTCCTTTTCTATTTACTTCAGCCTTTTATCCTCATTTTCTTTTGAATTCCCTTCAACTTTTCACTTTATTCACTTTCTTTTTGTTCTTTCTTGCTTTTCTTTTTGCCTTCCCTTTTCTTCATTTCTTTCTCTTCTTTGTACCTTTTATCATTTCAAACTCCTCGTCTCTCCCCCAAACTTATGTTTTTACCAATTGTTTCTCGAGAATGCTAAGAAAAGATTGGGTGCCAAGAGAGGGTCATTTCAGAACGGATAAAGGCTTGTAACTTGGTTATTGAAAGACAAAGGCTTCGGCTCAAAGGGGTTGACTAGGGATATCACATTGGTAGGCTATGGAAGATTTCAATTTCAAATTGGATCAAGGAGAGCCTACAATCATTTCTCAAGCCAAGCTACACTTAGAATTTCGCCTAGAAAAACACTCAGGGCAAGTTCTAGACTATTGGCAAGGAAACTTGGACTTGCAATTCAATACCTCACCTCTCACACTGCTTGATTGCTAAAGAGAACGGAGTCGAGGACCCACAACAAGCCTAGCTAAGATTGAGAATCACAAATGGCTCGATTGAACCACTCGATGACTGTTTGGGTCCACACAAGAGTGTAAAGGTCACAACTAGAGCTATTTTATGCCAACAACTTTGTTTTTAACCATAAGGTCAGAGGTAAATGTGTTGGTACCAAGTGAAGCATGCTCGAGACACTTTTATTAATTACTACTATATTTTTTCAAAACATAAAAGAAAACAGACTCAATCCCTAAAGAAGGTTGTCACGCCATCCATCATTGGGAAGAGCCACCCGGTTCACACAAAATCCACATTTGGAAAGAACCGAGGCATTAAGAAAACCAAAGGCTTATTGTTCTCACAAAACGTAAATAAGAAGTTATACTACTAAGGAAAAATAAACTAAAGAAACTATGAAATAAACTACGGAAAGCGAGATAAATGAATATACAAACCGAAGTCAAATGAGTATATACATAAGGAAAATAAATATCTACATCAAATGGGAAGAATATATACATACTAAAGGATAAAGACGAAAGAAAAAATAGTATCAGAGTTATTACAGCCCGAATGTCAAATGTCAAAGTCAAATAATCATAATAGACCACCCCCAAAATGAAAATAAGCATCGTCCTCAATGCTTAACAAAAATAAGAACAGGGAAAGGGTAGAGAGTTAAGAGAACTCCCTATGTGGTCTCAGTCTGCATAGGATCATCATCACCCCCTGTCTCCTCTAACTGTATGTCATCATCTCTCGGCTGAGGGACAACTAGGTTGCTGAGCATCTGTATTATTTCCTCAGCAGTGTGTGCAGTCGCAACCGGCTCCTCAGACTGGCTGGCTGCTGCCTCTAGTGCTGGGACTGTCTGCTCCATAAGCAAGTCCAATGGAGGATCTCCAGTAGATACAATCTTTGCAACCTCTTTGCTCAACTTCTCTACCGACTTCTTTGATGCGTGGGATCTACGCATCTTCTTGACATGTTTGCCAAATCCTTAATGACCTTCCCATATGTTGCCAGAGTATCAATAATGTTCTTCTGGTTCTCCAGAATCTTTTTCAATGTTTCCTCCACTGACAAAGGTACCTGAGGTACCTGTGGCTCTGCTGGGGCTGAGGACTGTGCTGCAACAACACTGGATATATCAGTCAGCTTTGTAGTAGTTGCCTGCATCCAGTTGTTGAGACTCGCCAATGTCTGAGAGACTCGCAACGCAGTCTGAGGATATGTAGATGAAGATGGCACTGATAGTCTACCAAAATTAGGTGGTCCGAAAGATGAAGGTGGCATGGCTGCTGTCCTGGTAGAAGTACCGGCTGAGGTGGATGGCTCCGTAGCTGAATCGGTAACCACTACCGCTGGCTCCTCAGACTGGCCATTGGAGGTAGTAGCTTTACCCTTGAATTTCGGGTTGTCAGCTCCCTGAAGTTGGTACCAAGAGAAAGGCTTCTTGGCCTTCACCTCGATGTCATAATGCCTTGGCTCCACCCCTTGGTCCTTGAAGTACTCTGTGAGGAAGTTCAGGTACAGATAGGATCTTTCACCCTTCTGGACAGCTAAAGTGATGTTGGTGGACATGATGGCACCAATATTTATCGGATACCCCGCCATAATTTAAGCCACCAAGATTACACGGGGAAGTGGAAGCATGTTTTCATTGAGGCATGGGTCAATGCGGCTACACACAAATGTTTGCCACCATTTTGCTTCAAAGTTTAGGGTGGCTCGGACTATTGGAACTCCTGCTGTGAGCCACTGAGGAGCTTGACCCTCGAATTGCCAGAATATCAGCTAGCCATGGGTGAGCTGCGTCACCCATAGCCAGCTTCTCCAAGTATTGGACTGCCACCACTACCTCAAACCCCACATATGTGTTCAAGGTGCAGGTATCAAACTTGATTTTCAAATTTCGAACTTATTTCACCTTGGTAGCCTTTTTGATATGAGGTACATTGGTGTGGAATTCCTTGACCAAATGCTCATTGGCATCCATAATGCGGTGGGTGAACTATCTCCAACATTTTTGCTCCCGAAATTGTCGGAGGATATTGGGGTTGTGCTTGTCTAGATCTTTCATCAAGAACTGCCCCTCAAGAGTGAGTGACCGCTGCGACCACCATTCCCTAAATTTAGCAAAGGAAGCAACACTGACGAATATGTCCCCCCATATCTCTAGTCTCTTTGATCTCTCCAAACCTTCTACTTTAGTATCCCCCTCTCTCCCATCATCTAGGACATCATCATTATCATCCACATTAATTGGATCAGAGGTTTGACTACCCTCTTCCAAACCATCAGAGGAACCGGCAGATGAAGATGACTCATCTATGAGGTGGAATCTACCAGGAAACTGTTGTGATTGGGCTTCCGGCTGTGATTGCACAGAGTTACCCTCTGAAGCTTCCCCATATGGGACATACTCACTAGTTTCTGAGGGTTCGGGAGGTCTGTTGGTTGTAGATTTCTTACTTATAACCCTTTGAAGTGCTATAGGTAGGTTACTTTTACATCGACCTCGGCCTTGGGAGGGTTCTGCCCTCCCTTGCAATGTATCTCCTATACCACGTGAGCGAACCATTGTCTGCAATGCATAAGGATTAGAGTAAGTTAGATTTGTAAACCACAGGTGCATGCATAACAATTGCAATAAAGTAGTTTCAGAAGGGGCAGTGCGGACCGCACAAAAGTGAGTGCGGCCGCAAACTGCCCGGTGCGGACCACACAAAAGTGAGTGCAGCCGCATAACAAAAATTTCGGACCATACAATTTTGAGTGCGGCCACACAGGTCCAGGTTTAGACTACTGGGGTCTCTGATATTTCATCAGTGCGGCCGAACAAGTCCAATGCGGACCGCACAATTTTGAATGCGGCCGCACAACTTGAGGTTTAGACTACTGGGGTCTCTGATGTTTCATCAGTGCGGACCGCAGAAAAATCTGTACGGCCGCACAAGTCCACTGCGGACCGCACAATTTTGAGTGCGGCCGAACAATTCAAGCACACAATTTTCCTAACTCGGAGAGCTGCGGACCGTACAAAAGTGTATGGGGCCGTATAGCCTCTAGTGAGGACCGCACAAAAAATATGAGTGCGGCAGCATACTTCAAAATTCATGGGCACTTTTTAAGGTTCATGCAATATGTTCATAATGTAGACATGGTTTGCACAATTAAACATGGATAGCTCACCCAGACCCCAATTAACACTTAATATGCTACCCATATGATTATAAGCAGAAAAAGACTAATTATTAACATTTTAGACATGTAATTAACCCTAAATCAAAGAGCAAAACAAAACAAAAGATGAAAAATCTATAGATGGAATTAACATACCAGTTGTGAAGATGCAGGTGATGAAATGAGGGACAATTTGAGAGCAATGGGGAAATTTACTGTGCTAGTCTAGCTTCAGGGCTTAGAAGATCGAAAAGTGTAAAATGATGAGAGAAGCCCTATTTATACTTTTACCCGTGGGCCCAGATGTTTTACCTGAGTGCGGCTGCATAATTTTGATGCGGACCGCACTCCTTACCTGCCTTTGAGAAGTCTCGCTGCGGACCACACAAAAGTGAGTGCGACTGCAGCATTAGTGCGGACCGCACAAAAATGTGTGCGGCCGTAATTTGTTCAGCATTTTTGACAGGCCAAACTTCAAAGACCATGCATTTTGACACTTAGCCAATTTTTCTTGCACAGTCCCTACCATGCACACCCATTCCTGCATACACTTCAAAACTAGTTAGCACACCATAAAGCCTGTCTAATCTAAAGAAGAAAAACAAGAAAAAGAAAAAGACACATGGATTGCCTCCCAAGAAGCGCCTGATTTAACGTCGCGACACGATGTATATTACTATCAATCACCTAAAATGGAGTAACGCCACAACGTGGCCATCATTAACCTTGCCAAGATAATATTTAACCTGGTGCCCGTTGACACTAAATACCTTATCATTCTTATTTTTCAAATCTAGAGCACCAAAGGGTGTCACATGTACAACTTCAAATGGGCCGCTCCACTTTGATTTCAGCTTTCCCGGAAACATCCGCAACCGAGAGTTGAACAAAAGCACAAGATCATCTGCTTTGAATTCTTTGTTCCGGATATACTTGTCATGGAGGTACTTCATATTGTCTTTATACAAGGACGAACTGGAGTATGCATGGAATCAAAACTCATTAAGTTCATTCAATTGCTCCACCCTAAGATTTGCAGCTACATCCCACTCAAGGTTAAGCTTCTTCAATGCCCACATAACTTTATGCTCAAGTTCCACCGGAAGGTGACAAGATTTCCCGAACACTAAACGATACAGAGACATACCAATTGGTGTTTTGTAAGTTGTTTTATAAGCCCAAAGAGTATCGTCAAGTTTCTTCGACCAATTTGTCTGGTTGGCATTCACAGTCTTTGACAGAATACTCTTGATCTCCCGGTTGGAGACTTCAACCTGTCCACTTTCTTGAGGATGATAGAGGGTTGAACTTTGTGAGTGACACCATACTTGGAGAGTAAAGTATCAAAATCTTTGTTGCAAAAGTCTGATCCCCCATCACTAATGATGGCCCTTGGAGTACCAAACCTTGTGAATATGTTCTTCTTCAAGAAAGCTACCACACTCCGAGCTTCGTTGTTGGGCAAAGCCACAGCTTCAACCCATTTGGACACGTAATCCACAGCTACCAATATATAGGTATTCCCACATGAGCTCACAAACGAACCCATAAAATCAATGCCCTAAACATAAAAAATATCAATCTCTAGGATGGTGGTAAGAGGTATCTCATTTTTCTTGGAGATCCCACCGGCCCTTTGGCATTCATCACAATGTTTAACGAAATTGCTAGAGTCCTTGTAAAGGGTAGGCCAATTGAATCCACAGCTAAGCACCTTTGTAGTAGTTCTCGCTCCACCATGGTGACCCCCATATGGCGAAGAGTGGCAAGCTTCAAGAATACCCAATTATTCTTCTTCTGGTACACATCTTCGGATAACACCATCAGTACAAATTTTGAAGAGATATGGTTCATCCCAATAGTAGTCCAGGCAGTCCCATTTGAGCTTCTTCCTTTGGTTTTAAGAGAGCTCATTCAGAACAATGCCACTCATAAGATAGTTGGCCACATCGGCAAACCATGGCATCCCAGTCATAGAAATGGAAAGGAGCTGTTCGTCAGGAAATGAATCATTAATCTCAA
This sequence comes from Nicotiana tabacum, assembly GCF_000715075.1. Classification (NCBI taxonomy): domain Eukaryota; kingdom Viridiplantae; phylum Streptophyta; class Magnoliopsida; order Solanales; family Solanaceae; genus Nicotiana; species Nicotiana tabacum. The sequence continues at coordinate 110,332,478 of NC_134091.1, read as the reverse complement.
GGCCATCATGTGGCCTCCCTTCCTCCTCCAATCGGGACAAGTGGTTCGCCACTTGATTCTCACTACCCTTTCAGTCTTGAATCTCTAGATCAAACTCTTGCAATAGAAGCACCCACCACATCAACCTTGCCTTAGAGTCTTTCTTGCTCATCAAATAACGAAGTGCCGCATGGTCGGTGTGAACAATCACCTTTGTACCCATTAGGTACGGGCGGAACTTCTCCATAGCAAAGACAATGGCTAGGAGTTCTTTCTCGGTCACCGTATAGTTGACTTGGGCCTCGTTCATGGTTTTTCTAGCATAGTAGATCGGATGAAAGATCTTGTTAATTTGTTGCCCCAATACCATTCCAACCGCCACATCGCTTGCATCACACATGAGCTCAAATGGTAAGCTCTAATTTGGCGCGGTGATAATAAGAGTGATAGTCAACTTATACTTGAGTAGTTCAAATGCTTTCATACAATCTTCATTGAAAAGGAACTTGGCATCTTTCTCCAAGAGTTTGCACAAGGGGTTTACCACTTTAGAAAAGTCCTTCATGAATCGGCGGTAAAACCCCGCATGACCTAGAAACCTCCTCACTCCCTTTACCGAAGTAGGGGAGGGAGTTTGGATATCACTTCAATTTTTGCTTTATCAACCTCAATACCATTCTTGGAAATCTTGTGATTGAGGACAATGCCCTCCTCGACCATAAAGTGATATTTCTCCCAATTCAACACCAAGTTAGTTTTCGTACAACGTGCCAATACCTTATCCAAGTTATCCAAGAACTCTTCAAAATAATTCCCCACGACAGAAAAATCACCCATGAAAACCTCGAGAAAGTCCTCCACCATATCAGTGAAGATGACCATCATGCACCATTGAAAAGTTGTCGGTACATTGCAAAACCCGAATGGCATCTGCGAGAATGCGAAAGTGCCATAGGGACAAGTGAAAGTGGTCTTATCTTCATCTTCAGGAGCAATAAGAATCTGGTTATATCCGGAATATCCATCAAGGAAGCAATAATAAGCACGTCCGGCTAACCTATCAAATATTTGATCAAGATATGGAAGCGGAAAATGGTCTTTTCGAGTAACTTTGTTGAGCTTCCTATAATCCATGCACACTCTCCACCCGGTGACAGTTCTTGTGGGGATAAATTAATTTTTGTCATATGTTATCACAGTCATGCTCCCTTTCTTTGGGACACATTGCATCGGAGAGGTCCAAGAACTATCAGAAATGGGGTAAACAACCCCGGCATCCAACCACTTGATGATCTCTTTCTTTACTACCTCTTGCATGGCCTCATTCAATTGTCTTTGATGTTCCACGGAGGGTTTGTCATCCTCCTCCAAAATGATTTTGTGCATGAAAAGGCGGGGCTTATACCCCGAATATCTGCCAATGTCCAACCTATTGCTTTTTTCCTCCTTTTGAGCACTGCAAAGGTGGAATCTACCTGCACGTTAGTTAAGCACGAGGAAAGAATAACAGGTAAAGTAGAACAAAGGCCTAGAAACTCATACCTGAGGTGTGAAGGAAAATGCTTTAACTCCAAGGTGGGAGGCTCCTCGATTGAGGGCTTTGTTGGTGGAGTCTTCTGGTTTTCGAGATCCAAGGAAAGTTTTTGGGGCTCATAAATATATGATCCCATTCCTTGCAAAGCATTGACAAAATCTACAAAGCCTTCCTTTCAAACCTCATCATGATTCAACAACACAGCTTCCAAGGTATCTTCAACATTTATCATAACACTAGTGTCATCAACAATTACTTCGGTCACAAGATCCACGAACGAGCACACTCCGTTGCTATTTGGCTGCCTCATTGATTTACAAAAATGGAACACCACTTTTTCATTGCCCACCCGGAAGGTGAGCTCGCCAGCTTCCACATTAACTAAGGCCTTCCCTGTAGCAAGGAAAGGTCTCCCCAAAATGATTAACACATTGTAGTCAACCTCACAGTCAAGTATCACAAAATCTACGGGAAGTATGAACTTGTCGACTCGAACTAACACATCATCAATTATCCCCAATGGCTTTTTTATTGTTCGATCCGCCATTTGCAACCTCATGGATGTGGGTCTTGGTTGCCCAATCCCCAATATTTTGAACACAGAATAGGGCATCAAGTTAATGCTTGCCCCCAAGTCACATAAAGCTTTGGCGAAATCGACACTCCTAATAGTGCACGGGATTGTGAAATCACTAGGGTCTTCCAACTTTGGAGCCATGGAGTGCATAATAGCACTCATTTGATGTGTCATTTTGATCGTTTCACAGTTCATTGATCTCTTCTTTGTTACCAAATCCTTCATGAACTTGGCATATCCCAGCATTTGTTCTAAGGCTTCAAGCAAAGACACATTTATGTACAAACTTTTCATCATATCAATGAATTTCTTGAATTGATTCTCATTGTGTTGCTTTGCAAGTCTTTGAGGGTATAGAGGCGGAGGCCTTGGCATTGGTGCCTTAGCCTTTGGCACTACTGGCTCCGGCATGTCAATCACGTTCTCCCTAGACGGGTTCACATCTTCTTATGTCTCCTCTACATTTTCATCAATATCAATCCTTGCTTCTTCATTAGCTTAAAATTCATTGCTTGGCTCATCATCATCTTGCACCAACACATCATCACCCACATGTCTTCTTTGGTTTGAGGTACTAGCAACTCTACCTCTCCCACTTCTTGTTGTTACGGCCATTGCATGCCCTGTATTCCCACCTTTCGGGTTCACCACCGTATCACCAGGTAGTGCCCCCTTTGGCCGAGTATTTAAAGCTTGAGAAATTTGGCCAAGTTGAACCTCCAAGTTGCGGATAGAAGTGTTGTGGGAGGCTAATTGGGCATCAGAGTCTGCATTTTTCTCCATCATTTGCTTAAACATGTTTTCTATCCGTCCCATTTCACTATTGGAAGAACTAGGACCTTGCAACGGATATGGAGGCGGATTGTTTGGTTGTTGATACATCGTGGGTCTCTGAAAGCCCGACCCCCGATTTCCTTGGTTGCTATTGTTCCAACCCCCTTGATTATTGTTGCCTCCCCAATTTCTTTGATTGTTGCCACCCCAATTACCTTGATTATTTCCTCCCCAATTGCCTTGACTGCCTTGATTACCCCAATTGCTTTGATTACTGTTATTGCCACCACTCCAATTTCCTTGGTGGCCTTGGTTGTTCCAATTTTCTTGGTTTCCTTGTGATCTCCATTGTTGTTGATTTGGAGCATTGCTTGTTTGACCTTGATAATTGTTGACATATTGAAGCTATTCATCTTGCTCATTATATGAATCATCTTGATTATACCCACTATTACTTTGCTCAAATTGTTCCGGATGTTTTTGTACTTGTTGACCTCGTTGTCGTCTCTTGTTTACCATCATGTTCACCCCTTCCTTAACATTCACCTGTTTCGACCCTTGAACCTATTGAAGCTGAGCCTTGGCCAATTAGTTCATGGTGGTTGTCAACTCCGCAATAGCTTGACCATGATCATGTAGCTCCTTGTGTAGGTGAATAACATTTGGGTCACCCTGAGGAACATTGGCTCTACTTTGCCATGCCGAATAGGTGTCCGACATATCATCCAAAATTTCACAAGCTTCAGAATAAGGCATGTTCATGAACTTACCCCCAGCGAGTTGATTTACCACACACTGATTCGTTGCGTTGATCCCCCTGTAGAAGGTCTGTTGGATCATGGCATCGGTCATATCATTGTTCGGGCATTCTTTGACCATGGTACGATATTTTTCCCAAATCTCGTGCAATGACTCATTGGGCTCTTGTTTGAAAGCTAGAATTTCATCCCTTAGTATAGCCATGTGCCCCGGAGAGAAGAATTTGGCAATGAACTTCTCGGCCAACTCATCCCAAGTGTGGATGGAATGATTGGGCAATCTCTCTAACCAGTCCAAAGCCTTTCCCCGTAGAGAAAAGGGAAATAGCCTTAACCACAGTGCATCCTCGCAAACATTTATTTGCTTGCTCCCCAAATAAGTATCGACGAAACCCTTGAGATGCTTGTAGGCATTTTGGTGTGGAGCTCCGGTGAAGAAACCCCGCTGCTCAAGTAGTGTAAGCATCACGTTAGTTATTTGGAAGTTGCCTGCCCTAATTCGGGGTGGGACTATCTTGCATAGCTCTCATTCGGCAACACCCGATGCGCAGCTCTTGGTGGAGGTGGAGAAGGGTTTGGGACATTATCATTAGGCGGCCGGCCTCGCCTGTTTACTTGAGGCTCGGGATGAACCTCTTTCACTTGATCATCATCTACCTCCTCCCCCAATGGTAAATTTCTGAGGGGCTCGTTATTAAGGGACATTTTGTATCTAAAAGAAATTCACAAACAAAATTATTGACTTGGAAGGAAAGAAAGACAAAATACACAAATACCTAGATATATAGCTAAATCCATTTAACTCTCCGGCAACGGCATCAAAAATTGATCTCGGCCAAACCCACACCACAATTTAGTGCTGAGGCGGTCGATGCAATAATAAACCCAACGAAGGTCGGGATCAAATCCATAGGGAGTTAGAATATGGGATTAGGTGTATATCTAAGTTAATTGTAAGTTTTGACTCCAATTACACTTCCACAAACTAGATTGGTGTTCTACTTCTACTTTACTCTATTGTTTGCAAGTGTAAAACTAAGGATAATATTTTTGGTTTTGAGTTTTTCAAATGAATAAAAGGGACTAGGGTCGTGACTTCTACCTAGGTGGTTATCCAATGGGTTGTAAACTCCAGGGAAAATTTAATTAGTTGAGGTCGTGATGTAGCAATCACATCCGGGTACTCACTCTATACCTCTCGGTAGTTTGAGTAATTTTTCCCAATTTGGCTTTCTCAAGCCCAATTGGGTATTTGCACAATACAAGTGATATTAGCTCAAGTCGGGTATTATTATCTCTAGGTTTAACCCTTTAATTGGGGCTATCAATTTCTTAAGTTCACCCTAATTTCTTGTTAGCCAAGTTTTTCTAGACTTAGTCTCTCTCTCAAGTAGAGGCTAAGTCAAATAGGCATGAATCAATGATTGCAACCATTGATTCTAGGGTTCAATCATGAACAAGGCTAAATATCACTAACCCAATCAAAAATAAGACCTAAATTAAACACCCATCAAATACCCACACTAGGGTTGAGTAACAACCCTAGCTAAAGATTTAGCTACTCATGTAAAATAAAGAAGTACAAGAAGAAATTAGGATAGAATGCATAATAATTGATTAGACAAAGAAAATCTAATGTTAAGAAGTTGATCTAGTACAAAATTACTCAATACAGTAAAGAAAAAGGCCAAGGTGCACTTCTGAAAACTCAACTTAACCTAAAAATGACAAAACATTCTATTTATGCTAAGCTGAAAATATCTGACAAAAATGCCCCTACGAAGGTTGTGCGGCCGCATAATTCTGGTGCGGTCCGCACAATGAGCTACTGCGGCCTCACAATTATCATGCGATCCGTATTCTTGGGAACTTGGGCTTGGAACTTGGGGGCTTCTGCGGTCCGCATAAAAATGGGTGCGGCCGCACTAATGATTATGCGGCCGCACAAAACTGCTGCGGTCGACACTCCTTGCTTTTTTGGACTTGAAATAGCTCTCTGATTCTTTAACCTTGCGGACCACATAATAATGAATGCGGCCGCACAATTTCGGTGCGATCCGCATGCCTTTAGCTGGCCCAAAAACTACTCTCTGAATCTCCCCTCTGCATTCGCACTGCTTGCCTTTTTGCCCTGTTTTGGTTCTTGTTCACTTTTGACTCCTTTATGAGTTGATTTTGACTTCTTTGGCTCGTGTCTCAATATTCCTGCAAGTAAGCACATTTTGTTAGTTTCCGGGAATGCCTTTAACCATTTTTGAGCTAAATCGCAAGTAAAAGAGAGCAAATAATCGGTCAAAATCCCCACTTATCAATCATCATCACCCCATCATCTCCAATAGTAACCTCCTTGGCATCACCGTGTTACATCATGTCCTTAAGGACAAGAAAGTGGAGATCATCATACTGACGTGCCTTGATACGCTCAAACAAAGAAGACAAAGAAACCACACAAATAAGAACCCAGCTAGGCTCCAAAACATCCAACCTCATGAACTTGTTGGCCAAAGCCTGAACATCTAAAGCAAACTGTCTCTCCCCAACTGGAATAAAAGCAACCCTATCCATGCTCTCAGCCTTCCTACTCAAAGCATCGGCCACCACATTGGCCTTCCCAAGATGATAAAGAATGGTGATATCACAGTCCTTTATTAGCTCTAACCACCTCCGTTGCCTCAAGTTCAGATCCTTTTGCTTGAATAAATATTGTAGAATCATGTGGTCCATGAACACCTCATATGACACACTGTAGAGATAGTGCCTCCAAATCTTCAGTGCGTGAACAATAGCTGCCAACTCTAAATCATGTACTGGGTAGTTCTTCTTATGGGGCTTTAACTGACGCGAAGCATAAGCAATCACTCTACCTTTATGCATTAACACGCACCCAATGCAAATCTGTGAAGCATCATAATAAACTATATAAGAACCCGATACTGAAGGCAAGACCAGAACTGAAGTTGTGGTCAAGACAGTCTTTAGCTTTTGAAAGCTCTCCTCACACTCGTTAGACCACCTGAATAGGGATCCCTTCTAAGTCAATCTATTCAAAGGAGATGCGATGGATGAAAACCCCTCCATAAAACAACGATAATACCCAGCCAAGACTAGAAAACTCCAGTTCTCAGTAGTGACAGAAGGTCTGAACCAACTCTGAACTGCCTCCACCTTCTTCGGATCCACCTTAATCCCCTTACTGGACACCACGTGGCCCAAGAATTCCACCGAGTCAAGTCAACACTCACACTTAGAGAATTCAGCATATAGCTTCTTCTCCCTCAAAGTTTGGAGCATGATCCCCAAGTGCTGCTCATGATCCTCCCGGCTACAACAATACACAAATATATCATCAATGAACATGATGACAAAGAAATCAAGATATGGATGGAATAAATTATTCATCAAGTACATAAAAGTTGTTGAGGCATTGGTCAGCCCAAAAGACATCACCAGAAACTCATAGTGACCATAGCGATTCCTGAAAGCCATCTTCGAAATATCTGAAATCCTGATCTTCAACTAATGGTACCCGACCTCAAGTCAATCTTTGAAAGTACCCGAGCACCCTGAAATTGATCAAACAAATTATCAATATGCGGTATTGGGTACCTGTTCTTAACGGTAACCTTGTTCAGATGCCTTTAGTCAATACACATTCTCATAGAGCCGTCTTTCTTTTTCACAAATCGAACTAGAGAACTCCAAGGCGATACACTCGATCGGATGAAATCCTTATCAAGCAACTCCTGAAGTTGTTCCTTTAATTCCTTCAACTCTACTAGTGCCATGCAATATGGTTCAATAGATATGGGTTGAGTGACTGGCACCAAGTCAATTCCAAAATCGATATCCATATCGGGTAGCATGCCCGGTAGGTCTGTTGGAAACACGTCTGGAAACTCCCTCACTACCGGAACTGACTCAATTGTAGGAGTATCAGCACTGACATCCCTCACAAAGGCTAAATAGGCTCTCAACCATCCGCTATGCCTTTAGAAGTTACACCACCCTAGTCGGAACATTACCCAATGTACCTTTCCACTCCAATCTCGGCAAATGCGGCATAGCCAATGTCGCAGTCTTAGCTTGACAATCCAGAATAGTATGATAGGGCGACAACCAATCCATGCTTAAAATCATATCAAAGTCCACCATATTGAATAGCACTAGATCAACCCTGGTCTCAAAATCCCCAAAACTGACCATACACGACCGATAGACACATTCTACCACAATAGAATCCCTAACATGCATAGACACAAAAATAGGTGTATCTAAAGAATCACGAGACATATCCAAATATGAACCAAAATAGGATTATACATACGAATAAGTGGAACCCGGATCAAATAGTACTGATACATCCCTATGACAAACCAGAACAATACCTGTGATGATAGCATCTGATGCGACAACCTCTGTCATACCACGAAAAGCATAACAACGGGCCTGGGCTCCCCTTCTAGGATGACCTCTGTCATACCATACCTGCCTGACCTCCACCCTAGCTGGATATGCAGGTGGAGTAGTGACTGGAGCAGCAACCATGACATGTGTACCCTATGGAGTTATATCCCTCCTAAGTCTGGGACGGTCCCTCACCCCTACCGATTAGCGGAGCAGACGGTTTGATATGTAGAGGATGCTCCGATGGGTAGAACAAATAGTTTGATATGTATGAAATGCTACGATGGGTAGAGCAGGCAGTTTGATATGTACAAATCGCTTTGATTGTGTCGGAGGCTTGGCTTCAGGATACCTGCAAATAATTCAGAGCTAGTCTTTAGCTATACTAGAGAATGAATTGAAAAATTAAGGGTGAGATAGGAGCTCATGAGATTGTGGCGGGTATAGCATTGATTCTGGTGCATTCCAACATCATTTGATTCATGTCAACCCTGCGATCAAAGAAAAATTCTTAGTAGGGGAAGGGCGTTGATTTGTGTTGATTGTGGACATGGCCTTGCCCCGAATTTGGTGGGTTATTCCACGAAGTTTAGTAGGCAAAAAAGTAGAATTTTCTAAAAAGCTTTTTTGAAAATTCATTTAAGTTTATGGCAAATGCCGTCGTTCTGGATTATGACATGTTTATAAGTTTCCTCCGATGCCAGTATCATTTCTAGATAGCTTTGTCTTGTTGATGACCCATTCCGGGATGTGCCCCTAATGGTGTAGCTTCTTGCTAATGTGATTACTTCCTAATCTAGGCAATGTAATACAAAGGCTTTTCCTAGGGTTATGAGTGAACCCTTTTAGGTTGCCTATGTATCTGAATGGAATCAAGTTTGAACACAGTTCGAGGATGATGAAATGAAATAACCGAGCCTGACTCAGGTAGCCTATATATCCAAATTGAATCAGGTCAAAACGTAGTTCAATTACAATCGATGCAAAATGATAGAATTTTGAAATGATATGGCCATGTCTGAATCAAACATCCTATGCATCCAAATGGAATCAGGCCAAAACATAGTTCAATTATAATAGATGACTGAATTCAATGTGGATTGCCTACATATTCCACTAAAGGAAATCAAGTCGTGGCGTAGTTCCGAATATATGAAAATAACATTTAGATTTTCTATTACAAAAGTGGGACCATACCCTATATGGGTTGCCTACGTATCCCACCGTGGTAAGTCAAGCCAGATGTATTTCTATTACAACAAAAGCCAAACTCAATTATCTTTAAATGTTGTATCTCTTGATTGCGTCTGAATTGATGGGTTTCGCACTGACTCTGCATCCATTTATGCTAGGATTAATACTCCTCCCGACAATACTCGATGGACCACATAAGGACCTTGCCAATTTGGCGGGAATTTTACCTTGGCCTCTTCTTGTTGGGGGAATATTTTCTTCAAAACCAACTACCCCAGTGCGAATCGCCGAGGTTTCACTTTCTTATTGAATGTGTTGGCCATCTTATTTTGATACAGCTGACCATGACATACTGTGTCCAACCTCTTTTCATCAATGAGCATGAGTTATTCTTTCCGGATATGTATCTGTTCTGCATCATCTAACTTGTTTTTTTGAATAATTCTCAAAGAAGGTATCACGACCTTTACGGGTATTACAGCTTTAGTACCATATACCAACAAGTATGGTGTTGCTCCATTAGATGTCCTCATGGAAATGTGGTAACCAAGTAGTGCAAAGGATAATTTCTCATGCCATTGCTTGTGATTGTCCACCATCTTCCGCAAGATCCTCTTAATATTTTTGTTGGCTGCTTCAACTACTCCATTCATCTGTGGTATGTATGTTGTGGTGTTACAACGGATAATTTTGAACTTATCGCAAATGTCCCTCATGATATCGCTGTTGAGATTGGCTATATTGTCAATTATGATTGACTCCGGAATCCCAGATTGACAAACTATGTTGTTAAAGACAAAATTGGCCACCACTTTCTTTGTGACATCCTTGTATTTGGAAGCTTCGACCCATTTAGTGAAGTAATCGATGGATACCAAGATGAAACGATGCCCATTCGATGCAGTGGGTTCTATACGTCAATCATATCCATGCTCTAAGTGGAAAATGACCAAGGAGAACCCATTACATTTAACTCATTCGGTAGAACCCGGATGAAATCCTGTGATTCTGACACTGGTGACATTTCTACACATAGTGAATGCTATCCCTTTCCATGGTCATCCAAAGGTATCTAGCTCTCAGAATCTTCTTGGCCAGAGTGAAACCATTCATGTGAGGCCTGCATGTTCCTGCATGTATTTCTTCCAATAACTTTGTTGCTTTAGCAGTATCTACACACCTTACCAGTCCCATGTCTGGAGTCCTCCTATAGAGAAATTCCCCATTAAGGAAAAAGTGATTTGCTAATCTACTTAATGCTAGCTTCTGGACGTTAGTGGCACCCTCTGGATATTCTCTTACTTCGAGAAACCTTTTGATTTCATGATACCAAGGCTTGCCATCTGGCTCTTCATCCACGTGAAAATAGTATGCATGCTAATCTCGAATTTCTATCTCGATGAGGTTGATGTAATTCTTGTCCAGATGCTGGATCATAGATGACAAAGTTGCGAGAGCGTCAGCAAACTCATTCTAGATTCTGGGGACATGCTTGAACTCGATCTTGGTGAACTTCTTACATAGTTCCTTTACATAATGCAAGTATGGAACGATCTTGATATTCTTAGTGGTGCATTCGCCTTGAACTTGGTGGATCAGTAAATCAAAATCTCCTATCACCAAAAGTTCCTTAATATTCATATCAACTGCTATCTTAATCCCCAGGATGCATGCCTCGTACTTCGCCATATTATTGGTACAAGGAACCTTATCTTAGCTGAGACCAGATAGTGTTGTCTTGATTCGGAAATTAGGACTGGCCTAATTCTTTCTCCACTCTGGGTATGATTCTGAAATGTCCTCCCCAGCGAATAACACCTATTTATCTGGGAAATATGTTGTAAGTGGCTCATAATCTTTGTCCACCGTGGTTTTTGCGAGATGATCGGCCAATGCCTGTCCTTTGATAGCTTTTTAAGTTACATACACAATTTCGAACTCACTGAGAAAAATCTGCCATTTAGCTAACTTTCCCGTAGGCATCGACTTTTGAAAGATGCACTTGAGCGGGTCGAGTCAGGATATCAGATGTGTGGTATATACCGATAGGTAATGTCTTAGCTTCTGAGCGATCCAAGTCAAAGCACAACAGGTTCGCTCCAACAAGGTGTATCTAGCTTTATGTGGGTGAACTTCTTGCTCGGGTAGTAAATAGCTTGCTCCTTCTTCACAATCTCATCGTGTTGTCCAAACACGCATCCGAATGCATTATCTAATACTGACAAGTATAGTAGCGGCTCCTTCCCAGGTTCAGGAGGAACTAGCACTAGTGGACTTGACAAATACTCCTTCATTCTGTCGAAAGCTTTCTGACATTTTTCTATCCACTTTATAGCAACATCTTTCTTCAATAGCTTGAAAATTGGTTCACAGATTACTGTTGACTGGGCTATGAACCTGCTAGTGTAATTCAATCTTCCGAGGAAACTCATCACATCCTTCTTGCTTTTGGGAGGAGGCAGGTCTTGAATGGCCTTGATCTTTGAAGGGTTCAGCTATATTCCCTTTCTGCTGACGATGAAACCTAACAGTTTTCCTGCGGGAACTCCAAATGCACACTTCACAGGATTCAACCTCAAATTGTACCATCGTAACCATTCAAAGAACTTCTTCAAATCACTCAAATGATCCACACTCTTTTGAGATTTGATGATGATATCATCCACGTATACTTCTATCTCCTTGTGGATTATGTCATGAAAGAGGGTCGTCATGACCCTCATGTAGGTGGCACTAGCGTTTTTGAGACCAAACAATATAACCCTGTAGCAATAAACTCTCTATGGCATGATGAATGTTATATTCTTCGTCCATTAGGATCTGGTGATAACCAGCAAAACAATCCACGAATGATTTCAATTCATGTTTCGCACAGTTGTAAATAAGGATATGGATATTTGGCAAAGGAAAGTCATCCTTGGGACTGGCTTTGTTGAGATCTCAGTAATCGACGCATATCCTAATTCCCCATCCTTCTTCGACACCGGTACGATGTCTGCCAACCAAGTAGGATAATTGGTGACCCTTACCACATTTGCTTCTACCTGCTTGGTTACATCTTCCTTGATCCTTAGACTCAGATCTGGCTTGAATATTCTGGGTTTCTATTTAACTGGTGGCTTCGTGGGATCAATGGGCAATCGGTGCGAGACGATATCGGTACTTAATCTAGGCTTTGTTGAGATCTTGGTAATCCATGCATATCCTAATCATCCCGTCCTTCTTTGGCACTAGTACGATGTTCGCCAACCAAGTAGGATAATTAGTGACCCTTACCACATTTGCTTCTATCTGCTTGGTTACATCTTCCTTGATCCTTAGACTCAGATCTGGCTTGAATTTTCTAGGTTTCTATTTGACTGGTGGCTTCGCGGGATAAGTGGGCAATCGGTGTGAGACGATGTCGGTACTTAGTCTAGGCATGTCATAATATGACCAAGCAAACACATCGACGTATTGTTAGAGGAGCTCTATCAATTCTTCCTTTTGTTCTGCCTTCAGATGGATGCTGATTCGAGTTTGTTTTACATCTTCTTCATTTCTCAGATTAATCACCTCTGTTTCTTTAAGGTTGGGCTTCTTCTGGCTTTCTAGTTGTTCGATCTCTTGCGGTAGGTTCTCGGACATCATACTCTTACTCTTCGTAATCCGGATCTTTTTGCTCAAGGGTTTCATTACATGTTTGCGGAACGCGAGTTTTTTATTAATTTGATTGCTAAAAAGAAAAATTAAGAATAAATAAAGACAGAGATAAATTTGTAATGATTTTTATGAAAATAACTTTTTTTATTTCATCAAAAGGAATGTCTTAGTATTCAAAGAGGTGATTTAACAAAAACGCACATGCATGCTATGCTTCTTGTACTCAGTGGGTGTATCAAAAGGATAGTCTTGATCAGTCCTTGGGCAAAGTATTTAAGTTGTCGCAGCTCCGAGATCTCTGGGAATCTTAGGTACACTCAAACTCTAATCCATATGCAAGTCCTAAGACCATAAGGACTCCTTAACCTCGTGACTCCTATTCTGCAGATATCTTTAGCCAGCATTCCTTATCGCATTAAAGATAAGCTACCACGAATATCGGACTGCGATAGCTTCTGTAGAAAAAGTTACTGCTTTGTAAGAATCCTTCTGCAGTTACTGTGAGAACCTGATTCTTAGTACATGTTCATTGCATACACTTGTTAATTATCAAAACACATAACTCAACAAATGTGTTTTCATCTTCTTTATTCTCTCTTTTTCTCCATTGCTTCTTGCATTTTCCGCATGAAGAAAAACCAAAACAAGCGATAATTAGGAAAAGAGAGAAAAAGGGCTGGGTTATATAACAAACTATAGGATCGTTACATGCTTTCCCCCAATTTTCTTTTATGTTTTGTTGGGTTTGTTGTGGTCTGTTATACTCTCTGCCAAAACTGAAAGGTCGAAAAAAAGAATTCAAACATCCTATCCTCGTCTAAAATTTAAAAAGCTGAGACAAATGATGTAACATAATTCATGAAATTTTTGATATATCACGCAATTAACGACTTTGGTTTACCATATTCGAATCAATGAAAAGATTCATCTGCATTTACGAATAAGAGAACTAAGGCTTAAATGAGCTTAATAATATGTCGCAATTCTAATTAACCTTACAAGTTTTGGTGCAATGTCAAATCTCATAAAAAGTCTTTTCCTCTTCTTTTCTGTTCCTTATAACTCTTTACGAACACACCCTGGTAAAAAAGTAAGAGCTTAAATAACTGGCATAATTAAAGCGGGAAAGAATAACCTATAGACACTGCAATAAATAATTCAAGGCTTTAACTAGCTGATATCAAACTTGAATTTTTCCCATATTGACTGAAACATGTTATTAATCTATATTCGGAAACTAAATTTTCTAGTAGAGCCCACTGAATTCACAATGTTCCTTAAGGAGCTTAATCCCCTTCTAGTATCCGAGATTTATGATTATTTTCTCCCGGGATAGAACGGACAACCACACTAGTGTAGCGGTACTTCAAAACTCATTGTATAGAGAATACAAATGGCTGCAGTGAATCACGCCGTATTTTTGTAAGAAAATAATGTAGAAAGCAAGAAGAGATTTCAGAACTTTGGTAAGAAAAATCTGGGGGAATGGTCTGGTATTTACAGCCAACAGTTTGGGTTCAAACGAAGAGGTGTAACTCTTTTAGATGGCCTTTCACGTAAAACGACTATAACACAAATTGCTATTTACGCAAAATAAAAAGGGAAAATAAAATTATCGGAGGGAAAGTTAAATTACCGTTACATACACAGTTTATTATTTGGATTAAAAATATTAATATAATTTTATATTTAACAAATAAAAATGGTCCAAAAAATTAAATTAATCAAATCACTTAATTGACGAAGCCGAACCAAGTGAGCGACTATGTCGCGAGGCTTGACGTCTTCTCAACTCTTTAAGAGTTAGAAGAAGTGCAATTATATATAGCCAACAAGTGATCTTTCCTCCTTCAATATGGGACAATGTTTGAAAATTCAAATTTTCATTTTTTTCCCCTTCATTCCCATGCGCATTATTTTTTAACTAAAAACCCAACAAAACATTATCAAAAATGTTATTTACACACTTCTACTGAACTCCTAACATATTGAGCACCCGATTTCCATTCAAAATATGCATATTAGACACAAAATGCTGACATGACCCTCTCTCCCCCACCCCCCCCCCCCCCAAAAAAAAAACTAAGAAGAAAGATGATGAAACTGCTAAAGAATCTTCATTTTGTAACGAACTCGCACAGGGTGTAGTCCCTGCTTTATCCTTTAGTCGTAACTGTTGTAGTCGTTGTAATCTGATACTGCTTCAGTATCACCCTCTCTGTACGCATGTTTTACAATAGTATAAAATTTAGTGCATATATATAATATAAAATCTCTTTCTTTTCACACTAATAGCCTGTTTGGCCAAGCTGGAGTAATCAGCTTATTTTGAGAAATATTTTTTTTAAAAGTGTTTTTGAAAAAAGTACTTTTGGAAAGAAGCAATTTGTGTTTGGCTAATCACTCTGAAAATCACTCTTGAGCAATAATTTGTGTTTGGCCAAACTTTTCAAAAAGTGCTTTTAAGTATCAAATTACGAATAATGCCATGAATAGATTTACTTAATAGTTAATATTATGAGTAAATAAATAATTTTAAAATTTTGTTATTACATGCAATAATTAAATTTTTTCATTTTATTTAAGTACAATATGAAAATAAAATTTAAAAGTACTTAATTATTTTAATATAAGTTAAATATATTAAAAATCATTCAACAAATATAAAAGCATTCACCCCTAAAGTCATTATATATTCAAAAGCTACCCTAAAAATAATAAGAAATATTTATACCTTAATATCCTAAGTATTAGTTTGTGGGTTATTTTAGTATATACTATATTTTGTTAAGGGTATTTTTAGTAATAAGAAAAGTCAAAACTGATTCTGCTTATGCTTTTGGAAAGAAGCTACTTTTTTCTGTTTCTCAGAAGCTGCTTCTGCTTCTTCCCAAAATCACTTTTTTCCCCAAAAAAGCTTGGCCAAACACTTCAAGTTAGGAAAACATGTGCTTTTGGGAAAAAAACACTTGTAGCCTCTTGAGAAGCTTGGCCAAACAGATTAAATCTCTTTGGGTTCACCAAAAATCTCAGTCCTAAGAAAATTAATTAAATTCTCATCTTCCCGATCAATACTCGAGTCCTAAGTCAATTTTTCATTTTCTTTCTTTTGCTTTTTGTACGTTTTCTTAATCCTTTATTTCTTCATCTATGTATTTCCTCTCTTTGTACAATCTAATATTATTATTCAATTTTTTTTTGGAATCTTGGCATCAATAGACAAAACGTTAATAGCTACATATAGAAGGGGTGTAATATATTTATTTATGCATAAAAGTCTTGTAACTCGAATTGAATTATTTCAAAAAGGATCGAACTGAACCGAGTTAAGTCAAATGGGTCCAACCAACCAAACATCTATATATCTATATATTTATATAATTGAGGGGCATTAGGCAGTGATGTGGCAGCGTCCATCAACTAGGAATCCTATTTATCTTTTTTGTCCTTTTTTTGCTTTCTACTCCTATTTTAATTAACAGTCATTTAAAAGATCCTGTCCTATTTTATCGGAGGTGGCTAAGCGATGTTTCAAAAGAAACCGTAAAGAAAGCGGTGGTTCCCTCCTATTAAAGGAGTTAGGGCTTTTACAATCATATCAACTAACTCCTCTGCCAAAAGTGAGAGATGAAAATCATAATCAAACACTTTGATCGGACTGCAACATTCAAGCTTTATGCACTGGATGCCCGTCACTAATCTTCTTGGTAAACCGCTGTAAAATCATAGCTTAAGTTCACTTTGGTCCGGATATTTTCCCAAAGAAAGACACAGATTAATAAAATTCGGCTTGCTTTCATGACAAATAACTCTTTGAAAGGCAAGTGAAGATCGAATCTTTTGATGTTGTTTGATGTCTTTTTATATTTCACTAATGAATAAAATTGTAACATGGTTCTTTCAACCAAAAAAAAAAAAAAAAACACTTGCATTACCCTTTGTCTTTTGCATGTATCTATGCTTTTGATTTTGCAAAAATATGATATCAGAAAATTTTCTGCTTAGATGCAATTTACTGCATATATATTAGCGAGGACGAGGAGACAATGGTCGGCATGAAGTGTGTTAATTTCGTATAGTGTTTGAATCCATTTTCATTTAACTCTTTTTTTATTTCTCTTGTAGTAATTTTATTGTATTGGACAAGCGTTTTGTTTTCCTTTTTATTTTTGGCACGCGTAATAGTGGTCATGTATTTTTATGTAGATAATACTGCTTAATTGAGATAATAGTGCTTAATTGAGGGGAATATTCTCTTTCTGATGCGAAGAAGGGCTTTCATATCCTACTAACCTGGGAGAAAAGTGAAAAAGGAATATTTTAGTTAGATTAGAGGCCAGATGTGTTTTAGAAAACAAAAGAAAGAAACGAAGAAAAGAAGAAAGAAGGGAAAGAGAAAAATAAATAAGAAAAATAGTGACAAAAATTGCAATTTGATTCCATCATCGAATATTACAGCTTGTTTGGATGGTTGTTACCCATTGTATTGTATCGTATTGTTACTTTAAATACGATATTTATTTTGATTATTACTTAAATTTTATTGTATCGTATCGTTAAATCCGTCGTTACATAAGACGAAATGTGCCACTTTATGTAACGATCGATTTGGTGTGGTCGCGTCGTTACCTTGTCTTTTTCTTTAAATCTCACCCTTCATTATTATTAAATAATTTTATTTTATCATTTACCCTACCTTTTTATATAATAATTTTATCATGCATCATAATTGTTCTTTATAATATTGCAAGTTTATTCTTCATATTGCTGGTGCGTGATATCATGAAACGATGGCAATGACACAATCTATTCAAATATTGTATTTATCAAACGATACAGTGCAATACAATATAGTACGATACGATACATTATGAAACGATACGTAACAACCATCCAAACAAGCTCTTAGTGCGCGAAATTGGTGCCATGATTTGTTATTTTCATTTGACTTTCCTTCATCTTTATTTCAAGTTCTGCATAATTATTTTGTAAAACTTTATATTTTCACCTAAGATCTCTCCATTTGCTCCCAATCTCAAAGAAATATTTTAGTGCGAAGAAGAGTTTAGAATGATACATTTACTGCGAAAAGTAGAGAAAGTTGACAAAATAGTTGTTTCGGTTTGTCTATCTTAATAGTTATTGAGCAATATTGGTTCGTTTTTCAAAAAACTATACCCAATTAAAATTCAAGTTGCTCTTCATTTTTTGGTGTTGGTCATATGAACACATTTATTGATCAGGCATATCTTAACATTATTCTTGCATTATCAAATTCGATGTGTTATATTTTTCTGCCTACTCTCTTAATTTATCGTTTCTGTTTAAGATAAGATGAGTTCAAGAAATATTAAAAAAGAAAGCAACAATTAATTTAATTCGTGTATAACATTGACAAAAGAGAATAGAGATTCCTAAGCATAAAGAAGGGGGAAAATATTTTTCTTTTTAAAAAGAGAATAAAAGAAAGGGAACAAAAAAATGTCATATAAGAAATAGCAGTAGGAAAAGAATGAAAATAATAATAATAATAATAATAATAATAATAATAATAATAATAATAATAATAGACGACCAAGGCAAAGTCAGCAATAGGGTTTTATTTAGAGGAAGATTAAGGAATAAAAATGAAAAGGCCCCCCCTCACACACACACAAGTAAAAATTTCCCCTTTTTCGCTTTACAAGATTTTTTCCCTTTTTCGTTTTACAAGATTTTTGATAATAATATATGTACTGGTTTATTTGAGCTCTAACTTTACTAAATGCATGTATATTTGTGATTTCAGTTTTTAGGCATATGCATATATATATATATATACTGAAAAAAGTATCTATTCTATCTCCACAAAATTTATAAAAATATTATTTCTACATAAATGGATGTTTTACAACCGGCGCGAAGCACGGCAAATTTTCTAGTATACTATAATTCAGCCTCCTTTACTAATGGTAGGCCTACATTAAAAATAGTGGCACTCGTAGGTCCTTAAATCTCGAATCTGCCTCTATAATTTTCCGTTAGCGTCATTAGGGTATATTTTCATGTTTATTTTGTACTTATATAATATTTACAAAATTGTAGATTATTTTCCTTTTCAAATTTATTTTTTAGTCTTTTCGTATAAAACTTATCTTTTCTTGGAATATCACACTCTTATATTTTGCAAGAATTGAACCCTGGTACGGATGAACAGCACCATTAACAGAGTAGACGAACTCCTAGTACCTTTTCGTTTTCTGAGGTTTTTTTTTGCATTGATCTCAATCCACATGAAGAAAGACAAATACAAGCGATTATTAAGAAAAGTGACAAAACAAACCGTGTTATATAGCAAACTATTAGCATTTTGAGGAAAAAAAATATAACAAACCATATCATCTATACTTTTCCCCAATTCTTCTTTTATCATTTTGTTGGGTTGTTGGTCTGTTATATATACTTCTGCCAAAGCCCAAAAATAGAATCTAACAGCCTATCCTCATCTAAAGTTTAAAAAGGCGAGACGCAACTGGTGTAAAATAATTTGATATTTCACGCAACAAACAAACTTTGATTTCATCATATTCTAATCAACGAAAAGATTCCTCAGTATTTATCAACAAGGGAATTAAGACTTAAAATGATCTTAACGGTCACAATTCTATTTGACCTACAAGTTTTGGTGCAATGTTCATATCTAATGTACTAGGTAGGGATGGACCGTGCCAACATTGTTGTAACGGTCCGGCCGGTCATTTTGATTGTATTAGCCCCGATCCCCTATTTACTGTTTTCCCCGTATATGTTTCTGCTTATGTGACTTGCCGGCCGGAGGTCTTGTTTTTGGTTTCGGAGTGTTTTGGGACACTTAGTTCTTAAAACGAAAACTTAAGTCTTAGAATTTTGATTATAGTCGGAAGTGTGTAAAGACGACTCCGGAATGGAGTTTCGTTGGTTCCATTAGCTCCGTTGGGTGATTTTGGACATGGGAGCGCATCCGAATTATGAATTTGAGGTCTGTAGCTAATTTAGGCTTGAAATGGCGAAAGTCGAATTTTTAGGAAGTTTGACCGGGGGTTGACTTTTTGATATCGGGTCGGATTTCGATTCCGATTTTGGAAGTTGGACTAGGTCCGTAATGTTGAATATGACTTGTGTGCAAAATTAGAGGTCAATCAGACGTGGTTTGGTATGATTCGGCATCCTTTGTAGAATTTGAAAATTTCGATATTCATTAAATTTGGATTGGAGAGTGATTTGTGTTTTTGATATTATTTGAGGTAGTTTGAGGATACGACTAAATTCATATAGTATTTTGGGACTTGATGGTATGTTTGGTTGAGGTCCCGGAGGCCTCGGGTGAGTTTCAAATGGTTAACAGATCATTTTTGGAATTTGGTTGATGGCTGATATTTGCTGGTGTATATTTTCTGGTTTCCTCTTACGCGTTCGCGAGAGGAGCCTCGCGTTCACGAAGGGTTAATGTGAGCTGGGAAGATTTTGTTCTTCGCGTTTGCGAAGAAGAGGACGCGAATGTGAAGGTGTAGTCTGCGTGTGCATCGCGAACGCGTGAGTGGTGTTGCGTTCGCGAAGAGAAGTGAGGCAGCTGGGGACCCCAAGTCTTTGGTCTACGCGTTCGCGAGGTATGGGCCGCGTTCGCGATGAGTTGAGCTTGTAAAGCTTCGCGTTCGTGAAGCGTTGATCGCGTTCGCGAAGAGTAAACTAGGAGGCAATCTGAGTTGGCCTACGCGAACGCGAGAGGACTGTCGCGTTCGCGAAGAAGGAAATCTGGGTAGGTAGTATTAATTTCAAAAATGAGGGTTTGGACCCATTT
The DNA here is from genome assembly GCF_000715075.1 of Nicotiana tabacum. Lineage (NCBI taxonomy): Eukaryota > Viridiplantae > Streptophyta > Magnoliopsida > Solanales > Solanaceae > Nicotiana > Nicotiana tabacum. Next base: position 110,311,800 of record NC_134091.1, on the reverse strand, counting down.
TTCATATTTTGAGCTAGAGAACACGGAATTGGGCTATTATTGAATGGAGTTTTGTGAAGTTAATTAGGGTAAGTGATTCGTACTTGGTTTTGGTTAAATCCCATGATTTCATCTTTAATTTTATCATCTAATTTGTGATTTGGGGTGAGAAATTGGGAAAAGAGAAAGAACTCTTGAGTTAGAATTTTAAGGTTTTGAATAGGATTTTGTTATCGGATTTGAATAACTTTGGTATGGTTAGGCTCGTGAGTGAATGGGCTTTCGTATTTTGTGACTTTTGTCGGATTTTGAGACGTGGGCCTTGGGGGCCGGGTTGAGCCTATTTCGGATTTTTGGCTTATAATTTTATATTTTTCTTGTGGAATTAATTCTTTCAGCTTATATTAATTACATCGTACTGCTTGTGGCTAGATTCGGGGTGTTTGGATATTGATTCGAGGGGAAAGGGCATTGCGAAGTATGATTTTGCGCGGTTTGAGGTAAGTAACAGTTTTAAATCTGGCCCTAAGAGTATGAAACCCCGGGTGTTGGTATGATGTGATTATTTTGGAGGTGATGCACATGCTAGGTGACGGGCATGTGGGCGTGCACCGTGGGGGATTGGGACTTGGTCCGTCCCGTGAGACTGTAAAGTCGAATAGCTTATTGTTAATTACATGTTCCCTCTGTTTCCTAGAAATTTGACTGCCATTCATGTTAGAAACCATGCTTAGGCCATATGTTATCATTGTTGGTACGATAGCACGTGGGTTGTCCGTGTAGCACGTGAGTTGTCCATGCGGATTATAGCGCTTGGGATGAAAGAAGCCCCTTCCGGAGTCTGCACACCCCCAGTGAGTGCAGGTATCTATTGAGTGTAAGTACTGAGGGCTGAGAGCCGAGTGATGAAGCTGTTGTGACGAGTTGGATGTCTGTTGGCCTGAGAGTTTGTACTTGTTTTTCATTTGTTGATGCACTTAGTTGCTATCTGTCATTGTTGTGAAATTTTTGAAAGATTCTATATCCGGATTACCTGCACTGTAACTGTATAAACTGATTTGATTTGAACTGTCGGATTTGAAAGCATGTCTATTCCTTGCTGGAATTATTGAAAATGAACTATATTTGTATAGCTCGTCACTACCTTCTCAGTTCCTTATTTATTTCTATTATTTGCTGAGTTGGTTGTACTCATGCTACACCCTACACTTCATGTACAGATCCAGGTGTGTTTGATCACGGATGTCTTTGAGTTCATGCGCGATCGAGTACCGGAGACTATGAGGTAGCTGCTGACGTCCGCAGACCTTGTCTCTCCTTCTATGTTTTCTTTCTTTTCAGTATTGATACTCAGACACTGTTTGTATTAGACTGGATATCTAGATACTAGTGACACCCCGATGTCAGGCTATTTTTTTGCACTTATGCTTTGGGTTTGACCCTGTTTTTAAGAAAGACTCTGATTATTTTAAATATATTAATTCATTTCTGTTTAATGTTTAAAGTGTTTTGGAGATGTCGACTTGCCTAGTATCACAATAGGCACCATCACGACGGGTTAGGTTTTGAGTCGTGACAAGTTGGTATCAGAGCCTAGGTTACATAGGTCTCACGAGTCTTGAGCATGTTTAGTAGTCTTGCGGATTGGTACAGAGACGTATGTACTTATCTTCGAGAGGCTACCGAACCATTAGGAAACTTCACATTCTTGAATTCTTATCGTGCGAATCTTTTGATTCTGGTAACTAAACTTATGTTGTTCTAATTCTCTCACAGATAGTGAGGATGCATACTACGGGGCAGGATGGACTGCCACCAGTACCATCAGTCAGGGCCGCGAGAGGCCGAGGTCGCGGTAGGGGAAGAGGTGCAGCCCGCACAATAGCTGGGGCAGTACATGCAGACCCACCAGTTGCCCTAGTTCAAGAGCAGTCACCAGTTGTGGATGAGCCTGTGGGACCAGCTCAGGCACCACATGTGCCTATTGTGATTCCACGCCTTCAGGAGGCCTTAGCTCAGATTCTGACCGCGTGTACCAGTTTTCTCAGGCGGTCTCTGTTCCGGCCGCAGCAACCACTTCTCAGGCCAGGGGAGGTGCTCAGACTCCTTCTGCCCGCACACCAGAGCAGGTGGTATAGGGATTCCAGACACCGGGGGCACCACCATCCCAGTCGGTTGCAGCTTCTCAGGACTATGTGATTCCTGTCATGCCTGATGATGAGTAACGTCGATTGGAGAGGTTTGGGAGACTCCAACCTCCATCTTTCAGTGGTGCATAGGGAGAGGATGAACAGGGTTTCTTGGACATGTGTCAGAGGATACTCCGTATGGCAGGTATTCTGGAGACCAGTGGGGTCTCGTTCAGTACTTTTCAGTTCTCTGAGGCTGCCTTCAGTTGGTGGGAGGTTTACGAGAGGTGTAGGCCGTTCGATGCAGCACCCCTTACATTGCAGCAGTTCTCCGTTCATTTCCTGGAGAAATTCGTGCCTCAATCTTACAGATAGGAGTTGCGCAGGCAGTTTGAACAGCTTCATCAAGGTGATATGTCCGTGACGCAGTATGAGATGATATTTTCTTAGTTAGCCCGTCATGCTATCTGGTTGGTTCCCACAGACAGAGAGAGGGTTAGGAGGTTCATAGATGGCCTCACTTTTCAGCTGCGATTGCTTATGACTACAGAGAGAGTGTCTGGTGCTACTTTTGATGAGGTTGTCGACATTGCTCATCAGATTGAGATGTTTCGCAGCCAGGAGTGTGTTGAGAGAGAGGCCAAGAGGCCTCGTGAACAGGGTGGATTTAGCGGTGTTCTTTCTGGGGGCAGTTCCACCACGGTAGGGGTCGTCCTTTCAGACATGCTCAAACGGCTCGCCCAGTCCACCGTGGTGCATCATCTGGCCACGGGTCACACAGTCATCAATAGGGCTAGTCGTCGTTCAGTGCACTACCAGCGCAGAATTCTCACCATGCCTCGTCAGCTCAGGTTTCCACGGGTAGTTCCTCTAGGCATCAGGAGCAGCAGTTCCGTCAGAGGAGGGGTTGTTTCGAGTGTAGAGATTTTGGACACATTAAAAGAGATTGCCCTAGGTTGTTGAGTGGGGCTCCGCAGCAGAGTACTCGGTCGATGGCACCAGCACTAACAGCTCCACCACCCGTCCAGCTAACTCGAGGTGGGGCTCAGTCAGCTAGGGGTCGCGCAAGAGGGGGAGGCCGATCAGGGGGTGGCCATGCCCGTTTCTATGATCTCCCTGCCAGACCAGATGCCATTGCTTCAGATGCTGTGATTATAGGTATTGTCTCAGTTTGCCACAGAGATGCCTCTGTATTATTTAACCCTGGTTCTACTTATTCATATGTATCATCATATTTTGCTCATTTTTTGGATATGCCCCATGAGTCTCTAGTTTCATCTATTCATGTATCTACTACGGTGGGCGATACTATTATTGTGGACCATGTATATCGGTCATGTGTGGTGACTATTGAGAGTTTGGAGACTAGAGTGGATCTCTTGTTGCTTAGTATGGTCGAGTTTGACGTGATTTTGGGTATGGATTGGTTGTCTCCATGTCATGCTGTTCTAGACTGTCACGCTAAGACCATGACGTTGGCGATGCCGAGGTTGCGAGGGTTGAGTGGAGCGGTTTATAGACCATGTTTCCAGCAGAGTGATTTCATACTTGAAGGTTCAGCGGATTATTGAGAAGGGTTGTCTATCCTATTTGGATTTTATGAGGGATGTTAGTGCAGAGGTCCCTACTATTGATTATGTTCTTGTGGTGTGTGATTTCATGGATGTGTTTCCTACAGACTTGTCGGGTATGCCGCCTGACAGGGATATTGATTTTGGTATTGATTTGGTGTCGGGCACTCAGCCTATTTCTATTCCATCGTACCGTATGGCACCGGCTGAGTTGATGGAGTTAAAGGAGAAACTTCAGTAACTCCTTGATAAGGGGTTTATTCGGCCTAGCGTGTCACCTTGGGGTGCACCAGTACTAATTGTGAAGAAGAAGGATGGTACTATGAGAATGTGCATTGATTACAAATAGTTGAACAAGGTCACAATCAAGAACAAGTATCCTTTGCCGCGTATTGAGGATTTGTTTGACCAGATTCAGGGAGCGATGGTGTTCTCCAAGATTGATTTGAGGTCAGGGTATCACCACCTGAAGATTCGGGACTCAGATATTCTTAAGACAACTTTCAGGACCCGATATGGCCATTATGAGTTCCTTGTGATGTCTTTTGGGCTGACCAACGCCCCAGCAACATTCATGCATCCGATGAACAGTGTGTTTCAGCCTTATCTTGACTCGTTCGTTATTGTATTAATTGATGACATCCTGGTGTACTCTCATAGCCAGGAAGAGCATGCTCAGCATCTGAGGATTGTGTTACAGCGATTGAGGGAGGAGAAGCTTTATGCAAAGTTCTCTAAGTGTGAGTTTTGGCTCAGTTCAGTGACGTTCTTGAGGCACGTGTGTCCAGTGAGGGTATCCAGGTGGATCCGAAGAAGATAGAAGGGATGCGGAGTTGGCCCAGACCATCCTTAGACAATGAAGATTCAAAGCTTTCTTGGGTTGGCGGGCTATTACCGTCGTTTTGTGGAGGGTTTCTCATCTATTGCATCGCCCTTGACTAAATTAACCCTGAAGGTTGCTCCTTTCAGGTGGTCGGATGAGTGCGAAGAGAGCTTTCAGAAGCTCAAGACTGCTTTGACCACGACTCTAGTTCTAGTTCTACCATCAGCTTCTGGTTCTTACACAATGTATTGTGATGCCTCGCAAATCGGTATTGGGTGTGTTCTGATGCAGGAGGGTAGAGTGATTACTTATGCTTCGGGCCAGTTGAAGCCTCATGAGAAGAACTATCTTGTCCATGACCTTGAATTAGCAACTATTTTTCACTCCTTGAAGATTTGGCGACACTATTTGTATGGTGTCTATTGTGAGATTTACATTGATAATCGGAGTTTGCAGCATCTGTTCAAACAGAAGGATCTTAACTTGCATCAGCGGAGGCGGTTGGATCTTCTTATGGACTATGATATCACCATTTTGTACCATCCCGGGAAGGCCAATGTGGTGACCGATGCCTTGAGTTGTCGGGCGGAGAGTTTGGGGAGCTTAGCATATCTTCCAGTAGCAGAGAGGCCATTGACATTAGATGTTCAGGCCTTAGCTAGCCAGTTTGTTAGATTGGATGTTTCTGAGCCGAGTCGAGTATTGGCTTATGTGATCTCCCAGTCTAGAGTTCGGCCCCTATTTCTCAAATCATCCCATTCGGTCAAAATCGGTCATCATTTCTTTACCCGACAACTCTTTCATCATTCCCGAGTAAAGAGGGGCAGCTATTGATACCCAATATTTCCCTCATTTTTTTTAAAATGTATATATATACTTTCAAAATAGTATATTTGCATCATCATTTAGTTTATAAACCTATACAAGCATTTTTCATAATTTTTCATAATTTTTAAAAGCTTTAAATTACTATCTTTCTGCATTTTATTGTGTAAATATCCAATAATTATCCTTCAAATTATTTTTTATGATGATTTAATCATCCAAACTTATCATTTATACCAACATGTATGTTTTTAAATATTTTTACTGTATTTTTCATAATTATATTTGCATTTTTAGGCTAATCGCATATTTTGCAATAATAGCCTATATTCATGTATAATTATATTATTTATGCAAAAAATAACTTTTTATATTTTTATAATGTTAATTAATTATTATTAATCATTTTAGTGCACAAACAACATTTTTGTTATTTACTAATTACTTTTATAAATTATTTTGTTACCTATTGTACATTTAAAAACTAGCCTAAATTCCTAAACCTATTTTTCGGACCAAATATTGGCCCATAGCATCTAATACACTAGCCTAAATAACCCCCAGCCCAAACCTATAACCCCATTACCCACAACCCGGTCATGACCCATTTCTAATAACCCGACCTAACTCTCCTTTAATCATGGCCGTTGATCTCTGAGATCAACGACCCATATCAAACCCTCCCATTTAACTACCAAAACCCATAACCCTAATCTCATTCCCCCTCATCCGCCGCCTCTGCATCCCCTCACCTCCCTTCTCCCTCCTAAAGAACCTTAGCCGACCGCCCCCTAAATCTTCTCATAATCCCACCTAATATGGGATTCAATGGCTATTACTTACCATACTCGACCCCCTTCTGGTACTGGCTACTCTCCTATAGTACTTGCCTAAACTTGGCAAGCAGATCTCATCAAAATAGAACCAAAAATGGTTCAAATCCCTGATTTTTGAATGTTATTCCGTCTATGTACATGCTATGTTACTATGAGTCCAAATATTTGTTTATATTCTGTTGATTCTTACTTACCCTAAAGCTAGGGTTTTCAGATCTCTTCAAATCGAACCAAAATTGGTTCGATTCTCTGATTTTAAGTGTTATTATATCTATATTCTTCCTATGGTACTGTTTTTGTGTATATTCCGTTGATATTTATTTTCCCTAAAAACTAGGGTTTGGCCTGATTTTCTCCTAGATTGGTTCTAATTGATTCTGCATGCTCTTCTTTCCTTATTTTTATGTCTGATTGATTATATTTCCTTGTTTGTTTGTTTAATTCCTACTACTATAAAAAACCATTCCCCTTCCCCTTTTTGGAGAATTTCAATCACTATTTTTCCACTAAAATTGAAGCTTAACACTGTGCTCGTTGAGTATCTTATTCTGTTTTGGGCTCTTGGCAGGCTGAAAGCCAAGGCCACTAGATTTCTATTTTTTCGACCTCTCTTGGGTGTGAGCACTACCCTGAGTTCTTGAAACCCTTGGGAACTTGACACAATTGAGACTCTGGGTCCTTGTTGTTCTTTCTTGCTTATTGAACAATCATTGGTTAGTTTCTAAACCTTCACAATGTTTATTCCATTATGTTAGCATGTTTTATAAAACTGCATAACTTCATGTATTCCCTTGACTTTTTTCCTGTCTAATTCTGCCTATAATTACTAGCCTAATAATGCCTTTGCACCTAGCTTAGTCAATTTGGAAAGATTGAAGCATGTTTACCTTGGTGATTGCTGATAATTTGAATGTTCTGCCTTGATCATATGGCTTAATCCATGTGTTCTGCCTAATTCTGAATCTCTAGTGATCAGTTTTTGTCATTAATATGACTCAGCTTGTTTAAGACCTTCATTCTAAATGTATAGTGTGCCCCTACGACTATGATTGTCACTCTATGTGTTCTTTCCATATCTAATTATGTTCCTCTAATAACCTGTTATCCTTTCTTCCTTGACTGAGGCCCTCTATGGTACCTGATCCTGTTTGTATTATCTTGTTTAATCCTGAGTTTGGTATAATCTGATCCTTTAAGTTCTAAACTGGTTGTATTAATTGGTTTTACTAGTCTAATCTCCCTGCCTGTTAACTTTGCAATCCCAGGCTCCTTATTTCTTATCATATGTAACTCTGCCCCGACGTATTAGTTTACTTCTTGAGTTCATGTTCATTATGTGATTGTCTTAAAGTGTCTGCAAATGCTTTTCCAAACCTATTACTTTATTACTATTTCTTTGATTGTTTCTTGTTATGAGTCTAATTTTGGGTCGGCTGAAAGCCAAGGCCCCCTAAATCTTCTATATTAACCTCCCTAGTGTGAGCACTGCCCCGGGTTCTTGAAACCCTTGGGAACCCTAACACACTAGGGTATAAGGTTCTATGGCCACTTTGTCCCAATTACTCAATTCTGCCTCCCTTTTCACCTACTGAATGAACCAATTGGTTTGTGTAAATGGTTGTTGATCAGCTGTGGTTATTGGGTTTTGGCTATTTTGTGTAAATGAAGATTGTTTTCTAGGTTTGACTGGCTATGACTTATGGGCTGTGGTGAAACCTGTATGGATACGAAATTTGAAGGATTGGCCAGGCTGGGTGTACTTTGGGCCTGTCTTAGGCCCACTGTAGTGATTTTGTAACTTTTTAATTTGATTCATTCATTGGGCCTGTAATAATGATGTAATAATAATTGGGGTGTTAGTAAAATTGGAAAAATGGGTTTATTCTAATATTTGCATGAATGGGTAGAAATCCTGCCTATAGGTGTTTAATTTACTCAACATGTTCTGCTCCTATGTGTTATTAGATACCATGCCCATAGGAAATAAAAATGACCAATCTTTCAATTTACATAACTGCAGCATATTCATTAGATACTATGACTATAGGGATATGTTAGCTTATGTTCTACAAAATCTGCATTTAGAAATTATGCCTATAGGGTTTAAATTTGTTAATTCGCTGTTATACTGCCCACCTAGGAGACATGCATGTAGGAGCTAAGTATAAAAATTTAATTTCAATCGTTAATCGTTAGAAATTCTGCCTATAGGGTAATACCACTCGCTTTTACGTGTTAATATTGAACTTTCAACATTGTTTCGTTGCCACAATTAGAAAGCATGCCTATAGGATCAAACTGAGTAATTCTTAGTATCTTCAATAGTTATCACTGCCAACTACTGTGTAAATCACCTAGATATCATGCCTATAGGTTTAATCACTTATAATCTGTAATCAACAGGCAGACTGTGTAGTCGCTTAGAAATTGTATCTAAAATGGCATCTTGCTCTGAAACTGCCTGCACGTTTGAATCCAGGTCACATAGAAACCATGCCTATAGGGCCTGATGGCTTTAATTTGCCTCAATCCTGAAATTGTCTAACGTTTAATGTAAAAATTTGTTCGCGTGCATTTGTTATCTAAGTGTGGAGGCTAACTTGAGCCCTTAATTGTTTTCACATGAAGTCCAATTTGTTTTGTATGTTGCCTAGTTTTATCATTTCTGAGCAGCCTAAGCTAAGTCTAGAAACCATCCAAAATAGAGGTCCAAACACCTCCTAGGCCATAGGCATGGGATAGGTAGCATACGCATAGGGCACGATTTAGAATCAACTAGTGCGCTTTAGGTAAAAACATAAAGATAGTAATCGGATAGCAGGAGATGATAGTCTATGCCCGCTGAATAATACGAGTAACACCCCACCTCGAGAGAGTTACGAAGTATTATTTATATTGCACGGGGTAATCCTTTAGGCTAGAAAACTTTGGACCCCCAATCTTGTCTTAAATTCAATTATTTGTGTTTCTTTGTAGACTTATGATAATAATTGCAAACTTCTTGTCTTTCCCTCTTGTTTTTGACTAATTCATATAATTCGAGTTCGACTGGGACCCACAGTTGTGGACCTCGAGGAATGCCTAACAGCTTCTCCTCGAGGTAATTTGAGCCCTTACCCGATCTTTGGTGACGCAAACTGGATAAACCAGAATTACTTGCAAATAGGTGCCCTAACGCACCTCAAACCCGTTAGGTGGCGACTCTCTCTCTTTTAACCCCTTCCTTTAAAAGAGTTGTCATATGTCGAAACCCGACTTCGTGAGAAAGAGGGGCGCGACAATATGTCGACTCTGCTGGGGATATTTTTTAGGCTCTTACCATAACGAACTTGGTCTATATGAATTAGTGTTCTCTGATAAGCGTGTCTTTGTTATTTTGCTGTTACATGAATATCCCGCTCCCGTTTCCCTTTTATTGCTACATACACACCCTTTCCCCTATTTCCCTCTATTCTGAATTTGTATTAATATGCAAATCTTTGCTTAATTTGGTTACAATATGTGTTTTCCTTTCTAGTCATGTTCACTTGCTCCGAATCTTTTTTAAATTTGCTACATCATGTCTCTCCTTACCCCTACCCCCTTGATTGCTTTATTGCAATTCTTTCACATTGCGCGAACTAACTTCTTCCTTGTTTTCCTTTCTTTTTATGTCTTTACGCTCCATTTAATACTGCGTTTATTGTCTTCATCATGCACAATAGTTGACAACGCATTGTTTTATTTTTAAATAAAGCATGATCCACACCATATTCCACTTGTGCGTAATTAATACCATAGCGGCGCTTGATGAGTGTCCGCTCTCTTCCTAAATCACCCTTTTAAATTTGGTAAGGCTTATTTGAGGTAAAACTAGTCTAATCAGTGGTGAAATCGACGGTTCCGTGACTTCCCCTCTCAAGTTGCCACTTGAGGGTACCGATCTAGACTCTTTTAGAAACCCACTGTGCATGCATCATGTCTAAACCTAGTATGGGTTAGAACACTGTCCGTGTAATAACTCTCTAAGGTAAGCCTTGTCCAAAGCCCGTCGGGATTTCCTTAAATCCCAATGGGTACAATCATGATATGTGCATTATTTGGAGAAAACGTGCCGATATGCTAATCATTAATATGTAAATAGTCGAATCCGTAGGGGGAAAGGGCTAACTTCATTTATTTTGTAGAAATGAGGCACGAAGTCCCCAGGTTCGGCATGGTTCGAAGTATCCCACCTTTGTTGCTAGATTGGTGGGAAAATCTCTCGCCAAGTGACAAAAACCATGTGAAAAGAGTTCTCGGGAATTTTCCTTCTTTGTTAGATATTCAGCCTAACAATGTGTTAATTGAGGTTGCCACCATGTTCCGGGATGAGAAGAGGGTCGTCTTCCGTTTTGGTGATATAGAAATGACTCCCCTTCTAGAGGAAATAGGAGGCTTCGCTGAGCTCCCGTGGGATAGCCCTGGCTTGTTGGTACCGGAAAACCGTACTTCTCAAGGTTTCCTAAAAATGATAGGTTTCAGGAAAAATGATGAGTTAGTCTGTCTGAAGAAATCTTACATACCATTCGACTTCCTTTACGAGCGTTATGGCCACAACAAGTCATATCGTCTTTACCATGATGTATTTTCCATCACTTCTTTGGGTTGGACTCATCGCCCAGTTTTTATATTCATTGTCTATTTTCTGGGGATGCTGATATTCCCGATACAAGGAGAAAGGATCAACACTCGCCTAGCTATGTTCACTAAGACCCTAATGGAAGGAATTGAGGGGCAAAATTACACTATTGTTCCAATGATCGTGGTTGAGATGTACCGAGCTTTAGACCATTGCAAAAAGGGATATTGGCATTTCGAGGGTTGCAATCTGTTGCTGCAAATATGGTTGTTGGAACACCTTCATAGAGGACAATACCATCAAGAATTTCCGTGACGACCATGGAATGAACACATAGCTTATCACGATTCGAAGAGAATGACTTTTATCCCAGATAGGTTTGCACATCCGGGAAACACTGTGAGCTGGTTACATTTCTTTAGCAATTTGACTGATGACAAGGTACATTGGATGTTCGACTGGTTCCCTAGAAGTGAATTCATTATCAGGTCGAGAAATGTTCCTCATCTAGTACTAATCGGATTAAGGAGAATCTATCCTTATGCTCTTATCAGAGTCATGAGGCAAGCTGGGAGAAAATAGATTATACCACGAGTTTCCAAAATGGTTCATTACAAAGCAGACTTCCAAGGGAATTCCATTCCATTCAAGTTTGAGGCACAGCACATGTGGCATCAAAATATTATTGTGCAGAAAGATACAATCGAGCCAGACAGGTATCATGTCGTCCATGTGTACTTCTACCCATTATGGTTGGTCGATGACATAGCAGGAGAGGCCAAGCCAGGGGTTGATTTGAGAAATATGGTCATAGACTATGCTCCTGAAGCACAAGTCAAATACAGGAGGTTGCGCAAAGGGTCTTATAATCTGAGGCCAGGCATTTGGAATAACATAAAGTAGACATGGAAGCAATCAATGAATGGAGGGGAATCGCTACTAAATCAACAGAAAGGTTGGAGTATTTGGAGCGGGGTTTGATGGAACTTTAGGGAAAGATGAGGAAAAGGGTCTCAGATTGTCAGAACGCAGAGAGCAATGAAGGAGGACATCTAGCAAGGGTGTATCTGCTGTTGGACATGCTCGACCTGGGGAGTCTGATTGACGGGGCTAAGAAGGCCAAGCTTGGAGAAGGTCCCTCTGAGACCGAGTAGATTAGGAATGATGTTTTCTAGATTCATTTTAGAATTTGATTGTAATAAGGCAAATGCCACTAATGACTATTTATAATTATTATCGTTTTAGTAGAGATTTGGTGTATTTATCATATTAATGAAATGATGCAGTTATCGGTATTGAGTTTTCTCTAAAGCTATATGTTGCTAGGCCTACCTTGGGCATGATGAGGTCCCCAAATTAGGACGCGAATTTATAATTCCGCAATACGTGTTTAAATATCGTAAATATCTTTTTAATACCCCTTACTGACTTGTTTACCTTTTGTTTTTATTCTTTTCTTTGTTTATTCCCATCCCCTAAGATTGGTTCGTGCATACTGTCATCATCAGCATATCATACCAGATCTAGAGGTCCTCCACCTCCTCCTCCTCCAAGTGATCCCAAGAAAAAAGGAAAAGCTAAGATGGATGATATGAGTGGTATCAGGAAAGACAACGCTGCGAACGCTGATCGAGGCCAAACCTACACCACTATAGAGTAGCGAGGATGGTCGATGCAGGTTTACCCAACGAGGTCGGGATCGATTTCCACAGAGATTTAATTTGGCTTGGAGTTGGGTATCTATCTAATCTAGATATACGTGTTATTCCTAATTGCGCTTCCAAACATTGTTGCGAATGATTCTATTCTAATTTTATACTATTTTATGCTAAGTGTAAGCTAAGTACAAAATTTTTGGTGAAAGTTTTCAAGTGTTAAAAGGCACTAGGGAAGTGACTTCCGCCTAGGGGAGTATCTAATGGGTATCAAGAATCTAGGACAAGCTTGTTATGATTGGGGTCGTGATGTAACCATCACACATAAGTGCTCATTCTATACCTCTCAGTAGTTTGAGTGACTTTGCCCGATTTGGCTTTCTCAAGCCCAAATGGGTGTTCATACAATACAAGTGAAATTGGCTCAAGTCGGGTATTACTATCTCTAGGTTTAAACCTTTAATTGGGGCTATCAATCTCTTGAGTTCACCCCACTTCCTTGTTAGCCTAATTTTCCTACACTTAGTCCCTCTTTCTCAAGAAGATCCTAAGTCATAAAGGCATGAGTCAGTGTTTGCAACCATTAATTCTACAATTTTAGCATGAATTAGGCTAAATATCACTAACCCATAAACAATTAAGCCCTAAATTTCAAGATCCATTAAATAACCACACTAGGGTTGGGTCACAACCCTAACTATGGGGTCTAGCTACTCATAATATCAATAGAAATCAAAGATAAAGATGCAATATAAGCCATAATATTAGAGTACAGAATGAAAATCTAATGTTTGAAGGTAAATCTACTCTAAATTTTCCCAAAAAGAGAAAAACCAGCCGTTCACGTGCTCTGCTAAACAAAACTTAACCTAAAATTGATAAAAGGGTCTATTTATACTAGGCTGAAAATTTCGGACAAAAATGCCCTTGTAGAGGTTTCGCGGACGCATAATTTTGACCGCGTCCGTGCTTGGGCTTTCGCGGCCGCGTAATAGTGAGCGCAGTCCGCGTTTCTTCATATTTGGGCCTGGGTAGATCTTCGTTTCGCGGATCGCGTAATGTTCACCGTGTCCGCGTGAGATTCTTTCGTGGCCGCGCTATTTGGACGCGGACCGCCTTCTTCATTTATGCCCATCTTACAAATTCTCTGAACCTCGACAAACGTTGTCCGCTAAATTCCAACCGCGGCCGCGCCAGTTACTTCGCGGTCGCGTCTTTCTGTCGCTGTCAGCGCTCAATTTTAGTTCTCAAAATAGCCTCTCTGAATCTCTATTTTGTTGTCAACGGAGTAATGGCCGCCTCAGCGATGATAATTTTGTGGCCGCCCTTTTCTATCGCGATCCACGTTCCATAGTATTGGTCCAGACTTGGTTTATGTTCAAGTTTGACTCCTTTATGAGTTGGTTATGGCTTATTTGGCTCATTTTGAACAAAACCCTGCAAGCAAGCACATTAAGTTAGTTTCTGGGAATACCTTCACGCATTTTTGGCCCAAAACCTAACTAAAAGAGAGCAAATAATAGGCTAAAATCCCTACTTATCAACTCCCCCAAACTTAAGCTTTTGCTTGTCCTCAAGCAAACAAGGTAATTCCCACCTCCACAAGAAAAATAAATGAAAATTTCAGTTGTCCTAAGGTGACTTCATCAAGCATCAATTGGGACTAACAATTACCCTCAACACAAATGCATTATCAACAACATCATGCTATGACGTTTTGAGTTCCATAGTTCTAATGTGACACAAAAGCATCAAGAGTAAACTCAATTCATCAACGAAGCTCGCTCTCTCATGTAGGTCATTCTGGATCCCAAACTCCTCCTCCTCTACCCTCCATGAGCAAATCTCACTTTATAGAATGTGACACTCAAAACAAGGATTGTAAAGAAGTGCGCTCATCACTCTCAAAAGAAGGCCACAAGTACGGCTCTAAGTACCATAAGCTTGCCCCTTATGTAAATCATCACTAATGTAATCTCACTCAACTTGAAATCATATAGGGCTTTAGCGGGATGTAATGAAGGCTTTTTGGATCAAGGTAGGACATAATGAACTATAATGGTTTCATCTTTCCTTAAGCACTCCATTTTCTCATTTCGGTTCATACTATCTCGACTCTTTGAGTCATTTTCTTCTTTCTCAGGGGAACTAGAGAGACACATTGTCACTCTTTCTTGTTCATGACAATGATTTTTCTCCTTTTCTCATCATTCCATGCCTTTCAACATTGTTTTCTTTGAATCCCTTCAACCTTTTCTTTCTTTTTGACATATTTCTTTTTAACTCTGCATCCTTTTCTTTGCCTTTCCTTTTCATCAATTCTTTTTGTTCTTTGTACCTTTCATCACTTTGAAATTCCTCGTCTCTCCCCCAAACTTATATTTTTGCTAATTGCTCATCATGAATGCTAAGGAAAGATTGGGTGCCAAGAGAGGGTCATTATAAAACGAATGAAGGCTTGTAATGTGGCTATTGAATGAAAAAAGGCTTAGGCTCAAAGGGGTTGACTAGGGATATCATATTGGTAGGCTACTAAAGCTTTCACAGTTCAAATGGGACCAAGGAGAGCCTACACTCACTTCTCAAGTCGAGCTACACTTAGAATTTTGCCTAGACAAACATTTAGGGCAAGTTCTAGACTTATTGGCACGGGACTTGGACTTGCAACTCAATACCTCACCTCTATCTCAAGCTAATCGATTGTTAAAGAGAACAGAGTCGAGGGCCCACAACAACCCTAGCTAAGATTGAAGATCACAGATGGCTCAAAGAAACCACTTGATGATAGTTTTAGTCAACTCAAGAGTCTAAACGTCAAAACTAGAGCTATTCTTTTTCAATCAACTTGTTTCTAACCATGAGGTCGAAGGTAAATGTGTTAGTAACAAGTGAAGCCTGCTTGAGACACTTTTATTCATTACTACTACATATCAGAGCAAAAGGAAAAACAGACTTAATCCCTTAAGAAGGTTGTCACGCCATCCACCGTTGGGAAGAGCCACCCGGTTCACACAATATCCACCTTTGAAAAGAACCGTGGCATTAAGAAAACCAAAGGCTTATTGATCACGCAAAAAATGTGAAAACAAGCTAAAAACTCAAAAGAAGCTACTAAAGGAAATAAGAAGCTAAGTTATTAAGGAAAAATGCAAAAGAAGTTATAAAGTAAACTATAGAAAGTAAAATGAATATGTACAATAATGGAGTGAACCGAATATATACAAAATGGAGATGAATATATACATGGAATGTAAAGTTATATATATACCAAAAGTAAAAATAACGATAAGTAAAAATAAATAAAAATAGTATCATAATTATTACATGCTAGTCATAAAATCAAAATAAGACCACCCCACAAATAAAAGATAGCATTATCCCCAATGCTAAAAGCAAAAATAAGATTAGGGAAGGGATAAAGAGTAAAGAAAACTCCCTATGTGGTCTCTGTATGCATGGGGTCAGGCTCACTAGTAGGGACCTCGGACTGCATAGGATCATCAACTCCTTCCGGGTCCTCCAACTGTATCTCCAGGTCCTCTGATTGGGGCACCACAAATCCTCTCACCGACTCTCTATCAGCCTCCTGCTCTGATGCCTGTGCTGTCTGTGCTGCAGGGGCAGTATCCTCCATAAGCAGGTCCAGTGGAATATCTCTGATAGAAGTGAACTTCTCTATCTCCTTCTTCAGCAGCTCCACTGACTCTTTTGAAGCTTAGGTCTTCTTCATCTTTTTGACCGGCTTGCCCAGCTCCTTGATCACCTTCCTATGAGTATCTAATATCTCCAGGATTTTCTTTTGGTTGTCCAGGAGCTTCTTCTGGTTGTCCAGAAGCTCCTTCAATGAATCCTCCACTGATAGAGGTACCTGAAGCTGTGTTGGGGCTACCTGTGCTGCGACTGCACTGGATAAGACAGACAACTTTGATGTAGCTACCTGCAACCAGTTGTTGACACTGGATAACATCTGAGAGACCCGCAGTGAAGTCTGAGGATATGAGGAAGATGAGGGCATAAATAATGGGGTTGTGACAGATGGCCCGGATGAGGGAGGTGGCATAGCAGCCGAAGAACCCTCCGCTGTGGAAGGCTCGGAACCAGTGGCCACTACCCTTGGCTCTTCAGACTGGCCAGTGGAGGTAGTGGCTTTGCCTTTGGACTTTGGGTTGTCTTCTCCCTGAAGGATGTACCAAGAGAAGGGCCTTTTCGGCTTCACCTTTGTGTCAAAGTGTCTCCCCTCAACCCCATAGTCCTCTAGGTACATAGTGATAAAATTGGGGTAAGGGTAGGACCTTTCTTCCTTCCCGGTTGCCTTAGATATGTTCTGGTCCATGAGGTTCCCCATATTTATTGTGTACCCCGCCATGATGGACGCTGTGAGGATCACCCGTGATAGCGGAATGTCACTGCCATGCTGGCACAGATCAAGGCGGCTGCAGACAAAGGTGCACCACCCTTTGGCTTCAAAGCTAAGGGTGTTTTTGGCAATTGAGACTCCCGGTGTAAGCCAGGCCGGTGTTGTCCCTGGTATGGCTATCATCTCTGCTATCCATGGACGGGCTTCTTCATCTAATGCCAACTTCTGTATGTATATAGCGGTGTCTACATCATCAAACCCGGCATATGTATTCAAAGTTTTTCCATCGAACCGGATCTTCTTATTCCGTACCTTAGTCACATAGGTACCCTTTTTGATGTGGGCAACATTGGCGTAGAATTCCTTGACTAGGTACTCATTTGCTTCCGGAAACTTGCTAGTGAAGAATTTCCACCCCACTCTTTCATCAAATTGTCTCGGCGTTCCCTGTTGCTCCGATCTCCCCTACGCCTAGGACGTTGTCCTTGAATTCATTCTATTTCATATCCACCGATCCGTGGAAGAGACCAAGGAAGAGTAAGATAGATTTAGGGCCGGCAGGCGGGTCTAGAATAGATTCCCCAACGGGTCCTGTCTTTTCAACAACAGAGGCAAAAATTCACATTCGAGTTGTGAGGGAGGTCTCTTTCTATGAAATGTCGCTAAAGGGTAAGAGACCTTTGTGGCCACCATTCCCTGAATTTGTGGCAGGCCTTCTCACTCACGAACCTATCTTGCCACACTGCCATCTTCCTTGATCTAATCAACCCCCCCATGGGTATCGCCTCCTCTCGCATCATCCAGAACCTCTTCTACATAATCAATATCAATAAGAGCAGGTGTTGAGGCCGGAGTTTCAGCAGGTGGGGGAGATGGTGCTGAAGTCTCACTACCTCCTTCTGAGCCATCAGACGACTCAGATGAGGAGGTGGGTTGATTGACGAGATGGAAAGGTTGAGATTGAGCCTCGGGTTATTGTGCAGATTCGCCCTCGGAAATTTCCCGGGAAGGGAGGTATTCACTAGTGTCCGAGGAGTCAGCCTGAGGTCTCACAGGTGGGGACTTTTTGCTAATAATCTTCTGAGGTGCTAAGGGTGCAGTCTGCTTCCCTTTGCCTCGGCCTCGGGAGGATTCTCCCCTCCCTTTTGATTTGTCGGGACCACCATGAGATGTCACCATTATCTGCACACACACACACTTAGTGAAAGATCATTAGTATTGTGGTTCAATGAATCCTTAAAGAAATGCAGATGAAATGAAACAGTGCTTCCCAAAATAGTGCACCGCGGACCGCGAAAAAATGGGCGCGACCACGGAAGGGCCACCGCGGACCGCATAAAAATGGGTCCGGCCACGCGGAGGTTGGACTCAGACTACTAACTCTCTGATCATGGTCTTCCGCGGACCATGAAATTTGGGACGCGGCCGCGAAAGATCAAACGCAGACCGCGTAAAAATGGACGCAGCCGTGGAAGCAATAGCCAAACTCTCTGAAACTCATGAGCACAGACCGCGAATTTAGGACGCGGATGACGCAAAAATCACCGCATCCGCGATCATGCAACCATACTCAGCTCTCAGAAATTAAAGAATGCGGACCGCGTAAAATGGACCACGGTCCGCGAAGTTCAAACAAAACGGGCACTGGCACATTTGAAACCTAGGGTTTTCACTAACTGCAAAAATTAATGCAATTAACATGCATAGTTAATAACCTTATCCCCCATTAGGCATGTAAAACAATTACCGACATGAATTTAAGCATCAATTAAGCATTATTTTGGGATTGTGGCATGTATTAAACCCTAACCAAAAAGATAAATTAAAACTAGAAGAAAAGAAAAGAAAGAGATAAAATCAATGCAAAAATTTGAGCATACCAGTTGTGAAATTGTAGAGGAAAATGGATTCTTGATTGATATGAAATGAGATTGACAGTCAAAGAAGAGGAAGATGAACAGTGCTCTAATGTGGTGAATGTTTTTGGTTCGAAAAGTGTAAAAGTCCTAAGGACTTTCTATTTATACCAAACCGATGGGGACCCACCGACTTACCTTAGCGCGGTCCGTGGAATTCTACCGCGGTCCGTGCTTTTTACCTTTCGAAGAGCTGCTGCAAAATCCTTGGTGCGGTCCGCGGAAAACTAGGCATGGCCGCGAATGTCACCGCGGTCCGCCAAATTATGAACGCGGACGCGAACTCAACTTCAGAGAGTTGATATTTTGGGCTCTTCAAGTACGCGTCCACGGATAAAATGTGCCGCCGTGAAATGCTAATGCGGACCGCGAAATTTTGAGCGTGGTCCGCAAAATTCCCACACTTAGTCAAACCAATTCCTACACAAACTTCACAACCAGTTAGTCCAAAACAATGAACAACATGGGTTGCCTCCCAAGAAGCGCCTGATTTAACATCGCGGCACGATGCATGTTACCATCATCATGTGAAATTGATCAAGGCCACCACGTGGCTGTCATCAAACTTTCCGAGGTAATGCTTCACTCGGTGCCCATTAACTCTGAAGATTTCACCATTTTTGTTTTTCAAATCAATAGCACCAAACGAAGTTACATGCACCACTTCAAAAGGGCCACTCCATTTTGACATGAGATTTCCCGAAAATAGTCGTAACCGAGAGTTGAATAGAAGAACTAAGTCACCCTCATTGAATTCTTTATTTTGGGCATATTTGTATTGTAGGTACTTCGTCTCGTCCTTATACAAGGACGAGCTGGAATAGGCATGAAATCGGAATTCATCAAGTTCATTGAGTTGCTCTACCCGGAGATTGGCTTCTACATCTCATTCAAGGTTTAATTTCTTGAGCGCCCACATGGCCTTGTGCTCTAACTCAACCGGAAGATGGCATGCTTTCCCAAATACCAACCGGTACGGAGACATACCAATTGGAGTCTTGTACGCAGTTCTATAAGCCCACAAAACATCGTCAAGTTTCCTTGACCAATCCGTCCGATTTGCATTGACAGTTTTTGATAATATGCTCTTTATCTCCCTGTTGGAGACCTCACCTTGTCCACTAGCCTGGGGATGATAAGGGGTTGACACCTTATGATTGACACCATACTTGGAAAGTAAAGTGTCGAAGGCCTTGTTGCAAAAATGAGAACCCCCATCACTGACGATCGCCCTAGGAGTGCCAAACCTTGTGAAGATATTTTTCGTTAAGAATTCCACCATACTCTGTTCCTCATTATTGGGCAAAGCTACAGCTTCAACCCACTTGGAAACATAATCAACATCAACCAAAATGTAAGTGTTGCCACAGGAACTTACAAATGGCCCCATGAAGTTTATGCCCCACACGTCAAAAATATCGATCTCAAGAATAGTGGTGAGAGGCATTTCATCCTTCTTGGAAATTCCACTAGCTCTTTGGCTTTCATCACACCTCTTAACAAGCTCACTTGCATCTTTATACAGGGTAGGCTAATAAAATTCACAGCTAAGAACCTTTGAAGTAGTTCTCGCCCCACCATGATGACCACCATTGGGCGAGGAATGGCAAGCATCAAGAATATTCATTTGCTCCTCTTATGGGACACATCTCCGGATCACACCATCATTGCAAATCTAGAAAAAATAGGGCTCGTCCCAATAATAATCCAAGCTGTCCCATTTGAGTTTCTTCCTTTGGTTAGAAGAGAGCTCACTCGGGATAATGTCGGTCATAAGAAAGTTAGCCACATCGATGAACCAAGGCATACCATTCAAAGACAAGGAGAGGAGTTGTTCATCTGGGAACAAATCATTAATTTTGAGGCCATCGTGGGGCCTCCCCTCCTCTTTTAAGCTGGACAAGTGGTACTCTACATGATTATCACTTCCTTTTCTATCAATGATTTCATAGTCAAACTCTTGAAACAGAAGAACCCATCTCATCAACCTAGCCTTCGAGTCGCTTTTGGCCATCAAGTAACGGAGTGTCGCGTGATCGATGTGCATAATCACTTTGGCACCCTTGAGATATGGCCTGAACTTTTCCATAGTGAAGACAATGGCTAATAACTCTTTCTCAGTCACCGTATAATTGGCTTGGCCGTCATTCATCGTTTTGCTTGCATAATAGATCGAATGAAATATCTTGTTGACCCTTTGCCCCAAAACCGCTCCTACCGCAACTTTGCTAGCATCGCACATGAGCTCCAATGGTAAGCTCCAATTGGGTGTGGTAATGATGGGAGTGGTTGTCAATTTATACTTGAGAATCTCAAAAGCTTTCATGCAATCTTCATTGAACACAAACTTTGCATCCTTTTCTAGCAACTTGCACAAGGGGTTCACCACTTTTGAGAAATCCTTGATGAACCTCCGGTAGAACCCCGCGTACCCAAGAAAGCTCCTAACTTCCTTGACAGAAGTAGGAGGAGGGAGTTTTAAAATAACTTCAATCTTCACTTTGTCCACTTCAATACCATTCTTTGAGATCTTATGGCCGAGGACAATGCCCTCCTCGACCATAAATTGAAATTTTTCCCAACTAAGCACTAGGTTTGTCTCTTCACATCGGGCCAGCACTTTGTGAAGATTATCCAAGCATTCTTCAAATGAGTCCCCCACAACACTAAAATTATCCATGAACACTTCGAGGAAGTTCTCCACCATATCCATAAATATTGCCATCATACACCGCTGAAAGGTAGCCGGTGCATTACACAAACCAAACGGCATCCGTGAGAATACAAATGTGCCATACAGACATGTGAAGGTGGTTTTCTCTTGGTCTTCCGATGCAATGAGAATATGGTTGTACCCTGAGTACCCATCCAAAAAGGGCAATGGAAAGTGGTCTTTGCGGGTCACTTTGTTCAACTTTCTGTAGTCCATACATACCCTCCATCCGGTGACTGTACGAGTGGGGATCAACTCATTTTTCTCATTTGTGACCACAGTCATACCCCCATTTCTTTGAGATCTTATACCAGTGAAGTCCATGAACTATCCGAAATAGGGTACACAACCCCTGCATCAATCCACTTGATAATTTCCTTCTTGACGACCTCTTGCATAGCCTCGTTCAACCTCCTTTGATGTTCCACGGAGGGTTTGGCATCATCCTCTAGTATAATTTTGTGCATGCAAAAGGCGAGGCTTATACCCCGAATGTCAGCCAAAGTCCATCCAATTGCCTTTTTCCTTCTTTGAAGCACCGCAAGGGTGGAGTCTACCTGCACGTTAGTTAGGCAAGCAGAAAGAATAACAGGTAATATGGAAGAAGGGCCTAAGAATTCATACCTGAGGTGTGAAGGCAAAGGCTTCAACTCCAATATTGGTGGCTCGGTTGAGGGTTTTGTTGGTGGAGTATTCCGGTTTTCCAAGTCCAAGGAAAGTTTACGGGTCCCATATGAGTAGGATCTCATTCCTTACAATGCATTTGCACATTCAACCAAGCCTTACTTTTCATCATCCTCATGTTTTAACAACACAACTTTCAAAGGGTCTTCCACATTGATCATAGCACTCGTGTCATCAACTATCACTTCCATCACAAGATCCACAAAAGAGCAAACTTCATTGCTATTTGGTTGCCTCATTGATTTGCACACGTGGAATACAACTTTTTCATCGCCCACTCGGAAGGTGATCTCCCCTACTTCCACATCAACCAATGCCTTCCCTATTGCTAGGAAAGGTCTACCCAATATTATAGGCACCTCATAGTCGACTTCGCAGTCGAGAATCACAAAATCAACAGGCAAAATAAACTTGTCGACCCGGACTAGAACATCATCAATAATACCAAGCAGCCTTTTCATTGTCCAATCCGCCATTTGTAATCTCATGGAAGTAGCTCTTGGTTGCCCAATACCTTATGTCTTGAACACGGAATATGGCATCAAATTAATACTTACTCCCAAATCACACAAGGCTTTTGCAAAATCGGTGCTACCAATGGTGCATGGAATTGTAAAGGCACCGGGAACTTCAAGCTTTGGAGCCATCGAGTGCACAATGGCACTCACTTGATGAGTCATTTTGATGGTCTCACAATTCATAGATCTCTTCTTAGTGACCAAGTCCTTTGTGAACTTGGCATATCCCGGCATTTGTTCGAGAGCTTCCACCAAGGGCACATTGATTGACAAACTTTTCATATCTCAATAAACTTCTTTAATTGGTTTTTATTATTTTGCTTTGTAGGCCTTTGAGGATACGGTGGAGGAGGCCCCAGCAACGGCACCAAAAATTGATTGAGGCCAAACCTACACCACTATAGAGTAGCGAGGATGGTCGATGCAGTTTTACCCAACGAGGTTGGGATCGATTTCCACAGAGAGTTAATTTGGCTTGGAGTTGGGTATCTAACTAATCTAGATGTGTGTGTTCTTCCTAATTGCACTTCCAAACATTGTTGCGATTGATTCTATTCTAATTTTATACTATTTTATGCTAAGTGTAAGCTAAGTACAATATTTTTGGTGAAAGTTTTCAAGTGTTAAAAGGCACTAGGGAAGTGACTTCCGCCTAGGTGAGTATCTAATGGGTATCAAGAATCTAGGACAAGCTTGTTATGATTGGGGTCGTGATATAACCATCACACATAAGTGCTCACTCTACACCTCTCGGTAGTTTGAGTGACTTTGCCCGATTTGGCTTTCCCAAGCCCAAATGGGTGTTCATACAATACAAGTGAAATTGGCTCAAGTCGGGTATTACTATCTCTAGGTTTAACCCTTTAATTGGGGCTATCAATATCTTGAGTTCACCCCAATTCCTTGTTAGCCTAATTTTTCTAGACTTAGTCCCTCTTTCTTAAGAAGAGCCTAAGTCATAAAGGCATGAGTCAGAGTTTGCAACCACTAATTCTACAATTTTAGCATAAATTAGGCTAAATATCACTAACCCATAAATAATTAAGCCCTAAAATTAAAGACTCATTAAATACCCACACTAGGGTTGGGTCACAACCCTAGCTATGGGGTCTAGCTACTCATAATATCAATAGAAATCAAAGATAAAGATGAAATATAAGCCATAATATTAAAGTACAATATCAAAATCTAAAGTTTGAAGGTAAATCTACGCTAAAATGGCCCAAAAGGGGAAAACCAGCCGTTCACGTGCTCTGCTAAACAAAACTTAACCTAAAATTGATAAAAGGATCTATTTATACTAGGCTAAAAATTTCGGACAAAAATGCCCCTGCGGAGGTTTCGCGGACACGTAATTTTGACCGCGTCCGTGCTTGGGCTTTCGTGGCCGGTTAATAGTGAGCGCGGTCTGCGTTTCATCATATCTGGGCCCGGGTAGATCTTTGTTTCGCGGACCACGTAATGTTCACCGCGTCCGCATGTGATTCCTTCGTGGCCGCGTAATTTGGACGCGGACCGCCTTCTTCATTTATGCCCATCTTGCAAAGTCTCTGAACCTAGACAAACGTTGTCCGCTAAATTTCAATCGCGGCCACGCCAGTCACTTCACGGTCGCGTCTTTCTGCCGCTCTCAGCGCTCAATTTTAGTTCTCAAAATAGCCTCTTTGAATCTCTATTTCGTGGTCCGCGGAATAATGGCCGCCTCAGCTATGATAATTTCGCGGCCGCCCTTTTCTATCGCGGTCCGCATTCCACAGTATTGGTCCAGACTTGGTTAATGTTCAAGTTTGACTCCTTTATGAGTTGGTTATGACTTCTTTGGCTCATTTCGAACAAAACCCTGCAACCAAGCACATTAAGTTAGTTTTCGGGAATACCTTCACGCATTTTTGGCCCAAAAGCTAAGTAAAAGAGAGCAAATAATAGGCTAAAATCCCTACTTATCACACGCCGAGAATGTCAAAACTTCAGATGGTCGAAGTATTCCGGCGCAGAATGACTTGATTTTACGATTAGAGCAAAAGATGCTGGAGTTACAAGGGGAACTTGAGCAGGTCTATAACTTGGCAAACCTTCCCCTTACCCTGAATGTTCCCGACATCAACCAACAAAACGCCCAAAACCCAACACCCTCAAAACACACAAAACCAGCACTCCTAAAATCCTCCTGCACCTCATCAATATGCCACGCCTCCCCAAAATCCTAATCCTCCACCAGTACTAACTCCTCCACAACATCATCATCATCCGACCAGGGCCCACAAACTACCACCTACCACACTCCTCAAATGCACCACCTACTCCCGATCCCTAAAACTCAACCAATGATCACTACTATACCCAAATCCCTAGAGTCCACCAAAGTAACCCCATATACGTGGAAACCTTTCCCTACACTTCACAACAAACCCCGTATACACCGGAATTCACGTAGAAGGACCTGCTCATCAAGAACATGGAGGAAGAACTTAAGAAGCTTACAAGTCGAGTCCAAGGTGTTGAAGGTGGTAAAGGCATCGAAGGTTTGAACTTTGAGGATTTATGTATTCAACCGAACGTAGAACTGCCAGAGGGTTACAAACCTCCTAAGTTCGAAATGTTCGACGGGACATGTGATCCAAAGGTACATCTAAGGACGTATTGCGACAAGCTCATAGGGGTTGGTAAATATGAAAGAATCCACATGAAGCTGTTCATGAGGAGCCTCATTGGAGACGCCCTTTCCTGGTACATCAGTCAAAATCCAAAGTAGTGGATTAATTGGGTAAACATCGCGTCATATTTTATGGATCAGTTCAGATTCAACACAGAGAATGCACCAGACGTCTTCTATATCCAGAATCGTAAGAAGAAGCCAACAGAAACTTTCCACGAGTATGCTACTCGGTGGAGACTAGAGGCTGCAAAAGTAAGGCCAGCATTGGAAGAAGAACAAATGAACAAATTCTTTGTCCGGGCCTAGGATTCGCAATATTATGAGAGGTTGATGGCTATTGAAAATCATAAATTCTCCGACATCATCAAATTGGGAGAAAGAATAGAAGAGGGAATCAAAAGCGGGATGGTAACAAATTTCGAGGCATTCCAGGATACGAACAAAGCCTTACAGTCGGGGGGTATATCTAAAAAGAAGGAAGTAGGGAATGTGATGGTAGCCCAAGGTCTGAAGTCTCCTCTCACATACCAAATACCTCCACCCATATATCATCCTTCACCTCCTAGATATCAACAACCCGCTACCGCCTACCACACTTACAATACTTAGCCAGCATATTACCACTCACCACCAGCCTGCCAAAACTACCAAAAACCCAAGCCAAATTTCGACGGTAGGCCGCCCAGATAATACACTCCTATTGCCGAACCTATTGACCAGTTGTATGAGGGTTTGAAAGCTGCCGGTTATGTCACTCCCATTCCCGCTGTCGCCATGGAAAATTCCTCTCAATGGGTTAATCCAAATAAGACATGTGCCTACCATTCGGGCTTGAAGGGTCACACTATTGATGAATGCCACACTCTGAAGGATAATATCCAGACGCTAATTGATACCAAAGTTATATAGGCAAAGGAGACTGTACCTAATGTCCGCAACAATCCCCTCTCGGATCACATGGGTGAAGGGGTAAATGTGATAGAAACTGATGAAGAATGGGATCCAGAAGGGTCAATTGGGCTCATTCGAGAAGGGGATGATCCCAAAATACCTCCAGTCACTCTCACACCTATTGTGGTATAGATACAATCACCGATTGAAGTTGAGGTAGCCGCACCAACTCCGTTCGAGGTTGAAGTAACAACACCCTCAGCCACACCAACTTCGTTCGAAGTAGAACTGACCACACCATTCACCGTAACGGTAGCACCCACACCATCCTTTAATTCCAATGTTGTGCCTTGGGACTATACTGCAGAAGCGAGAAGGAAAGGAAAGGGGAAAATGGAAGAAATTGGTGCAGCACAAGGTATGACCAGAACTGGTAGGGTTTACACACCCGAGCATTTGGAGAGAACAAGTAAATAAGCCGCTTCCAGGCAGCCTATCATTAAAACCGGCCCGAATGATCTTTGGAGAAAGGTGCAAGCAAGGGAGTATTCTGTGGTTGATCATTTGAAAAAAACCCCTACTGAGATATCCATTCTATCTCTACTGTAGAATTCTGAGGCACATAGGAACGCGTTCATGAAAGTATTGAATGAGCCTTATGTATCCAACAACATTACCAGTGGAGAGATGGCCAACATGGTAGGACAAGTATTGGAAAGTCATAAGATCACTTTCCACGAAGATGAATTGCCACCAAAAGGGTTAAGCCATAACAGGACGTTGCATATCACAGTACAGTGCGAAGACAAATTTATTGTCAAGGTCTTGATAGATGGGGGTTCAAGTCTCAACATCTACCCGTTGAATACTTTGAAAAGGTTAGATAAAGGTTTGCTTGAGATACAAGTAGGAACTATGAACGTAAAAGCGTTCGATGGGTCTCAAAGGGCCACAATTGGAGAAACCAACCTCTGCTTAAAAATGGGTCCAACTTGGTTTGATGTTTAATTCCAAGTGCTCGACATATCCGCCTTATACAATATGCTATTGGGACGACCTTGGATACACGCCGCTGGGGCTGTAGCGTCTACTCTGCATCAGGCTGTGAAGTTCGAATGGAATCATCAGGAGGTGATCATTCATGGAGGTGGGATTAACCCTATTTACACCAACCAGACTGTCACGGTTATGGAGAATAGAAGGAAGTTAGGGGGAGAGACTTACCATCACATTGAGTATGTTAACGCGATCGAGAATGACAAATGGTGGAGTAGCAAAATAGAAAGCATATTGGCATGGACAGGGTATGAACCAGGCAAGGGTCTCGACAAGAATCTCCAAGGGATCACCAAATTAATACAATTAAAATATCACGGCACGACCTTTGGATTGGGATATCAATACACCTGGCACGAGTATCATAATTGGTCACCATCATGGCCTGGTCCTTATTACCCTCTCGAGCAGCCGATACCACATTTGAGCTAATCCTTCCATCAGGATTTTATGATGTGGGGATCCGATGAAGATGAAGCGCTAGCTGGTTTAAGGAATCTATTCTTGGAAGATGAAGATATGGACTGCATTGTAATAGTTGAGGAGGAGAAGGAAGAAGGCCTCATCATCTAGACAGTGGAGAAGGGAGCTATTCTCAGGAACTCGACTGCCACACCATCAAGGGTCCGCTGAGCTCCGGGGTAGCCTGGCTGATAGTGTCATTTATTTTGAAAACAATTCTTATGAGCATTTTTAAAACATTTCAGTATTTTGTTTTGAAACATTTGTTTGAATCATTAAAAATCGTTTTTGTTTGACATCTTGATAATTATCAATGGTTTGCTATTTTATTATTTATTACTATTCTCTATATTTTTCTCTTTACAACATTACTATTTCTTATCGTGATGAACCAACAACTATGACATGTAATGAGAAAACGCAACATAAGGATATTGACTCGAAAGAAATAGAAGAAGAGGATATAATACCTGAGGAAATTGTTAGAGAAGTTGAAGATTTTAAGAACAAGCCTAAGTCCAACCTGGATGAAACTGAGATAGTCAATTTGGGAGATTCCGAAACCAGTCAAGGAAACTCGCATAAGCATTCACCTGTCACCATCAGAGAAAGAAGAATACACCCATTTCCTGAAAGAATATGAAGACATTTTTGCATGGTCTTACGATGATATGACTGGTTTGAGCACGTCCATAGTGGCTCATAAACTACCCACCAACCCAATGTGTCCTCCAGTAAAGCAGAAACTCAGAAAGTTCAAGCCAGATATGAGTCTAAAAATCAAAGAAGAAGTCACCAAGAAGATCAAAGCTAAGGTTCTCGGAGTGGTTGAATATCCAACTTGGTTGGCTAACATCGTGCCAATTCCGAAGAAGGATGGAAAAGTCAGAGTATGCGTCGATTATCGGGACCTAAACAGAGCAAGTCCCAAAGATGATTTCCCGTTACCCAACATACACATACTGATCGACAACAGTGCCAAGCATGAACTCCAATCCTTTGTCGATTATTTCGCGGGATATTATCAGATCTGGATGGATGAAGAGGATGCCGAAAAGATAGCTTTTATTACACCGTGGGGGGGTGTACTGCTATAAAATGATGTCGTTTGGTCTGAAGAATGCTGGAGCCACTTATATGGGGCCATGATAACTATTTTCCATGACATGATACACAAGGAGATAGAGGTATATGTGGATGACGTCATCATCAAATCCGGGAAGAGTACAGATCACATAGCAGACTTGAGGAAATTCTTTGATCTGCTTCATAGGTACAATTTGAAATTGAATCACGCAAAATGTGCCTTCGGGGTCCCCGCAGGAAAGTTGTTAGGATTCATCGTCAGCCACCGAGGAATTGAGCTAGACCTATCAAAGGTCAAGGCTATCCAGGATTTGCCACCTCCAAAGAATAAGAAAGACGTGATGAGCTTCTTGGAACCTCTTAATTACATCAGCCGCTTCATAAGACAATCAACCGTGATCTGTGAGCCGATTTTCAAAATGTTAAAGAAGGATGCCGCAACCAGTTGGACTGAAGAATGCCAGAAAGCTTTTGACAGAATCAAAGAATATTTGTCCACACCGCCAGTCCTGGTCCTACCAGAACCTAGTAGACCACTGCTATTCTATCTCTCCGTATTAGATAGGGCTTTCGGTTATGTCTTTGGACAACACGACGAGACGAGAAGGAAAGAACATGCTATATACTATATGAGTAAGAAGTTCACACCCTGCGAAGCACGGTATTCTTTGCTGGAACGCACCTGCTGTGCTTTGACCTGGATAGTCCAGAAACTGAGGCACTACTTCTGTGCCTATACCACATATCTCATATCAAGGATGGACCCCCTGAAGTACATCTTCTAGAAACCCATGCCTACAGGGAAGCTGGCAAAATGGTAGATATTGTTGAGTGAATTCGACATTGTCTATGTGACTCAGAAGGCGGTTAAGGGACAAGCATTAGCGGATCATCTTGTGGAAAATCCTGTAGGAGGAGAATACGAACAACTAAAAATGTATTTTCCTGATTAAGAAGTATCATTCGTAGGTGAACATATCGTCGAAGCCTACGACGGATGGAGAATGTTTTTCGATGGAGCCGCAAACTTCAAAAGAGTGTGTATTAGAGCCGTTTTGGTGTCAGAAATAGGTCAACACTATCCGGTATCCACGAAACTCAAATTTTCGTGCACCAATAATATGGCAGAATATGAGGCTTGCATACTGGGGCTCAATTTGGCCGTTGACATGAATATCCAGGACTTACTGGTAATTGTTGATTCAGATCTTCTGGTACATCAGGTGCATGGAGAATGGGCTACAAAGAATACCAAGATATTACCATATCTATATCATGTGCAAGAGATGATGAAGAGGTTCACGAAGATAGAGTTTAGACATGTCCCAGGAATCCAGAATGAGTTCGCAGACGCATTGGCCACTTTGTCCTCCATGATACAATATCCGGACAAGAATTTCATCGACCCCATTCCGGTAAGGATTCATAATCAGCCAGCTTACTGTGTTCATATTGAAGAAGAAGCAGACGGGAATCTATGGTTCCATGATATCAAGGAGTACTTGGCAAAAGGAGAGTACCCGGAGTATGCAAATCATACTAAAAAACGCACGCTCCGAAGATTGTCCAACCATTTCTTCCAAAATGGAGGAATTCTGTACAGAAGGACTCCAGACCTAGGTTTATTATGGTGTGTTGACGCCAAGGAAGCTTCCAAACTGCTCGAAGAGATACACTCTGGAACTTGCGGAACACACATGAATGGTTTTGTTTTAGCCAAGAAGTTAATGAGGGCAGGTTATTTTTGGATGACTATGGAAACATATTGCATCAGGTATGTCCAGAAATGTCATCAGTGCCAAATACACGCAGATATGATACGGGTGCCGCCAAATGAACTCAATGCAACGAGTGCACCTTGGCCTTTTGCCGCTTAGGGAATGGATGTCATTGGACCAATCGAGCCTGCCACTTCAAACGGGCACAGGTTCATTTTAGTGTCCATAAACTACTCCACAAAATAGGTCGAAGCTGCATCCTACAAAGCTGTAACCAAGAAAGTCGTGGAAAGATTTTGTCAGAGATCGTATTGTTTGCCGATTCGGGGTTCCAGAGTCCATCATCACCGACAATGCCGCCAATCTTAATAGTGACCTAATGAAAGCTATGTGAGAGACCTTCAAAATCAAGCACAAGAATTTCACAGCATACATGCCTCAAATGAATGTAGTCGTGGAGGCCGCAAACAAGAGTATCAAGAAAATATTAAGGAAGATGGTAGACAACCACAAACAATGGCATGAGAAGTTACCATTTGCCTTATTGGGGTATCGTACCATAGTCCGCACATCAACCAGGGCAGCTCCCTATTTGCTGGTCTACGATACCGAAACTGTCATTCCGCTCGAGGTTGAAATTCCTTCTTTAAGAATTATACAAGAAGCTGAACTCAGGGATGCAGAATGGATAAGAAGCCGCTATGAACAATTAGCTCTCATTTACGGGAAAAGAATGAATGCAGTATGTCATGTCCAACTCTATTAGAATAGGATGTCCAGAGATTTCAACAAAAGGGTCAAACCTAGACAGTTTGCACCGGGGCAGCTGATACTGAAGCGAAACTTCCCGCATCAAGATGAAGCCAAAGGGAAATTTTCGCCCAATTGGCAAGGGCCCTACATGGTTCACAGAGTACTAACAGGAGGAGCACTCATACTCGCAGAAATGGACAGAGAGGTTTGGCCAAAGCCTATCAATTCAGACGCAATCAAAAGATATTATGTTTAGAATGTTCGCATTTCTTCATATGATGTAATTGAACTACACTTGACCTTATTCCCATTTAAGAGGGGATACGTAGGTAGCCTTGTGGGTTCGGTCACAATTCAATAAAATTTTCATTTTCCCCACAACCAGAAACTGGGGCAGAATTTCGAGGAGGACCCTCAAAATTCTGGAGCATGTCCCACCAACGTTATCATATGCAGAACGGTCAGAGAATCACCTAAGTAAACTGGGGCAGAATTTTGAAGAGGACCCTCAAAATTCTAAGGAAGTAGCAATGTCTCTAAAGTGTCACAGTCATTGGTTCATCTAATTTATCCGATATTGCATACTAATGTATTTTAAATAACTACATTCATCATATGCACGCACATTTTTGAAAACTTTATTTTATGAAACAGCCAAATACTACCTGTGGTAACTCAAGCAGGACTTCGATACAGAGCAAAGCAAAGCAGGTAGGCGGAGGCACGAACCAACCTTCAATCATAAAACTCACGATTGTCCTTTGGATGTAGGAACAAGAAATATTCTCAAATTCGGGAACACCTCAGAATCACTGTATTCATAACGACAAAGCTGCCAAGCGCAAACACATTTCCAGCTAAGAAATACTCTGCTACTACTTATTATATGTTCATTGCATGAGACTAAGCATTGTCTCCATCTTGCATGAGGCTAAACCCCACCTCGTTAATTGCAAAAGGCTAAGTAATGCCTTCCCCTGCAGGAGACTAAGCATTGTCTCTATTTTGCATGAGGCTAAGCCCTGCCTCCTCAATTGCATAAGGCTAAGCACTGCCTTCCCCTGCATGAGACTAAACATTGTCTCTACCTTTGCATGAGGTTAAGCCCTACCTCCTCAATTGCATAAGGCTAAGCACTGCCTTTCCCTGTATGAGACTAAGCATTGTCTCCATTTTTGCATGAGGCTAAGCACTGCCTTCCCCTGCATGAGACTAAGCATTGTCTCCATATTTTCATGAGGCTAAGCCCTGCCTCCTTAATTGCATAAGGCTAAGCACTGCCTTCCCCTATATGAGACTAAGCATTGTCTCCATTTTGCATGAGGCTAAGACCTGCCTCCTTAATTGCATAAGGCTAAGCACTGCCTTCTCCTGCATGAGATTAAGCATTGTCTCCATTTTGCATGAGGCTAAGCCCTGCCTCCATCTTGCACAAGGCTAAGCACTGCCTTTCCTTGGACGAGACTAAGCATTGTCTCCCAGTCTACATGAGGCTAAGCCCCACCTCCTCAATTGCATGAGACCAATCATCGTCTCCCACTTTGCATGAGGCTAAGAATTGCCTCCCTAGTCGCATAAGGTTAAGATCTTCCTTTCCTTGCGTAACCCCAAATGCTATGCTACTTGAAATCTAGCACTATTTTCCACCTCGGGCTAAGCTCTGCCCCTAATCTTACACAAGACTAAGCTCTGTCTTGTTTCGTTTCGTATAACCAAACGTCATATCTTTGCATCTCATGGTCTGAAATACTGCTATTTTTGTCCGAAGGCATCATCCTCATAGCCGGAAGATATCATGCCATGGCCTGAGGATCTCTCAACATCGCACATAATTATTCAAAGGTATCATAGTTCAGAGGCACCATTTTCATGGCCCGAGAACATCATTTCATGGCTTGCGAATCCCCTATCATGCAATTCATGGCCCAGGACACCATGGTCTAAGGACACCATCCCCATCGTCCAAAGATAACTTTCATGGTCCAAAGGGAATTTGAATCATCCATATATACTTGCATGCATTGTGTTTTAAGTTTTGCAGGTAATCCAGGAAGTAATCGTTCTCCTAACGGGAGCAATCTTCTCTCCAGTTTCCGTTCAATATTCACACCCTGTAAATACCTCAAATACAGCCAACCACCATCCGTTACCCATTTCCACCTGATGACCGTTCAAATACCCATAACCATTCCAAGGTACATTCATTCACAACTCTGATGTCGTCCTATCTAGAAGAACATGTCCATTCCTACAACAACTTCATCGGCTAAGTTCACCGCTCGATCCAGAATTACACATGGCCTGATTCTCGTAAAACCAGGGATATGTAGGCAACTCAGAAACTGGAGTTCGGCCTCCATTTTTTCAAATCACCCCATTCGGTCAAAATCGGTCATCGTTTCTTTACCCGGCAACTCTTTCATCATTCCTGGTTAAAGAGGGGCAGCTGTTGATACCCAAGTTTTTCCTCATATTTCTAAAAAAATATATATACTTTCAAAATAGTATATTTGCATCATCATTTAGTTTATAAACCTATACAAGCATTTTTCATAATTTTCCATAATTTTTAAAGTCTTTAAATTAATTTCTTTCTACATTTTATTATATAAATATTGAATAATTATCCTTCAAATTATTTTTATGATGATTTAATCATCCAAACTTATCATTTACACCAACATGTATGTTTTTAAATATTTTACTGTATTTTTCATAATTATATTTGTATTTTTAGGCTAATCGCACATTTTGCAATAATAGCCTATATTCATGTATAATTATATTATTTATGCAAACAATAACTTTTTATATTTTTATATTGTTAAGTAATTATTATTAATCATTTTAGTGCACAAAAAATATTTTTATTATTTATTAATTACTTTTATAAATTATTTTGTTACCTATTGTGTATTTTAAAACTAGCCTAAATTCCTAAACCTATTTTTCGGACCAAATATTGGTCCATAGCACCTAATACACTATCCCAAATAACCCCTAGCCCAAACCTATAACTGCATTACCCACAACCCGATCGTGACCCGTTTCTAATAACCCGACCCAACTCCCCTTTAATTATGGCCGTTGATCTCTGAGATCAACGACCCATATCAAACCCTTCCCTTTAACTACCCAAACCCCTAAATCTAATCTCATTCCCCCTCTTCCGCCGCCTCTGCATCCCCTCACCTCCCTTCTCCCTCCTAAAGAACCCTAGCCGGCCGCCCCCTAAATCTTCTCCCAATCCCAACTAATATGGGATTCCATGGCTATTACTTATCATACTCGACCCCTTTCTGGTACTGGCTACTCTCCTATAGTGCTTGCCTAAACATGGCAAGCATATCTCATCAAAATCGAACCAAAAACGGTTCAAATCCCTGATTTTTGAATGTTATTCCATCTATGTTCATCCTATGCTACTGTGAGTCCAAATATTTATTTATATTCTGTTGATTCTTACTTACCCTAAAGCTAGAGTTTTTAGAAAACTTCGAATCGAACCAAAATTGGTTCGATTCTCTAGCTTTAAGTGTTATTATGTCTATATTCGTCATATGCTACTATTTTTGTGTATATTCCGTTGATATTTGTTTTCCATAAAAACTAGGGTTTGACATGATTTTCTCCTAAATTGGTTCTAATTGATTATGCATACTCTTCTTTCCTTATTTTTATGTCTGATTGATTATATTTCCTTGTTTGTTTGTTCAATTCCTACTACTATAAAAACCCATTCCCCTTCCCCTTTTTGGAAAACTTCAATCACTATTTTTCCACTAAAACTGAAGCTTTACTCTGTGCTCGTTGAGTATCTTGTTCTGTTTTGGGCTCTTGGCCGACTGAAAGCCAAGGCCACTCGATTTCTATTTTTTTGACCTCTCTTGGGTGTGAGCACTACCCAGAGGCGGAGCTAGGGATTTAAGTGTGGGGGTTCTAAATTTTAAAATAAAATACTGCTCGAACCCCCATCTTTCCCAGCGAACCCACAACCCTTACCGTTGAACCAAGACCCCTTTTGTTACTGGGTTCAGCATCATATATTTATATAGATTTAGTAAATATTTTAATACAAATATAGGGTTCCGAAAAAAGTCACTCGAGTCGCCCGAACCCGCACCCACTACTGTAGCTTCGCCCCTGGCACTACCCTGGGTTCTTGAAACTATTGGGAACTTGACACATTTGACACTCTAGGTTCTATTTGCTGTTCTTTCTTTCTTATTGAACAATCACTGATTAGTTTCTAAACCTTCGCAATGTTTATTCCATTATGTTAGCATGTTTTCTGAAACTGCATGACTTCATGCATTCCCTTAACTCTTTTCCTGTCTAATTCTGCCTATAATTACTAGCCTAATAATGCCTTTGCACCTAGCTTAGTCAATTTGGACAGAAAGCATGTTTACCTTGGTGATTGCTGATAATCTGAATGTTCTGCCTTGATCATATGGCTTAATCCATGTGTTCTGCCTAATTCTGAATCTCTAGTGATCAGTGTTTGTCATTAAAATGCCTCAGTTTGTTTAAGACCTTCATTCTAAATGTATAGTGTGCCCCTACGAATATGATTGCCACTTTATGTGTTATTGCCATAGCCAATTATGTACCTCTAATAACCTGTTATCCTTTCTTCCTTGACTGAGGCCCTCTATGGTACCTAATCCTATTTGTATTATATTGTTTAATCCTGAGTTTGGTATAATCTGATCCTTTAAGTTCTAAACTTGTTGTATTAATTGGTTTTACTAGTCTAATGTCCTTGCCTGTTAACTTTGCAATCCCAGGCTCCTTGTTTCTTATCATATGTAACTCTGCCCCAACGTATTAGTTTGCTTCTCGAGTTCATGTTCATTATGTGATTATCTTAAAGTGTCTTCAAATGCTTTTCTAAACCTATTACTTTATTACTCTTTCTTTGATTGTTTCTTGTTATGAGTCTTATTCTGGGTCGGCTGAAAGCCAAGGCCCCCTAAATCTTCTCTATTAACCTCCCTAGTAAGAGCACTGCCCCGGGTTCTTGAAACCCTTGGGAACTCTAACACACTAGGGTCTAAGGTTCTGTGGCCACTTTGTCCCAATTTCTCAATTTTGCCTCCCTTTTCACCTATTGAATGAACCAATTGGTTTGTGTAAATGGTTGTTTATCAGCTGCGGTTACTGGGTTTTGGATATTTTGTATAAATAAAGATTGTCTTCTGGGTTTGATTGGATATGACTTATGGGCTGTGGTGAAACCTGTATGGATACGGAATTTGAAGGCCTGGCAAGGCTGGGTGTACTTTGGGCCTGTCTTAGGCCCACTATAGTGATTTTGTAACTTTGTAATTTGATTCATTCACTGGGCCTGTAATAATGCTGTAATAACAATTGGGGTGTTAGTAAAATTGGAAAAATAGCTTTATTCTAATATTTGCATGAACAGGTAGAAATCCTGCCTATAGGTGTTTAATTTACTCAACATGTTCTGCTCCTATGTGTTATTAGATACCATGCCTATAGGAAATAAAGTGTCAATGACCAACCTTTCAATTTACATAACTGCAGAATATTCATTATATACTATGACTATAGGGCTATGTTAGCTTATGTTCTACAAAATCTGCATTTAGAAATCATGCATATAGGGTTTTAATTGGTTAATTCATTGTTATACTTCCCACCTAGGAGACATGCCTATAGGAGCTAAGTATAAAAAAATCAATTTCAATCGTTAATCGTTAGAAATCCTGCCTATATGGTAATACCACTCGCTTTTAAGTGTTAATATTGAACTTTCAACACTGTTTCGTTACCACTATTAGAAAGCATGCCTATAGGATCAAACTGAGTAATTCTGAGTATTTTCAATAGTTATCACTGCCTACTACTATGTAAATCAACTAGATATCATGTCTATAGGTTTAATCGCTTATAATCTGTAATCAGCAGGAAGACTGTGTAGTCTCTTAGAAATTGTATCTAAAATGGCATCTTGATCTGAAACTGCATGCACGTTTGAATCCAGGTCACATAGAAACCATGCCTATAGGGCCTAATGGATTTAATTTGCCTCAATCCTGAAATTGTCTAACATTTAATGTGAAAATTTGTTCGCGTGCATTTGTTGTCTAAGTGTGGAGGCTAACTTGATCCCTTAATTGCTTTCACATGAAGTCCAACTTGTTTTGTATGTCGCCTAGTTCTATCATTTCTGAGCAACCTAAGCTAAGTCTAGAAACCATCCAAAATAGAGGTCCAAACACCTCATGGGCCATAGGCATGGGACGGGTAGCACATGCATAGGCCACAATTTAGAATCAACTAGTGCGCCTTAGGTAAACACTTAAAGATAGTAATCGGGTAGCAGGAGATGATAGTCTGTAACCGATAAATAATACGAGTAACACCCCACCTCGTTGGAGTTACAAAGTATTATTTATGTTGCACGGGCTGATCCTTTAGGCTAGAAAACTTAGGACCCCACATCTTGTCTTAAAGTCAATTATTTGTGTTTCTTTGTAGACTTTTGATAATAATTGCCAAACTTCTTGTCTTTCCCTCTTGTTTTTGACTAATTCATATAATTCGAGTTCGACCGGGACCCACAGTTGTGGACCTCGAGGAATGCCTAATAGCTTCTCCTCGAGGTAATTTGAGCCCTTACCCAATCTTTGCTGATACAAACTGGATAATCCAGAGTTACTTGTAAATATGTGCCCTAACGTACCTCAAACTCATTAGGTAGAGACTCTATCTTTTAACCCCTTCCTTTAAAAGAGTTGTTACGTGTCGAAACCCGACTTCTCGAGAAAGAGGGGCGTGACAATCGTGCATTGAGGATGCAGGGCAGGCTGTGTGTGCCCAATGTAGATGGATTGCGTGAGTTGATTCTCCAGGAGGCTCACAGTTCACGGTATTCTATACATCCGGGTACCGCGAAGAAGTATTAGGACTTGAGACAACATTACTGGTGGAGGAGAATGAAGAATGACATAGTAGAGTATGTAGCTTGGTGCCTATTTCCAGCAAGTGAAGTATGAGCATCAGCGACCAGGTGGGTTGCTTCAGAAGTTAGAGATTCCGGAGTGGAAATGGGAGCGGATCACTATGGATTTCGTTGTTGGGATTCCACGGACTCAGCGGAAGTTTGATGCAGTTTGGGTGATTGTGGACCGGCTGACCAAGTCAGCTCATTTCATTCCTCTGATGACTACCTATTCTTCCGCGCAACTAGCTCGAGTGTATATCCGTGAGATCGTCAGGATTCGTGGCGTACTAGTATCTATCATTTCTGACCGAGGTACGCAATTTATATCACGGTTCTGGAGGGCCGTACAACATGAGTTGGGTACTCGAGTGGAGTTGAGCACAACATTTCACCCTCAGACAGACGGACAGTCCGAGCACACTATTCAGATATTAGAGGATATGCTCCGCGCATGTGTTAGAGTTTGGGGGTTCGTGGGATCAGTTCTTGCCTCTAGAAGAGTTTGCTTACAATAACAGTTACCAGTCGAGCATCAAAATAGTACCGTATGAGGCTCTATATGGTAGGTGGTATTGGTCTCCAGTGGGTTGGTTCGAGCCGGGCGAGGCTAGATTATTGGGTACAGACTTTGTTAAGGATGCTCTAGAGAAAGTTATGGTGATTCAGGATAGACTACGCACAGCCCAGTCCAAATAGAAGAGTTATGCGGATCGGAAGGTTAGCAATGTTGCATTCATGGTTGGAGAGCGGGTCTTGCTCCGGATGTCACCCATGAAGGGTGTTATGAGGTTCAGAAAGAAGGGAAAGATGAGCCCGAGGTTTATCGGTCCATTTGAGGTATTACGACGTGTTGGAGAGGTTCCTTATGAGATTGCCTTGCCTCCCAGTCTAGCAGGAGTTCATCCAGTATTCCATGTTTCTATGCTCCGTAAGTATCACGACGATCCATCTCACGTATTGGATTTCAGCTAAGTCTAGCTGGACAAGGATTTATCTTATGTTGAGGAGCCGGTGGCGATCTTAGATAGGCAGGTTCGAAAGCTGAGGTCAAAGAATATTGCTTCTGTGGAGGTTCGGTGGAGGGGTCATCCGGTCGAGGAGGCGACTTGGGAGACCGAGCATGATATACGTAGTCGTTATCCTCATCTTTTCACCACTTCAGGTATGTCTTTATGCTCGTTCGTGGACGAACGATTGTTTTAAGAGGGAGATGATGTAATGACCCGGCCGGTCGTTTTAAGTGTATTAGCCCCGATCCTTATTTACTATTTTCCCCATATCTGTTTCTGTTAATGTGACTTGCCGGGAGGTCTTGTTTTTGGTTTCAGAGTGTTTTGGGATACTTAGTCCCTAAAACGGAACCTTAAGTCTTAGAATTTTGACCGTAGTCGGAAGTGTGTGAAGACGACTCCGGAATTGAGTTCTGTCAGTTCCGTTAGCTCCGTTGGGTGATTTTGGAATTAGGAGCGTGTCCGGATTGTGAATTTTAGGTCTGTAGCTAATTTAGACTTGAAATGGCGAAAGTCGAATTTTTGGGATGTTTGACCGGGGGGTTGACTTTTTGATATCGGATTCGGATTCCGATTCCGGAAGTTAGAGTAGGTCCGTAATGTTGAATATGACTTGTGTACAAAATTTGAGGTCAATCGTACGTGGTTTGGTATGATTCGACATCTTTTGTAGAATTTGAAAATTTTGAAGTTCATTAAATTTGGATTGGAGAGTGATTCGTATTTTTGATGTTATTTGAGGTGGTTTAAGGATTCAACTAAGTTCGTATATTATTTTGGGACTTGATGGTATGTTTGGTTGAGGTCCCGAGGGCCTCGGGTGAGTTTCGGGTGGTTAACGGATTATTTTTGGATTTTGGTTGATGGCTAATATCTGCTGGTGTATATTTTCTGGTTTCCTCTTACGCGTTCGCGAGAGGAGCCTCGCATTCGCGAAGGGTTAATGTTAGTTGGGAAGATTTTGTTCTTCGCGTTCTCGAAGAAGAGGACGCGAAAGCGATGGTGTGGTCTGCGTGTGCATCGTGAACGCATGAGTGGTGCCGCATTCGCGAAGAGAAGTGAGGTAGCTGGGGACCCCCGGTCTTTGGTCTACGTGTTCGCGAGGTATGGGCCGCGTTCACGAGGTATGGACCGCGTTCGCGATGAGTTGAGCTTGTAAAGCTTTGCGTTTATGAAGCGTTGATCGCGTTCGCGAAGAGTAAACTGGGAGGCAATCTATGTTGGCCTACGCGAACGCGAGAGGACGGTCGCGTTCGCGAAGAAGGAAATCTGGACTGGCAGTATTAATTTCAAAAACGAGGGTTTAAACTCATTTTTCATATTTTGAGCTAGAGAACACGGAGAGCACACGCCCTGCATAAACGGCTTTCGATTCTCCAATCTCATAATTGGTTGGTAGTCAGTCATTCAGGTTTTCTTCCTTTACCTAAAATCACAGTACATTGCAAGATTTAGGAGTTTAGATGCCAAACAGAACATGTACTGGTAAATGCGATATTGACATGCACTCATATGTAATCTCATTCAAAGATCTTTTAGTCCTTTTTGCTCTCACTCCAATGAGAAACCACTCGCTTGATCTTTCAAAACCCTGCAGAAATTGGAATAAGCATTTAACTAATATAACACTCAGTATATCTAAAGATGCTAAAACAATAAATAACTGTATGTTATTAGTAATGCATAGGTAATTGTTGGTTAGACTAATTTACCAAAGTTTACTGCTCCTCTATTACTATTCTGCTATGTTGCACGGACTCTTTAAAATATTTTGTCGCACCCGTGTCGACGCGACATGGCTGTGGCCGTGTGGGCGTGGGATCCATATCGGATTTGATCAACTTAACTTGGGTACTTCAACTACATTCAATGACCGAGAAGTATAGACTAAATGGTATTTGATGTGATGTATGGGTTTATGCCATACATATATAATTATATAAAGTATGAGAATGTTATTTTATTACACGAAATATCTTATGAATAAAATATTGGTGTTATAAAGAATAAAGTTTATTAGTTTTAGTTCAAGGTATTTGATGTGACGTTTGGGTTTATGTCATACATATATAGTTATATAAAGTACGAGAATGTTTTTCTATTACGTAAAATATCTTATGAATAAAATATTGGTGTTTATAAAGAATAAAGTTTATTAGTTTTAGTTCAATAACTTGATTGATTGAAATATATACTTTATATATTACATTTATTGGCAGTATCTCATCACCTGTATTCGCGCTTGGATCCATACCACCAAATCCCAAAATTTATAAGATGAAGATGTCTCGATCCGCACCTGGATCGGATACTCACACCCAAGTTCGAGTAATATAGATCATCAACAAATGGCAAAAATGAAAATATTGCAAGGTTAGGCGCCTCAATTTCCAGAGTTGAAAGTCAAAGATTAACAGAAAGAAGAACAAAAGAATGCTATCTTTAGAAGAAAAAAAGATATAATACCTTTCTTGGCTAGCCTAGCGTGCTATAAACCTAGGGAGAACAAGAGCCAGATCGAAAATTTCTTTCATTCTTTTATACCCCGCTCCTTTTAATTGCTCCACTAATGAGGTATCATAGGAAAACACTCCAAAAACGTTCGTAGGAGTATGTTGTCCAGAACTACTACCTTGTAGAGCACAACTTTTTCAAGGAGGAGGAGGTTTTACATTTTCATACAACTGAGAATCATCATGAAGTTACCATTTTGGTCGAAGAATGACATCGAGCAAACCATAACTATCACCAGAGTGCAAGTGATGACTCAAAATGTTGGTAAACTCTACTTGAATAGCATCTTCAACAGTTGATTGTGAGCCCAATTGATTGTAAAAGGAACCAGTAGGCCAGAGATGACTCAAAGTAAACTCTACTTGAAGAGCATCATCAACAGCAGAAGCAATAACATTTCAAGATTATTTGAAGTTGGATAAGGTGAACAATTTCCAATGAAGAATTAACTAACGAATTACATTTCATCCAAAAGGACCAAAATTCAAGGTGAATCATCTTGAGATTCTTTGATCACAACTCGTAAGACAAATCAAGATTTCACTTAGAAGCTATCAAATACTGGGTTGCTCCTCAAACTTCTAGCATAGGAAATGTCAGTACTTAATGTAAATAGCACCTAGAGTCAAACAAGAAAGACAACTATAATGCTCGATATTTCATAAATGATGAAATAAAAAGAACCACGTTAAGTAATTTGCTATTTACAAAGGGAATAGCCACATAAAGGCAATATTTTATGACCATGATCTAAACTCAATCAGCATATTACCAGTAAATGGGAAGTAACAAATTCTGGTCTCCAACTCCTATATGCCTACACATCATGCACAGCAGTAAGAACTAAATTAGGACAATGTGGAAGATATTTTTGTAGTTACATAAACAGAGGAGAAGAGAGTCCAAAATTGTGGAGAAAGAAGAAAGGAAAAAAGCTCTCTGTTAACAATATATTTTATAACGTCCCACACGTAAAACTACTTAATATAGGAAAAATGGTGGCAGAGAATGAAGATCAAATTACCTGTATTAGAGGAAGGGACTTCCATCAATATTGGTTCTCTTGCATAAGTGTCACTTGATTAGAATATCGCATAACTGTATATAGTGTCTTGAATAAGAATTCAGAAGTGAGACAAAATAATGAGAAATTTGGTGATATCTGTCGACTACTTTGATTATTTGTATGGTTGCAACAGTAGAACGCAACAGCTTTTCTAACTTCATGCTTGATATTCGGAGTCGTGATCGCTAAGCAATTTCTACTGTTGCAATCCCAAGAATCCACCAGCAACAACCTGCATTAGATGCATCATAGCTTTCTGTAAAATTCCAATTCTTAGCCCTTGAAGCAGTTAGCTTTCCTCTACCTTCTAAACTTATTTCAAAAAGATACAAAGTACTTCTAAACAGTAAGTAACACATGCTGCACACATTTTAAATGAGTAAAAAATATAGGGCATAATACTACCACTCTTATTGTTGTAAAAGATAACCCCCACGATATTTCACTGAGTATCAATATGAGTATCAATATGCTGGTTGAGTTTAACTATGCAATATTTAACATTACCAATAATTAAATAGTTAATGTTTCAATAAAAATTGAGGCGAAGCATGTTAGTCCCGCCAATATTGCTGTATTTATAAATAATAATTCTGGGAAATATAAGTTATCGCAATGAAACAGTAATTAATTCGAGCCCACTGAATTCACAGTGTTTCCTTAAGGAATTTAATCCTCTCCTAATATTCAAGGTTATGGATTATTTCCCCCAGGATAGAACGAATCACACACTGGTGTAGCGGTACTTCAAACCCCAGTGTTTCAGTGAACACAAAGTTCGGTAGCAAATCACACTTACAGTTGCTTTGTTTGAAGTTAAAACAATGCAGAACAAAGGAGTAGAAACTCAGAAAATCGTA
Organism: Nicotiana tabacum; assembly: GCF_000715075.1. Classification (NCBI taxonomy): domain Eukaryota; kingdom Viridiplantae; phylum Streptophyta; class Magnoliopsida; order Solanales; family Solanaceae; genus Nicotiana; species Nicotiana tabacum. The sequence goes on along the minus strand of NC_134091.1, from coordinate 110,268,149 downwards.
TGGAAATGCTGAGAGGAAGGAGTGCAATGTATAGCCAAAGTTGAGCGTTTTCAGTTTGGTGTATCTTTCTTCAACAGCTGCTGCACATATTTATAGCAGTCAGCTTTGAAGATGAACGACCCTCCACCCTCCATGGTGGAGCATGCACTAGCTTGTTTGTGGAGCAAGCACTTGGCCATGGTGGGAAGAGCATTAGGCGGCTGCTATTGCAGCTGGTGGTCAATACACGGATTGGAACATATCCGTTACAAATGCGGATAATCTTACGTTAATATTTACTATTACCAAATAAATTTGGTCCAAAAAATTAATCAATCAATCGATCATTTGACCAAATCCAAATCCAAACGGCGGCTGCTATTGCAGCTGGCTTACGTTAATATTTACTATTAACAAATAAATTTGGTCCAATCAATCATTTGGCCGAAGCCGAAGCCGAATCCGAGCCGAGCAGAGCGAGCGACGACGACGGCGTGAGGCTTGCTTTCTTCTTAACTCTTTAAGAGTTACGAGAAGAATAATTATATATATACCCACCAAAAATCTTTTCCTCTTCCAATATGGGACAATGTCTCATTGTCAAGAGGGGGGGAAACTTAAAATTTTACTCAAAAATTTCATTTTTTCCTCCATTTCCCATTCACCCTTATTTTAAGACTATTTCATCTTAAATATCAAAAACCTCAACAAATCACACAATTTAATCTTCTCCGAGCTTTAGGGCTTAAGCAAACGTGTAACAACACTGACTTCAAAATTTATATTTTAAGGCGCATCTGTCCAAATGCACTTATTGCATCGAGTTCCTGAAACTACGACCATTCAAAAATAATACCTAAATTGCAATAGAGCATATTAGAAAGGTTATTTTGAAGCACACGCGATGATATTAGAAAACCAAAGGTTTATCAGGGTGATACTATGATCCAATTAAATACTTTATGTTAATTAACATGTTTCTTCACACATATGGAGATTAGACACGATAAAATACCAAAATAGGCAACTGGATTAAATGGCCATAACTTCACAGAAAATTATTCGCTTTCCTTCCCCTCCCTCCTCGACCACATTTCCATGTCTAAACCAAATATTAAAAGAGGATTTAAATATATAGCAAGAGTGAATGCTATTAAAACGATTAAGAGAAAATAATTTATAAGAAAACACCCTTTTTCCCTTGTGGATATAATAAATCAATAATCTAGATTGGGAATTTTTGAAGGAGAAAGGAACACATGAAGAGCAAGACGTCTTCAGTCATTTTTCGCTACAGATTCAGAAGCACTAGGTTGAATCCTCAAGGTCTTTTATGAATCAGCTACGGAAGAGGATGAACAAATCCTGGAGGCAATAAAAGCAAGAAGATTAAAGATACAGAACGATATACAGTCAACCCTTTTTATAGCATCCTCATTTGTTCTCATATTTTTTGGCTTTTATAATGAATGACTATTATACACCTATAACAATATTTGACATTTAAATAATTTTTCGCTGTTATAGGTAAAAATTATCCAAAAATTAATTAATTTTCCTTTTTTCTAATGTTACATATAAAAGATAAGAAAATTATTCAAATTTACAATATCAAAAAATATGCATATTTTACTAGTTAAATATTGAATAAAGCTAATATATTATTAAATAATTCACAACTAAAAGTATAAAGATTTAAACTCTAAGGCAGATATTTTAAAGCTATCTAAATTTTTTTTTTTTTATGATTGATGGAAAAACTTTGTAAGTAGCTTGTTTCGTAGATTTCGTTCTCTTACTAGTGATATGACACTTGTATTGGTGAAGATTCGTGTTCAAATTTTCAGCAAAAAGATATCCAATAGTTTTTCTAAGACAATATAATCTAAGAGCTTAACAGTTAAATTTTCTATCTAAATATATTTGTCCAATGGAAAAGATATGATATGTAAATCTTTAAATCTTATGCAAGATAGAAACTTTGTTTAATAGAAAAGATTGTGTACATATTTTTAGAATTATTATTAGTAATTTTAAATATTCTATATGGTTATTATAGAGGGGTAATTTTACAAAGAGCATCATGTTATAAGTATGGTTGTTGCTATTATAGGTAAAACAATGTTATAGAAAGATAAAATATAACTTAAAAAATCGGTTCTAAGAAAAATTTGGCTTTTATATTAATGGCTATTCTATAGGAGATGATGTTATAAAGAAGTATGACCGTAGAACATTTCAGAGAAAGATAGCGCATTGATAACTGTCACAATTTAAAAGAAATATAACAAATTTGTAGCATGAAATCCAATATTACAGTTGTGGCAGGAAAATATTTATATTTATAGCACACGGTTCCATTAAAATAGAAATATTAATTATTAATCTCTAAACATAAGCAATTTGAATGGAAAGTCAATAATTCTTTGTACAAAAATCATGCCTTTTTTTCTCTTTATCTATTAGCTTTCCATCTTTTTCTTCATCTTCTTAATTTTATTTTCTGTCGAAGCCAATATATTTTCTAAATTTGTTCCATTCGTTTTCTTTTTAATTATCTTTCTTAAGTTTCTCTCTTCCTTCTTTCTTCCTTTTTTAACATAAAGATCTTACTTCGATAATAATATACGTTAATATATACAAAACGTATATAAAAAAATATTTATTGAATGAACACATATAAAATATACAAAATATATACATAAAAAATAGATCTTCAATTAAGATGACACTTAGACATGTGAAATATATATAAAATAATATATCTTAAATTTAATTAAGATGGCATATAAATATACAAAAAACATATATATAAAAAATACATCCTGAATTAAAATGGCACTTGACATATAAAATATATTTGAAATATACATTAAAAATACATCTTAAAATAAGATGGCACTTCACAAATAAATATACAAAAATTATATACATAAAATTATATTTTGAATTAAAGTGATACTTGATATACAAAGTATAAAAGACGTATAAATTAATACATCTTGAATTTATGTGACATTCACATATGCATCAGATTTTAAGAAATGGAGTGAAGAAGATGAATGTTTGGCTTAATTTTTGTAATATGCTAATAATGAAAAAAAAAAATATTCTTTATGGAATAAACAATAAATGATGTTATTTTTTTTAAATAATATTTGAAAAAGGGTCAAGTGTATAAAAAACCTCTTTCCTTTTTAAGGTTAGAGGACACGTAGCTTAGATGATGCATAAAAAGTCCAAAATACCCTCAGATACGAATTAAATACCAAAAACAACAGCCCGGTCGAAACCATGGCTTTTCTATTATATATAGAGAGAGAAATTACTACCACACAAACAAAAAGCAATGTTTATATCTAATAAAAGTTTTTTACCTCTTCTTCTTTTCTGTTTCCCACTATTCACGTGCGCACTCCGGAAAAGAAAGAAAAGAAAATTTTAACAAGATCGTTTAAATAATTGACACTATTTTAGTAAGAAAAAGCAGTCAAGCTTTTGTAATATATATCCATAATCAAATTAAATTTCCTTAATTAAATAAACTATCCCATTTTTTCATTCATGGATTGCAACTTTGCATCATCTTAAGTTTGAGAAACTCGATGTTTCGGACTTCGAATTACAAAGAATAATTTGAAGAGAAGAATCAAGGGAACACACAAAATTGTACTCACAATTTATTAGTAAAATCTCTTTTATTTCATATTTGTTTTGTGATGTAATGACCTAATCGGTCGTTTTGAGTATTATAACCCTGTTCTCCCATTTACTGCTCAATTTATACTTTACAGTTATTTTATTACTTACCGAGTTAGTTGGTTCAGGTCCGGAAGGATTTCGGAGTGAAATGAGACACTTAGTCTCTTAATTGAAAAACTTAAGTTGGAAAAGTTGATCGGATATTGAGTTATGTGTAAACGATCTCGGAATTGAATTCTGATGATTCCAGTAGCTCCGTATGGTGATTTTGGACCTAGGAGAGTATCCGGAAAATTATTTGGAGGTCCGTAGTGGAATTAGGCTTGAAATTGCGAAAGTCGAATTTTTGGAAAGTTTGACCGGGGGTTGACTTTTTGATATCGGGGTCGGAATCCGATTCTGAAAATTGGAATACCTCCGTTATGTCATTTATGACTTGTATGCAAAATTTGAGGTCAATCGGACTTGATTTGATAGGATTCGGCGTTGTTTGTAGAAATGTAAAATTTTAACGTTCATTAGGCTTGAATTGGGGTATGATTCGTGGTTTTAGCGTTGTTTGAGGTGATTTGAGGGTTCGACTAAGTTCGTATGATGTTTTGGGACTTGATGGTATGCTCGGTTGAGGTCCCGGGGGGCTCGGGTGAGTTTCGGGAGGTTAACAGATCATTTTTGGACTTGGCATGTTGGCTCAAGACTGTTGGTGTGCTTTTCTGGTTTCCTTTTCGCGTTCGCGAGTGGGCCCTCGCGTTTGCAAAGGGGAATTTAAGGCAGGCAAGATTTTCCCTTCGCGTTCGCGAGGGGGTCTCGCATTCGTGAAGAGGAGCTGGTGTTAAAACTTCGCGTTCGCGAAGATGGGCTCGCGTTCGCGAAGAAGAGAAGGCGGCTGGGGATCCCGTGCATTTGGCCTTCGCGTTCGCGTGGGGTGTGTCACGTTCGCGAAGTGAAGGGACAATAAAGCTTCACGTTCGCGAAGGATTAATTCTGGGCAGTCAAGTTTGTGCTTCGCGAACGCGAGGCTCCTTCCACGTTCGCAGTGAAGGCATATTTGGGAAGAATTAAAAGTCCAAAAATGGGGGTTTTGAGTTCATAACACAAAACTGAATTGGGAGCTCAGTAGAAGGCAATTGTTTGAAGGATTCTTGCGTGGGTGTTTGGGATAAGTGATTCTTATTCAGTTTTGATTAATTTCCAATAATTATGCCTTTTAATCCATCATTTAATGGGTGAATTAAGTTGAAAATTTTGGAAAACCCTCTCGGTTTAATTTGAAGATTTGAGGGTCGAGTTGAGGTCGGATTTTGATAAAATTGGTATGGTTAGACTCATGGTTGAATGTGCTTTCGGATTTTATAACTTTTGTTAGGATCCGAGACATAGGCCCTACGGGCGATTTTTGAGCTATATTTAGGATTTTGTTGGAAAATTAGTATTTTCTTATGGAATTAATTCCAATAAATTTTTTTGACTGAATCGAAATATTTGTGGCTAGATTCGTGGCGGTTGGAGGCCAATTCACGAGGAAAAGACATTGCAGAATAAAGAATTACACGGCTTGAGATAAGTAACAGTTTTAAATTTGGTCTTTAGGGTATGAATCCCGGATTATGTGTTATGTGATTGGTTTTGAGGTGACGCACATGCTAGGTGACGGGCGTGTGGGCGTGAACCGTAGAAATTGTGACTTGGCCAAATTTCATGGGACTATGTAGTGGAATTATCTGTTGATATCCGTACATTCTCTACGTGTTAGGGAAAATCTGAGACTCTTATTAAAAATCATGCTTAGACATATTTATGGATCGGGCTGCACGCCGCAACATGTTTTTATTGATTTATGCCATGATTGGCTTGATATAGCGCTTGGGCTGAAGGAGCCCTCCGGAGTCTATACACACCTCCAATGAGCGCAGATACCTGCTGAGTGTGAGTGCAGAGTGCGGAGTGCGAGCGTCCAGTGCCGAGTGATGAGTGACTGTGAGGAATGAGTGACTATGAGGAAAGAGTGACTGTGAGGAAAGAGTGATTGTGGGGTTTGAGTGAATGGGAAGACTGAGTGACTGTTACTATAAGAGGATGCATTGATTTCATTATTTGCTACATTTCAGCTATCATATATCACTATTTTGAAAATTTTGAATAAATATTATTTTCTGTTTCAGTCAAATTTGATATGAAATTTCTGTGAAATTTTAAATGTTGAATTTGAGAGCATGCCTACCCTTTTATGTTGAAAAGTATTGTATTTAGACTTAGCTGAGAAGAGCGTCACTACTTTCAGTTCCTTATTTATTATTGTTACTTACTGAGTTGGTTGTACTCATACTACACTATGCATTTCGTGTTCAGATCCAGGTGATCCCAGACTCAGTGGGTGTTAATTCTTTTACACAGTTAATTTTTCGGAGATTCAGAGGTAGCTGCTATGTTTCGCAGACCTTGTCTCTCCTTCCCTATCCTTTTGTTTATCTTATTTGGTCTCAGATTATTATAGACCGGGTTTTCCAGACTTGTAATGTATAGATGTTCATGTACTCAGTGACACTAGGTTTTAGGAGTATATTTATATCAGTATGTGTGGGGTTTTCTCTTAAATTTAATTATTATATTTTCCGCATATAAAACAAATTATGGTTATTGAGGTTGTCGGCTTGCCTAGTATTAAGATATGCACCATCACGACATGTTTGATTTTAGGCCGTGACAAGTTGGTTTTAGAGCCTAGGTTACATTGGTTTCACGAGTCATGGGCAAGTTTAGTAGAGTCTTGCGGATCGGTACGGAGACGTCTATACTTATCTTCGAGAGGCTGCCGAACCCTTAGGAAAATTTCATTTTTCTTGTATTCTATCGTGCGAACTTGTTGATTCCGGAAAACTAAAATTCTGTTATTTTATTCTCTCACAGATGTTGAGAACACGTAGTACCGGATCGGACGGTCAGCTACTAGTGCCACCAGTTAGGGACGCGAGAGGTCAGGGCCGTGGTAGAGGCCAGGGCCGAGGTAGAGGTCGAGGTGTAGCTCGCAACACAGTTGGACTAATACTTGTAGTACCACCAGTTGCTCCAGCTCAGGAGCAGATTCCAGATATAGCTGAGCCGGCAGGACCAGCTCAGGCACCAGCTGTGCCCATTGAGATTCCAAGCCTTCAGGAGACTTTGGCCCAGATATTGACAGTTGCACTGCCTTGCTCAGGTGGTTTCGGCTCAGGCCGCAGATGCCACTTCTCAGGCCGGGGGAGGTACTCATACCCCTGTTTCCCGTACTCCAGATCAGGTGGTACAGGGACTTCAGATACCGGGGGCACTACCAACCCAGCCGGCTGCAGCTGTTCAGGCCCCGGTAGTCCCCGTTATGGCAGATGATAAGCATAGGAGACTTGAGAAATTTGGGAGGCTTCGACCTCCATCATTTAGCTGTGCTGAGTCAGAAGATGCTCAGGATTTTCTGGATAAGTTCCAGCGGATGCTTCGGACAGTGGGTATTCTGTAGACCAGTGGGGTCTCGTTCACTACATTTCAGTTTTCTCTTTTCTCATTTTGAAGAAGTTTGTGCCCCAATCTTGTAGAGAGGATCTACGCAGACAGTTTGAGCAGTTATGTCAGGATGGCATGTCTGTGACACAGTACGAGATGAGATATTCTGAGTTGGCTCGTCACGCAATTTGGTTGGTTCCCACTGATAGGGAAAGGATTAGGACATTCATTGATGGCCTCACATATCAACTGTGGTTACTTATGACTCGGGAGAGGGTATCTGGTGCCACTTTTGATGAGGTAGTCGACATTGTTCGGTAGATAGAGGTGGTCTGTAGCCAAGAGTGTGGAGAGAGGGAGGCCAAGAGGCCTCGTGGACCAGGTGATTTCAGCGGTTTTCCTTCTAGGATCAGTTTTACCGCGGTAGGGGTCGTCCTTACAAACAAGCACAAATGGGTTATCCGGTTCACCGTAGTGCATTATCCAGCCATGGTTCATATAGTTCTTATCAGGGCCAGTCATCCCTTAGTGCCCTTTCGACCTAAAGTTCGTCCCGTGCTCCTTCAGTTCAGGGTTCATTTGCACCAGGTTCTTTTAGTAGTTATTCTGGTTTTCGGGGTCCGATTCAGTCCTCACCACCACCAGTACCAGGGATTTGCTTTGAGGGTGGGGAATTCGGGCATATGTGGAGACAGTGTCCTCGTCGCTCGGGAGGCCCAGTACAAAGAGGAGTCATACTACAAATTCAGCACCAGTTACTTCACTACCCGCCCAGCCAGCACAGGGTGGGGGTCAGTCAGCTAGGGGTTGCTCAAGAGGGAGAGGCCGATCAGGTGGCGGTCAGGCCCGATTCTATGCTTTTTCTGCCAGGCCAGATGTTGTTGCTTTAGATGCAGTGATCACAGGTATTGTTTTAGTGTGCCACATGGAGGCTTCTATATTATTTGACCCTGGTTTCACTTATTCGTATGTATCATTGTACTTTACTCATTATCTGGATATGCACTGTGAGTCCTTAGTTTCATCTTTTCGTGTATCTACGCCGATGGGCGATACTATTATTGTGGACCGTGTTTATCGGTCTTGTGTGGTAACCATTGGGGGACTGAAGACTAGAGTTGATCTCTTATTACTCAGTATGCTTGATTTTGATGTAATCCTGGGTATGGATTGGTTGTCTTCATGTCATGCTATTCTGGACTGTTACGCAAAAACCGTGATATTGGCGATGGTGGGGTTGCCGAAGGTCGAATGGAGAGGTTCTCTAGATCATGTTCCCAGCTGGGTAATTTCTTATTTGAAAGCCCAACGTATGGTTGAGAAGGGGTGTTTGTCATATTTAGCTTTAGTAAGAGATGTTGATGTAGATACTCCTACTATTGATTCAGTACCGGTAGTGAGAGACTTTTCAGATGTATTTCCTGCAGACCTTCTGGGTATGCTGCCCGACAGGGATATTGATTTTGATATTGACTTGGTGTTGGGCACTCAACCCATTTCTATTCCTCCGTATCGTATGGCACCAGCTGAGTTAAAAGAATTAAAAGAGCAACTTCAGGAGTTTCTTGATAAGGGGTTTATTAGGCCTAGTGTGTCGCCTTGGGGTGCACCGGTTCTGTTTGTGAAAAAGAAAGATGGTACTATGCGAATGTGTATCGATTACAGGCAGTTGAACAAAGTTACAATCAAGAATAAGTATCCTTTGACGCGTATTGATGATTTATTTGACCAACTTCAGGGAGCAAGGGTATTCTCCAAAATTGATTTGAGATCGGGGTATCACCAGTTGATTTGATTAGGATATTCTAAAGACGGCATTCAGGACTCGTTATGGTCACTACGAATTTCTTGTGATGTCATTTGGGCTAACTAATGCCCTAGCAGCATTTATGCACTTGATGAATAGCTTATTCCGGCCGTATCTTTACTCATTTGTCGTGGTATTTATTGATGATATCCTGGTGTACTCACATAGCCAGGAGGAACATGCATAGAATTTGAGTATTGTGCTACAGAGGCTGAGGGAAGAGAAACTTTATGCCAAATTCTCTAAGTGTGAGTCCTGGCTTAGTTTGGTGGCATTCTTGGGACATATAGTGTCCAGTGAAGGGATTAAGGTGGATCCGAAGAAAATAGATGCAGTTCAGAGTTGGCCCAGGCCATCTTCAGTTATTGAGATTCGGAGTTTTCTCAGCTTGGCTGGTTATTATCATCACTTCGTGTAGGGTTTCTCGTCTATTGCATCGCCTATGACTAAATTGACCTAGAAAGGTACTCCGTTCAGTTGGTCGGATGAGTGTGAAGAGAGCTTTCAGAAGCTCAAGATAGCTTTGACTATAACTCCAATATTGGTGTTGCTTACAGGTTCAGGGTCTTATACTATGTATTGTGACACATCGCATATTGGTCTCGTTGTAGTGCTTATGCAAGACGGTAGGGTAATTGCCTATGTGTCCAGACATTTAAAGGTACATGAGAATAATTATCCGGTCCACGACCTTGAGTTAGCAGCTATTGTTCATGCCTTGAAGATTTGGCGGCATTATTTGTAAGGTGTCCATTGTGAGGTTTATACCGATCATCAGAGTCTACAACATCTGTTTAAACAGAAGGATCTTAATTTGTGGCAGCGGAGGTAGTTAAAGTTGCTTAAGGATTATAATATCACCATTCTCTATCATCCCGGAAAGACCAATATGGTGGTCGATGCCTTGAGTCGTAAGGCGGAGAGTTTGGGAAGCTTAGCATACTTACCAGTAGCAGAGAGGCCTTTAGCCTTGAATGTCGAGGCCTTGGCCAACCAGTTTGTTAGATTGGATATATCTGAGCCGAGTCGAGTTTTGGCTTGTGTGGTTTCTCGGTCTTCTTTATATGATCGCATCAGAGAGCGCCAATATGATGATCCCTATCTGCTTGTCCTTAAGGACACGGTTCAACACGGTGATGCCAAGGAAGTCACTATTGGGGATGACGGTGTATTACGGATGCAGGGCAGGCTATGTGTGCCTAATGTAGATGGTTTGCATGAGTTGATTCTCCAGGAAGCTCACAGTTCGCGGTACTCCATTCATCTAGGTGCCGCGAAGATGTATTAGGATTTGAGGCAGCACTATTGGTGGAAGCGAATGAAGAAGGATATAGTTGGGTTTGTAGCTCGGTGTTTAAATTGTCAACATGTGAAATACGAGCATCAGAGACCGGGAGGATTACTTCAGAGACTTGAAATTCCGGAGTGGAAATGGGAGCGTATTACCATGAATTTCGTAGTTGGGCTTCCACGGACTTTGAGGAGGTTTGATGTTGTTTGGGTGATTGTGGATCAATTGACTAAGTCCGCGCATTTTATTCCAGTTGGTACTACTTATTCTTCTTAACGATTTGCTGAAATTTATATCCGTGAGATTGTATGCTTAAACGGTGTGCTAGTGTCTATCATTTCAGATCGGGGCACGCACTTTACATCACAGTTTTGGAGAGCAGTGCAGCGAGAATTAGGTACACAGGTTCAGCTAAGTACAACATTTCATCCTCAGACGGATGGACAATCTGAGCACACTATTCAGATATTGGATGATATGCTACGCACTTGTGTCATTGATTTTGGAGGTTCTTGGGATAAATTTCTGCCACTGGCAGAGTTTGCTTACAATAACAGCTACCAATCGAGCATTTAGATGGCTCAGTATAAGGCTTTATATGGGAGACGGAGTCGGTCTCCGGTGGGTTGGTTGGAGCCGGGTGAGGCTAGGCTATTGGGTACTGATTTGGTTCAGGATGCTTTGGAGAAGGTTAAATTGATTCAGGAGCGGCTTCACATGGTGCAGTCTAGACAGAAGAGTTATGCTGACCGGAAGGTCCGTGATGTTGCTTACATGGTTGGGGAAGAGGTTCTGCTCAAGATTTCACCCATGAAGGGTGTGTTGAGGTTCGGGAAGAAGGGCAAGTTGAGCCCTCGGTAAATTGGGCCTTTTGAGATACTTAAGAAAATTGGAGAGATGGCTTATGAACTTGCCTTGCCACCTAGTCTATCAAATGTTCATCCAGTATTCCATATATCCATGCTCCGAAAGTATGTTGGGGATCCGTCCCATATTCTGGATTTCGGTACATTGCAGCTGGACAGTAATTTGACTTATGATGTGGAACCGGTGGCTATTTTAGACTGGAAGGTTCGAAAGCTGAGGTAAAAGAACATAGCATCAGTGAAGGTACAGTGGAGAGGCCATCCATTCGGAGAAGCTACTTGGGAGATTGAGCAAGAGATGTGGAGCAAATATCCACACCTATTTGAGACTCCACGTACGATTCTAAACCCGTTCGAGGACGAACGTTCGTTTAAAAGGGGGAGAATATACCGACCCGACCGATCATTTTGAGTATTATAACCCCCATTCTCCCATTTACTACTCAATTTATGCTTTACTGTTGTTTTATGACTTACCGAGTTAGTTACTTTGGGTCCGGAATGCTATTTTAGACTGGCAGGTTCAAAAGCTGAGGTTAAAGAACATAGCATCAGTGAAGGTACAATGGAGAGGCCATCCAGTCGGAGAAGCTACTTAGGAGATTGAGCAGGAGATGCGGAGCAAATATCCACACCTATTTGAGACTCCAGGTATGATTCTAAACCCATTCGAGGACGAACGTTTGTTTAAGAGGGGGAGAATGTACAGACCCGACCAATCATTTTGAGTATTATAACCCCCATTCCCCCATTTACTACTCAATTTATGCTTTACAGTTGTTTTATGACTTATCGAGTTAGTTAGTTTGGGTCCGGAAGGATTTCAGAGTGATATGAGACACTTAGTCTCTTAAATAAAAACTTAAGTTAGAAAAGTTGACCGGATATTAACTTATATGTAAATGACTTCAGAATTGAATTTTGATAATTTCAATAGCTCCGTATGGTAATTTTGGACTTAGAAGCGTGTCCGAAAAATTATTTGGAGGTCCGTAGTGGAATTGGGCTTCAAATGGCGAAAGTCTAATTTTTGGAACGTTTGACCGGGGGTTGACTTTTCGATATTGGGGTCGGAATCCAATTCTGAAAATTGGAATACCTTTGTTATGTCATATATTAATTGTGTGCAAAATATGAGGACAATCGGACGTGATTTGATAGGTTTCGGCATTGTTTGTAGAAATTTGAAATTTCAAAGTTCATTAGGCTTGAATTGGGGTATGATTCGTGGTTTTAGCATTGTTTGAGGTTATTTGAGGGTTCGACTGAGTTCGTATGATGTTTTGGGACTTGATGGTATGATTGGTTGAGGTCCAGGGGGGTTCAGGTGAGTTTCGGGAGGTTAACATATCATTTTTGGACTTGGCATGTTGGCTAAAGAATGCTGGTGTGTTTTTCTGGTTTTTTTCTTCGCGTTCGCGAGTGAGCCCTCGTGTTCGCGAAGGGGAATTTGAGGCAGGCAAGATTTTCCCTTCGCGTTCGCGAGGGGGTCTCGCATTCGCGAAGATGAGCTGGTGTTAAAGCTTCGCGTTTGCGAAGAAGAGAAGGCAGCTGGGGATTCCGTGCGTTTGGCCTTCGCGTTCGCTAAGTGAGGGGACATCAAAGCTTCGTGTTTGTGAGGCTTGTGTTGCGTTCGTGAAGGGTTAATTATGGGCAGTCGAGTTTGTGCTTAGCGAACGCGAGGCTCCTTCCACGTACGCGATGAAGGCATATCTGGGCAGAATTAAAAGTCCCAAAATGGAGTTTTGAGTTCATAACACAAAATTGAATTGGGAGCTCAGTATATAGCGATTTATGGAGGGATTCTTGCGTGGGTGTTTGGGGTAAGTGATTCTTATCCAGTTTTGATTAATTTCCATGATTATGCATTTGAATCCATCATTTAATGGGTGAATTAAGTTAAAAATTTTGGAAAACCCTCTCGGTTTAATTTGAAGATTTGATGGTCGATTTGAGGTCGAACTTTGGTAAAATTGGTATGGTTAGACTCGTGGTTGAATGGTCTTTTGGATTTTGTAACCTTTGTCGGGTTCCGAGAAATAGGTCCCACGGACGATTTTTGAGCTAAATTTCGAATTTTGTTGGAAAATTATTATTTTCTTATGGATTTAATTCCAATAAATTTTTTTGACTGAATCGAATTATTTATGGCTAGATTCAAGGCGGTTGGAGGCCAATTCACGAGCAAAAGACATTGCAGAATAAAGAATTACACAGCTTGAGGTAACTAACAGTTTTAAATTTGATCTAGAGGGTATGAACCCCGGATTATGTGTTATGTGATTGGTTTTGAGGTGACGCACATGCTAGGTGACGGGTGTGTGGTCGAGCACCGTACGAATTGTAACTTGGTCAAATTCCATGGGACTATATAGTTGAATTATCTGTTGATATCCGTACATTCTCTACGTGTTAGGGAAAATTGAGCTGAGACTCGTATTAAAAATCATGCTTAGACATATGCTGTTATTATTGGTTCCCACTAGGGTCATTTCTGTGGTTGAATTATATGTTCAAATTGTAATTTCACACTCAGTCATGTTCATTCATTTCATATCACATCTCAGTCTCTGTTGCTATTTATTAAAACATCATATTATCAATTTTGGGTTGATTATCATGATTTCTGATGAGCCCGAGAGACTAGAGAGGTTGATGACTGAGTAAGGCCGAGGGCCTAATTGTGAGGATATTTATGGATCGGGCTGCATGCCGCAACATATTTTTATTGATTTATTCCATGATTGGCTTGATATAGCGCTTGGGTTGAAGGAGCCCCTCCGGGGTCTGTACACACCCCCAGTGAGCGCAGGTGTCTACTGAGTGCGAGTGCCGAGTGATGAGTGACTGTGAGGAAAGAGTGACTGTGAGATTGGAGTGTATGGGAGGACTGAGTGACTGTTACTCTAAGAGACACATTGATTTCATTATTTGCTGCATTTCAGCTGTCATATATCACTATTTTGGAAATTTTGAAAAGCTATTATTTTATGTTTCAGTCAAATTTGATATGAAATTTCTGTGAAATTTAAGAGCATGCCTACCCGTTTATGTTGGAAAGTACTGTATTTGGACTTAGCTGAGAAGCTTGTCACTACTTTCAGTTCCTTATTTATTATTGTTATTTATGAGTTGGTTGTACTTATACTACACCCTGTACTTCGTGTGTAGATCTAGGTGATCTCGGACACAGTGGGTGTTGATTCTTTCGCACAGTTGATTTTTCGGAGATTCATAGGTAGCTGCTATGTTTCGCAGACCTTGTCTCTCCTTCCCTATCCTTTTGTTTATTGTATCTGGTCTCGAATTATTATAGATCGGGTTTTCCCAGACTTGTAATGTATAGATGCTCATGTACTCAGTGACACCAGATTTTGGGAGTGTATTTATATCAGTATGTGTGGGGTTTTCTCTTAAATATAATTATTATATTTTCCGTATTTAAAAGAAATTGTGGTTTATTGAGGTTGTCGACTTGCCTAGTATTAAGATAGGGCCATTACGAGAGGTGTGATTTTGGGTCGTGACATGTGATTGCAGTTTATTTTTTGTGTGTGAAAATCTAGTGCAAACATATTGGGTGCTCTTTTTCTTGCAATGATATAAATGTCTCTCTCTCTCTCTCTCTCTCTCTCTCTCTCTCTCTCTCTCTCTCTCTCTCTCTCTCTCTCTCTCTCTCTCTCTCTCTCTCTCTCTCTCTCTCTCTCTCTCAGCTTACAGTAGTTAACCTGCGTTGGTTTGTCCATGGAAAGGGCGAGAGGACGCGGAAGAAGACAAGGAACGGGTTGAGGGCGTCCAAAGAATGTACCGATCATCACCTTCGGTATCTCACTGGGAACACACAACACAAAACCTAGAATAGTTGAGGAATTACCAATATCCCCCCATGCAACTGAACAAGGGGGAGATAAAGAGGGAAGCTTAGGAGAAGCATCAATTGGAGCAGTGAAGAAGCTCCAATTGAGCCCAGCAACACCAGAGGAACGAGCAGATCTGGAAGTAGAGGAAATGAAGGAACCTGCTCCTCCACCAGTGAAGCAGACCAATGGAATAGTACCAGAGGCAGGGGAAAAAATCAAGCAGGCAGAGAAAAAAGAACCTCAAGCGTGGGTGAAATTATTTGCTAAAAATAGGGCAGCTGAAAATGGTATGGACCTAACTTATATCCCACCACAAGTCGTGAATGGTCAAATGATTGTCAAATTAGACAAAGCTGAAGTAGATAGAGAAACTGAGAAATGGAAAGGGACTTTAATTGCATATGTAATTGGAGACATGCCGGGTTATAATGCTATGAAGAGGTACATAGAACTTAATTGGAATTCTATCTTAGAACCAGATCTATATATGCATAAGAAGGGATACTACATAGTCAAATTCAAATTGACAGAAGATATGCAGGAGATTTTGTATTCAGTCCCATATACTATTAGTAATAAACCTATTATCCTTAAGCAATGGTTAACTGATTTTGATTTTGAGAAGGAGTTTCCAACAGAGATTCCACTGTGGATTATGTTCCCTAAACTACCACTGAACTGTTGGGGGAGCAATTCACTTAGCAAGATAGCCAGCTCCATTGGCACTCCCATGTATGCAGATGAATGTACTGCTAAGAAAATTAGAGTGTCATATGCAAGGATGTTTATTGAAGTAGATGTGACTAAACCTCTGCTGGATGAGATAACTATGGAGGATCCTAATGGCAGAGTATTTAGGCAACCAATCATATATGATCAGAAGCCTATGTTCTGTGAAGAAAATGCCATAGGGCATAAATTTCCACAGGAGGGAAGAAGACAAGAGCAACAACAAAAAGATCAAATGAAATAAAAGATGGGTCTAAAGAAACCAGTGCAATAATGGATTACCAGGGACAAAGGCAAGGCACATCAACAAAAGAAAGAGGCTCAGGTGACAAAGCATAGCTAAGGTAACCAACAGCAGGAGGAGACAAGAATAGTACCAAGTGTCACATAGGTTGGGCAGCATTCAGGGGTGAGGAAGAACAATGTACAAACACAACAGAAAGACACAAGTCCTGTGATATCAATCATGAATAAAAGGGAAGATTGTGCAGTCCAGAACTAAATCTCATCAATATTTTAGTGCTAGGATCGGTACCGGTAAGGAATAGTTTTGATGCATTGAACAAAATTGGGAAAGTGGCTCAGTCAGAACCTCTAGATATTGGAGGTAGAACAAAACGAACATTGTAACTTGGCTATTTTAGAATTTATGAGGGGTAAATAAGAGGTATAAGCAGAAGGAATTGAGAAATATACTGAAAACAAAAAAAATGGATTAGCTAGACTAATGGAAACTAGGGTAAAGGAATGAAAGGTTGGGGCTATAAGTAATAATATAGTTCAAGGATGAGGGTTCTGCATAACTACTTAACAGCTAGTAATGGTCGAGTATGGTTGCTATGGGATAGTAACAGATATAATGAGAGTAAGAAATCAGAGAGCTCACAAATGTTACACTGTGAAGTAAGAGGAATAACTGCAGAAGTGGAGTGTGATCTAACTATCATTTATAGATTTAACACAAATGAGCAGAGAAAAGAGTTATGGGAGTCTTTAAAATTACTAGCTCAAGGCATCACAGTACCTTGGCTAGTGATAGGTGACTTTAATGCATTGCTTGATTCACAGGATAGGTTGCATAGGAACCTAGTCCACCAGTCTAATATACAAGATCTTGCTGAATGCATTTAGTCAGCCAAGCTGAGTGAATTAACATGGAGAGGAGACTACTATACATGGACTAACTGTAACGACTCGATGGATTGTTTTGAGTATTATAGCCCCATTCTCCCATTTACTGCTTTTTCTATGCTCAATTATTGTTATATGACTTACCGGGGTAGTTGGTTTGGTTTCGAGAATTTCAGAATGAGTTGAGACATTTAGTCTCAAGGTTGGAAGCTTAAGTTGAAAAGGTTGACCGCATGTGGACTTATGTGTAAACGATCCCAGAATAGTATTTTGATAATTCCAATAGCTCCATATTATAATTTTGGACTTAGAAATATGTTCGGATATTTATCTGGATATTTGTAGTTAAATTTGGCTTGAAACGGTAAAAGTTGAAAAATTAGAAGTATTAGAAATTGAGAAGTTTGACCGAGAGTTGATTTTATGGTTATCAGGCTCGGATTTTGGTTCCGAAAATTTTAATAGGTCCGTTATGTTATTTATGACTTGTGTGTAAAATTTGAGATCAATCAGACTTGATTTGATAGGTTTTGACATCGAAGGTAGAAGTTGAAATTTTTTAGTTTTCGTTAGGCTTGAATTGGGGTGAGATTCGTGGTTTTAGGGTTGTTTGACGTGATTTGAGGCCCCGACTAAGTTCGTATGATATTTTAGGACTTGTTGGTATATTTGGTTGAGGTCATAGTGGCCTCGGGTTTGATTCGGATCGAATTCGAATTGAAAATTTGGACTTGGGAAAAATTAGAGCTTCAGTTCTTGTGCAATCGCACCTGCGAGGGGTTGTTCCGCAGGTGCGACCACGCAGAAGCGCCTCAAGTATCGCAGGTGAGAGTTTGGTTGGGCTACTGGATGATATCACATCAAAATCGACCATACTAAGTAATTAGAGATCAAATCTAAGTCTCCAATCCCCCAATAGTCACCACACACTGCCGATACACACATTCCATAATAATAATATCGCCCACCGGCGTAGATACATGAACATGTAAAACTAAGGACTCTCGGGACATATCCAGATAACGAGCAAGGTAGGATGACACATAGGAATAAGTAGAACCAGGGTCAAATAATGTGGAAGCATCTCTGTGGCACACTAAAACAATACCTGTGATCACTGCATCTGAAGCAACAGCCCCTGGCCTAGCAGGAACAACATAGAATCGAGCCTAACCGCCGCCTGATCGGCCTCCCCCTCTAAGGAGATCCCTAACTACCTGAGCCCCACCCCGAGCTGGCTACGCATGTGCTGAAGCTGCTGGTGCCGGTATCATCGGCCGAGAACTCGACTGTGGAACCCCACTCAATAGTCTAGGACAATTCCTCTTGATATGACTCAAGTCCCTGCACTCGAAACAACCTCTCTTGTGATGGAGTTGCTACTCCTGATAACCCGAGGAACTGCCTTTAGAAACATGAGCAGATGAGACAGGTAAGAAATCTGCGCTGGCAATGCACTGAATGATGACTGACCCAGACAAGCACTGTAAGCACCGTGGCTAGCTGATGCATCACGATGAGCTGGGCAAGCCATATGAGCGTGCCTATAAGGATGACCCCTGCTGTGATGTGACTGACCCCTAGAAGGAACACCGCTAAAACAACTCGAACCATGAGGCCTCTTGGACTCCCTCTCCTCACGCTCCTGACTGCGGACAAACTCTAACCGTCGAGCAATATCAACTACCTCATCGAACTTCACACTTGATGCATACTCCGGAGTCATTAATAAACGTAACTGATAATTGAGGCTACTAATGAACCTTCTAATCCTCTCCCTCTCTGTGGGTACAAACCAGATCGCATGATGAGCCAACTCTGAAAACCTCATCTCATACTGGGTCACATCCATGCCCTCCTGACGTAACTGCTCTCTCCTCGCCAAGAAGAGAACGGAAAAATCATGCCATGAAAGTGGTGTTGCACCGACTAGTCTGCTCCTCTCATAGGTCTCCCACCATCTGAAGGTTGCCTTCGTCAGCTGAAAAGTAGTAAATGAGACCCCACTAGTCTCTAGAATACCCGTTGTGTGAAGAATCTGCTGGCATCTATCCAATAAATCCTGAGCATCATCTGATTCAGCTCCACTGAATGATGGAGGCCTAAGCATCCCAAACTTCTCTAGTCTCCTCTGCTCCTCATCACTCATAATGGGACCCCTCTGGGCCTGAGCAACTACAACCAGCTGGACTGGTAGTACCCCCGGTATCTGAGGTCCCCACACCCCCTACTCTGGAGTATGGGTAATGGGAGTATGAGTACCTCCCCCGGCCTGAGAAGTAGTTGGTGTGGTCTGAGCTGAAATCTCCAGAGCAAGGCTAGTGCAAATAGTCAATATCTGGGCTAAAGTCTCTTGAAGGGCTGGAATAACAATGGACACAATTGGTGCCTGTGCTGATCCCACCGGCTCAACTACATCTGGAATCTGTTCCTGAGCTGGAGCGACTGGCAGATCTACAGGTGTTGTTCTAGCTGTTGTACGAGTTACACCTCGGCTTCTACCACAGGCCCGACCCCTCGTGGCCCTGGCTGGTGGTACTAATGGATGTTTGTCCGATCCGGTAGCACGTCTCCTCACCATATGTGAGAGAATAGAATAACAGAAATTTTGTTTCAGGAATCAACAAATTCGCACGACAAGAATACAAGAATGTGAAGTTTTCCAAAGGGTTCGGCAGCCTCTCAAAGATAAGTACAGACGTCTCCGTACCGATACGCAAGACTCTACTAAACTTGATCATGACTCTTGAAACCTTCATAACTTAGGCTGTGATACCAACATGCCACGACCCAAAATCTCACATGTCGTGATGGCACCTATCGCAATACTAGGCAAGCCGACAACCACACTAAATTATGTGATTCATTAATTTGAAAACATAATAAAATAGGTTTAAGAGAAGAATCCCATAAATACTGATACAACTTTCCCAAAAATCTGGGTGCCACTAAATACCTGAGCATCTATACAAAAACATGGTATGAAACACTGTCTAGGAAGGTAGAACAACATAATAAAAACTAAAAGATAAAGGAGGAGAGTCAAGGTCTGCGGACGCCAAAGAAGCTACCTTGATGGTCTCCGAACTGATAAAAAGCTCCAAAAATTAGCAACCACCGTACCCGGAAGTACCCGGGTTTGCACATGAAATGTAGAGTGTAATATGAGTACAACCAACTTAATAAGTATCTTAAATAAACAAGGCAAGGTAAGATAAGCTTAAAGTAATGATGATACTAGTCATTTCGATGTGATTCTGCCTTTAGAAATCAACACAAAGCAATATTTACAACCAACACCTCAAATTTCGTGATAAGAGTAACCGTATTATAGACTAAGGAGTCGTGATATTTGCATAGCTTGAGGCTGGGAAGTATATACAAGGTATGCGAGGCTATCCCTTTCCTTCTTTTGCACGACTCCGATTGTACATAATATAATGAACGAGCTTCCAAAGATACTCCACTCTTAGAAGCTAGCAGTACTTACAATGTTTCCCTTCTTATGGAACAATTTATGTTAATGTTGCTTCTCTTATTATTATATTATCAATGTTGTTGGTACTTGCCGATTCTTATAAGATTCATGATGAAGAGTTAGTCCTAATAACGTGTACGGAGGATACCGACCCTACATCACTCCGAAAGGTTCAGAATATGATTCCAATGAGTCCAGCACACATCATATATATGTATCTATTTTACTCTACCGAGCCGCGCTATAGTCGGCCGGGTACGACACCTATTGTGCAACCACTAATCAGTTGGGTTTTACCGAGCTCCACATGGCCGGGTACGATTCTACCGAGCCTTATGATGGCGGATATGTTATTACCGAGACTATTATGGCTGGGTACGATGTGATGATGATGATGCCCACATAGGCATACATTTTTAAGAGTTTATGTGTGTGTGTGTGTGTGTGTGTGTGTATATATATATATATATATATATATGTGTGTGTCATGCATTTCATGTCAGTAGCCCTCAAAGGTACTCAGATGTTACAGGTTGTATATTCTCTATCCCTGTCTACATTACTGTTCTTATTTATGGTTTTTTGCCATACATACTCAGTACTTTGTTCGTACTGACATCCCTTTTGTTTGTGAATGCTGCAGGTCCTGATAGACAGGTAGGCAAAGCTCCCCCACCACAGTAGGCTGCCCAGTTCAATGGTTATTGGCAAGCTCCCTTCTCCGGACTTGCCGTGGTCTTGGTATGCACTTTTGTTATAGACATTATGGGTATGTCAGCGCCCTGTTCCGACAATGTTACAGTACTTATGTTCCTTTAGAGGCTCATAGATTGGTGTTGACTCATGTATAGTTTGGATTGCCTTGTCGCCTAATTTTTGTTGTATAGTCTCTAATGGCAGCATGGCAACTCGTACCTTATATATATAGCCTCATGACAGCCTTGTTGGCCCACGCTACGTATGTATCTGTAATTGTTGCTTGTTCATGATTCATGCCTACCATTTATGTTGATCTCATCGACCTTTAAAGATAATAATAAAGGTTAGATAAAACGTATGTTGGTGCTCGACAAGTATGGTCGGGTGCTAGTCATGGCCCTCCAGTTTGGGTCGTGACAAACTTGGTATTAGAGCAAGTCTGTCCTAGGGGTTGTCTATGAGCCGTGTCTAGTAGACTCTTGATTATGGATTAGTAGCGCACCACATTTATAATCAGGAGGCTACATGACATCTAGGGTTGTTACCTTCTTCCTGAATCTAGATCGTGCGTAGAGTTGAGTCGTAAGTGTTCATCTCTAATATTCACCTTGTTTTCTTTCAGTGATGCCTTCGACTAGGAAGCAAGCGATTAGTAGAAGGCTTAATACAGTTGCGGGAGAGGGTACCAGTTGGGTGCCTCTAGCCAGAGCATGTCAAAGTTAGGCTCAGAGTGAGATACCGTCTCATACCTCATCTACTCTGTCTCCTCCAGAGGATACTAGGAGGGAGCCAGCACCTCCAGTTTCTCCGTCTGGCTCTACAGACCAGGATATGCAGAGTGCGGTACAGTTGTTGACTAGTTTGGTAGCTGCTCAAGCTCAGAGATAGAATACTAGTGTTGTTGATAAACCGGTTAGTGTGAGAGTTCGTGATTTTATTAATCTAGACCCTCCAGTGTTTACCGGATCAGACCCCAAGGATGAGCCGCAAACTTTTATTGATCAGGTTCATCATACACTGTGGGTTATGCATGCTAGTGATACGGAGGCAGTAGAGTTGGCTTCTTATCGGTTACTGGATTTAGCAGTTTTCTGGTATGATAGTTGGGAGAGATCTAGGGGTCTGAACGCTTCTCTAGCTGTGTGAAAGAAATTTTCTGAGTCCTTTCTTCGTCACTACTTGCTAGTTGAGATACGACGAGCTAGAGATGATAAGTTCTTGAACCTTCGATAGAGTAATATGAGTGTGCGAGATCATAGTGTACGGTTTGATTCTTTAGAAAGGTATGCTCCCCATATGGTGGCCTAGATGAGCGATAGGGTGCACCTGTTCGTGAATGGGTTGGGACCACATATGATAAATGAGTGCACGACAGCCTCCTTGGTAGAGGGCATGGATATTTCCCGTATTCAGGCTTATGCCCAGACACTAGAGGATCGTAAGCACCAGCAAAGGGCGGATAGGGAGCATGATAGGGGCCAGCATAAGAGGGCGAGGTTTGCAAGGTATTCTGATGACTTCATAGGTAGTATCAGGTCCCAGTTTTCGAGGTGTTTGGTGCCACCTGTACCTAGTGCTCCTCTACAGTTTCAGAGGCCTCGGTATGATCGATTTACCTATTCTGGTTCATGTCAGAGTTCGCGGGCATCAGGCTCACAATATCATAGGTATACTAGTCAGACGAGACCCCCAACACCTCATTGTGATCAGTGCAGTAAGGCCCACTTTGGACTGTGTCGTCGAGGTTCCGATGCGTGCTATTCTTAAGGATAGCCTAGCCATATGATGCGGGATTGTCCTAAAAGAGGAGGTGGTGATATGGGTCAGCCAACTGGATCTGTGTCTGGTTCTTCCTCATCAGTTCGACCTCTAGCACGGGGTTTTCAGCAGTTGACAGGTCGTGGTAGAGGTAGAGGTGCAGTACCGAGTTTGAGTGGTACTAAAAATCGAACCTATGCTCTAGTAGGTCGGCAGGATCTCGAGTCCTCTCTGGATGTTGTTACAGGTATATTGTCTGTGTTTTCTTATGATGTATATGCATTGATTGATCCGGGATGTACATTATCATATGTTACACCCTTTGTGGCTAATAAGTTTGGTGTCGAACCTGAATTGATAAGTAAACCACTTGCGGTATCTACTCCGATAGGAGATTCTGTGATTTCTAGAAGGGTATATAGAGGTTGCACAGTGATGATTTGTAGTCATCAAACCTCGGCAAATTTATTTGAGTTAGAAATGGTTGATTTCGATGTGATGATGGGAATGGACTGGTTCACCTCATGCTATGCAAATGTTGATTGTCGTACTAAGATGGTTAGGTTTCAATTTCCTGGTGAAACCGTCATCGAATGGAAGGGGAACATTGCTACGCTGAAAGGTAGGTTTATTTCCTATCTTAAGGCAAGGAAGATGATCTCAAAAAGGTTACATTTATCATCTCGTTCGCGTTAGGGATGCGGAGGTGAAGCCGGCTACTCTACAATCAATCCCCGTAGTCAATGAATTTTCAGATGTTTTCCCATATGAACTCCCAGGCCTTCCTTCGGAAAGGGAGATTGATTTAGCATTGATGTGTTTCCTGACACTCAACCGATCTCTATCACTCCATACAGGATGGCCCCGGCAGAGTTGCGAGAGTTGAAGGCCTAGTTGGAGGACTTGTTGGATAAGGGCTTCATTAGGCCTAGAACTTCACCTTGGGGTGTGCCGGTCTTGTTCGTGTGGAAGAAAGACGGGTCATTAAGGATGTGTATCGATTATTGACAGTTGAATAAGTTTACTATAAAGAACAAGTATCCACTTCAAAGGATTAACGACCTATTTTACCAACTCCAGGGTGCCAAGTATTTCTCCAAGATTGACTTACGTTCACGGTATCATTAGGTGAGGGTTAAGGAGAAGGATATTCCAAAGAGGGCCTTCCGGACAAGATATGGGCACTTTGAGTTCTTGGTCATGTCGTTCGGGCTAACAAATGCCCCATCAACTTTTATGGATATCACGAATAGTGTATTCAGACCATATCTTGATATGTTCGTGATCATATTTATTGATGACATTATGGTGTATTCTCGTTCGGAGGCGGAACATGCGGGCCACTTGCGGATAGTATTACAGACCCTTCAGGATCGTAAGTTATATGCTAAGCTCTCCAAATGTGAATTCTGGCTAAACTAAGTAGCATTCCTTGTCCATGTGATATCTGACGAGGGTATTAGTGTCGACACTCAGAAGATCAATGCAGTGAAGAATTGGCCGAGACTTACAACACCGTCGAAAGTTCGTAGCTTTCTGGGGCTAGCAGGATATTCTAGGCGATTTGTAGAAGGGTTTTACTCTTTATTAGTACCATTGACTAAGTTAACACAGAAAGCTACCAAGTTCCAGTGGTCTGACGCTTGTGAACATAGTTTTCAGGAGCTAAAGAATCGATTGACATCCGCGCCAGTGCTCACTCTCCCAGAAGGAACAAAAGTTTATGTCGTATATTGTGATGCCTCAGGTATAGGTTTGTGGTGCGTATTGATGCAACATGAGAAGGTGATTGCTTATGAATCAAGATAATTGAAGAAGCATGAAAAGAATTACCCGACTCATGATTTGGAATTGGCTGCAGTAATATATGCTTTAAAGATATGGTGGCACTACTTATATGGCGTCCATGTTGATATCTACACAGATCATAAGATTACAATACATCTTCAAGCAGAAGGAGTTGAATTTGAGGCAGCGTAGGTAGCTTGAATTACTGAAAGACTATGATGTCGAGATATTGTACCATCCCGGTAAAGCCAATATTACGGCAGACGCTCTCAGTCGTAAGTTAATGGGAAGCTTAGTACACATTAAGGTAGGTAGACAGGGGTTGACTAAAGAGCTTCATCAGCTGGCCAATATAAGAATCAGATTGTTAAACTCTCATGATGGAGGTGTTACTGTACAGAATACAGCAAAATCATATTTGGTAGCCGAGGTAAAAGCATAGAAATATGAAGATCCTACCTTAGTATGATTGAGAGAGGGAATTCAACAACGTAAGAGTACGGGTTTCGAGATCGGAGGAGATGGGGTCGATTATATGTGCCTAATGTGGCAGGGTTGCGAGAGAAGATTATGATTGAGATTCACCAGTCCCAACATTCCATCCATCCTGGCTCGACAAAGATGTATCATGGTGTTAAGGAGCAGTATTGGTGGGATAACATGAAGAAGTCTATTGTAGAATTTGTAGCCCAGTGTCCTAATTATTAACAAGTAAAGATCGAGCATTAGAAACCTGATGGATTGATTCAGAATATAGAGATTCCGACCTGGAAATGAGAGGTGATTAATATGGACTTCATTATTGGATTACCTCGCTCTTATCATAAGTTTGACTCCATCTAGGTGATAGTTGATCGACTTACAAAATGTGCCCATTTTCTGCCAATTAAGACAACTTACACGGCTGAAGATTATGCGAAGTTGTATATCAAGGAGATTGTTAGGCTTCATGGTGTGCCGATATCTATTATATCAGACCGAGGAGCTCAATTTATGGCTAAATTTTGGAGGTCTTTTCAAAAGGGTTTAGGCACATAAGTGAATCTCAGCACTGCATTCCATCCTCAGACTAACGGACAGGCTGAACGTACCATTCAGACACTTGAAGATATGCTACGAGCATGTGTTCTAGATTTCAAGGGGAATTGGGATGACCATATGGCACTCATAGAATTTGCCTACAATAATAGCTACTATTCCAGTATTAAAATGGCCCCGTATGAGGCACTGTACGGGAGGAGATGTAGATCACCAGTTGGATGGTTCAAAGTCGGTGAGAAAGAATTATATGGGCCAGATTTGATACACCAAGCCATTGAGAAGGTGAAAATGATACAAGAGCGACTGAGGATGGCATAAAGCAGGCAAAAGTCTTATTCCGATGTCTGTCATCATGATTTGGAATTTGAGGTTGGTGATTGGGTTTTCCTGAGGATCTCGCCGATGAACGGTGTTATGCATTTTGGGAAGAAGGGTAAGCTGAGTACGCGGTATATCTGGCCGTACAAAATTCTTTGACGGATTGGATAGGTTGTTTATCAGTTAGAATTGCCATCCGAATTGGAATTTGTCCGCCCGGTATTCCATGTATCTATGTTGAGGAAATATATTGGAGACCCTTTCTTGGGTCGTCCCTATCAAAGATGTACAAGTTACAAAGGATCTATCATATGAAGAAGTGCTAGTGGTTATATTAGATCGACAAGTCCGAAAGCTGAGAACAAAGGATGTAGCTTCCGTCAAAATATTGTAGAGGAACAAGAATACGAAAGAAATGACATGGGAAGCAGAAGAGGAGATGAAGTCTAAATACCCTTATCTATTCCATATTTAAGATAACGAGGATGTCGGGGGAACGTAGGATGCATTAGAAGGTGAAACAGCTCTATGAGGTAAGCAATAGCTTGAGAATACTCTTTCTTAATAAAAAATGGTGATATGCAGATAATGTACATATCCATAATGCTTTTTATAGCCTTGTAAGGCTATACGTTGGGTTTAAATGCTTGCAAGTTTGGCTAGTGTATATTTTATAGGGGAAACTCAGCCAGAAAATTTCCGTCGGAATCCACGATGAGTTAGACTCCCCATAAACCCTTACATTCGAGGATGAATGTTCCTGGGGGGGGGGGATGTTACAACCTACATTCGCATACGTTAGATCACGCCATAAGTTATTCGATGTAAATCCGTGAAGAGATTATCTTTGAGATGACAAGAAGTTAATCATATTGGTCTTAAACGATACAAGGGTGTATAAGAGTGGTTAACAAGTATTAGAAGTTAAACGAATCAAGGATATTGTAACCCGTATTTTCGGGTAAAACTATAGGTGCTTAATATTCCCAAGAGGTCTTATTTTAAGGTATTTGAATCATATAATATATGTATCATAAGTCCTGAAGTGAAACAAGTTATGAAACAAAAGTCGGCAAAAGTTGTCGCAACTTACGTTCATAATTTTACTTAAACTTTAGGTCAAATATTACTAAGAATTTCTCCCAATTTATTTGGAATTATGGGGTTATCTATCCATTAGAAGGAAGATCTATGAGTCTAGTTTCCAACATATTAAACCGTTCATCGATACGATCTTGGAGTAGAGAGATATTCGCATTTTTGCGAGACTGCGCCAAGCAGCTCTCTTTGGGGCCCACATAGGCGGTGGAGACATATGGATATATATAACACGCCTCAACCCCGTTTTAGGTAATTCTATTTTAGTATATTCAGACCTTAGAACCCTAAAAATACTCTCTCAAGGTTTCCTCATGATCCAAGACCAAAACAAAGAGCAAACAACACAAATCAAGTGTCGGGAATCCCGTGGCGCTAGTAAGTTTCTTGTTCTTCTTGTTGTGGCTGATTTTTTTGTGTTTTTACAGCTCATGTGGGAGATTGTTTTAAGTGGTTTATGTTCTGTAAAATACACCCTCAAGTTTTTTATATCAACCTTAGGTGATTTCAAGTCTTCTAAAGTGATTCTAGTACCGAAAAACCCTAATTGATTGCTAGTGTCACTTCCTTGTTCTTGTGGAAGCATTGGAGGGATATTTCGTGGTCAATTAAGGTCGAATTATAGTTGTTCTTTCAGTTTAAAGGTAAGGAACCTCTTACCCTACATGTATTTAATATTATCCAAGTTACGGCTAAGTCGTTGAAGCTAGAACCTGTGAGATATATCGCAAGGTTTGTTAGTAATGTTGTTGGTTGGTGCACTATTTTGGAAGGCTCAATATGATTATTATTGATGTTGTTTGGTGATTGTTTTAACTTGTGGGAAGTCATATAAATAGGGGAGGTGCTATCCGTTTCATCACAAAATAGGTTGTTGTCGATACATAATAGTTACGACGCTTAAATAATAACGATAATGTCATTTTTCTTATTGTAGACTAAGGAATCATGATATTTGCATAGATTGAAGTTGGGCAGTATATACAAGGTATGTGAGGCTATCCCTTTCCTTCTTTTGCACGACTCTGATTGTACATAATATGATAAAGGAGCTTCCAAAGATACTCCACTCTTAGAAGCTAGCAGTACTTACAATGTTTCCCTTCTTATGGAACAATTGATGTTAATGTTGCTTCTCTTATTCTTATGTTATCAATGTTGTTGGTACTTGCTGATTCTTATAAGATTCATGATGAAGAGTTTGTCCTAATAACGTGTACGGAGAATACCGACCTTACGTCACTCCGAAAGGTTCAGAATATGATTCCAATGAGTCCAGCACACATCATATATATGTATCTATTTTACTCTACTAAGCCGCGTTATAGTCGATCGGGTACGGAACCTATTGTGCAACCACTGATCAGTTGGGTCTTACCGAGCTCCACGTGGCTGAGTACGATTCTACCGAGCCTTATGTTGGCCGGATATGTTTTTACCGAGCCTATTATGTCCGGGTACGTTATGATGATGATGATGCCTATAGAGGCATAAATTTTTAAAAGTTTATGTATATATATATGTATCATGTATTTCATGTCAGTAGCCCTCAGAGGCACTCAGATGTTACAGGTTGTATATTCTCTATCCCTGTCTACATTACTGTTCTTATTTATGCTTTTTTGCCTTACATACTCAGTATTTTGTTCGTACTGACATCCCTTTTATTTGTGGACGCTGCATGTCATGCTGCAAGTCCTGATAGACAGGTAGGCGAAGCTCCCCCACCACAGTAGGCTGCTCAGTTCAGCGGTTATTGGCAAGCTCCCTTCTCGGACTTGCCGTGGTCTTGGTATGCACTTTTGTTATAGACATTATAGGTATGTCGGAGCCCTATTCCGGCAATGTTGCAGCACTTATGTTCCTTTAGAGGCTCATAGATTGGTGTTGACTCATGTATAGTTTGGATTGCCTTGTCGGCTGATTTTTGTTGTATAGTCTCTCATGGCAGCATGGCAACTCGTACCTTATATATTTAGCCTCATCACAGCCTTGTTGGCCCATGCTACATATGTATCTGTCATTGTTGGTTGTTCATGATTCATGCCTAGCATTTATGTTGAACTCGTCGGCCCTTAAAGATGATAAGAAATGTTAGATAAAATGTATGTTGGTGCTCGGCAAGTATAGCCTATATGCTAGTCATGACCCTCCAGTTTGGGTCGTGACACGAAGACCCCTGGATAGATTAGATTCGAAAGGGTTCCGAGTTTTTGCCATTTTTGGACTTCAAACACTTGGTTGGGGGCGATTTTTCAGAGGGAATTCATTAGACTTCAAGAGGTAAGTCACTTTTTGTCACCTTCATTCGATAACATTGAATTATGATTGAGTTTTTCCCCTAGTTTATATGATTTTAAGGTGTAAATTAGGAATTTTGGACTAGGGATTTGAAAATAAGAATTGAGGATTTGGAGGTAGAGTTGATGTCAGAATTGGGTAAATTTGGTATGATTGGACTCGTGGTTGAATAAGCATTCGTATTTTGTAACTTTTGTCGGAATCCGAGATGTGAGCCCCACAGTTGACTTTTCATTTACTCTTTTTGACTGTGATTAAGAATTTGGAATTTTTTTATATGGAATTCATCCCTATAACTTGTGTTGATTATATCGAATTGTTTATGACTAGATTCGAGGAGTTCAGAGGCTAATTCACGAGGCAAAGGCTTGCTAGAGAGTGATTCAATTGCTAGAAGTAAGTATCTTATTTAAACTCAGTTAAGGCACTAGTTTCCTGAATTATTATGTTAGCCACGTGCTATTGGGTGCGCACGGGAGTGAGAATGAACCCATGTGCGGGCACCAGGATTTATTTATTCATGATCGGGTTATGCCCTGGCTGTTATGAGTCGGCGACTTGCTGCTAAGCTTTAAGCTATGATGTTCCCTATTTGTAACATTTGTTGTGAACTTATTGAGCCATGTTTGAGGCTACATAGAGGTTAATCCTTGAACGAAATTGATAAATCATTTTAAATGAAAAAATTATCGAATTTAGCTATGATAGCACACTTTGCATATGCCTACACTTTAGCATGTCATTTATACCAGTCCAGGAGTAAGAAAATCTTATTTCATTCATCATAGACATGTATATTTGCTTAACTACTCATGTATGATATGTTTCGACTGGAGGCATGTGACTATGCCGGGCGGATCCATATATTGATACTATTGGCACGTGAGTTGTCCGTGCGGATCTATATATTTATATTATTGGCACATGAGTTGTCCGTGCATCACGTGAGTTGTCCATGCAGATCCATATATTTATACTATTGGCACGTGAGTTGTCCGTGCAGATCCATATATTGATACTATTAGCACGTGAGTTGTCCATTCGGCTCGTAAGTCGTCCGTGCGGATCCATATATTGATACTATTATCACGTGAGTTGTCCGTGCGGATCCATATATTGATATCATTGACACGTGAGTTGTCCGTGTCGCACGTGAGATGTCCGTGCAGTTTGTGGAAATTATATTCCTTTGATCATTTATGTGATTTAATTGTCTTTCCTTCCTCTACATGTTATGATATTATCTAAGCAGGGTATTTGAGAAATTGTGCACGTGCACCTACGGTTACTCTTATCATGAAATTTGAAGAGTTGGTTGTAAATATTGCTCTGTGTTGATTTATAAAGGCAGAACCACATTGAAATGACTAGTATCATCAATAATTTAAGCTTCTCTTTCCTTGCCTTATTTATTTACGATACTTATTGAGTTGGTTGTACTCACACTACACTCTGCACTTCATGTGTAGACCCAAGTACTTCCGGGTACAGTGATTGCTGATTTTGGGAGCTTTTTATTAGCTCAGAGACTATCAAGGCAATTGCTTTGGCGTCCGCAGGCCTTGACTTTCCTCCTTATTCTTTTCGTTTTTATTATGATGTTCTACATTCCTAGACAGTGTTTCAGACCATGTTTTTGTATAGATTCTCATCTACTTAGTGACACCCGTATCTTTTGGAAAGTTGTATTAGTATTTATGAGATTTTTCTCTTAAAACTATTTTATTATGTTTTCAAATTAATGAATCACGTGATTTAGTGTTGTTTCCATCTTGTCTGGTATTGCAATAGGCGTCATCACGACATGTGAGATTTTGGGTCATGACATTAACAAACAACAAGCAGTGAATAGAATTTTTAGTAGAATAGACAGAGCTTTTGGAAACTATGAATGGATGATAAAATGGTGCAATATAACAATAGAGTATGGCATGCCAGGGATATCTGATCATGGTCCTATGTTACTTCCTATGAAATCTGATAAGGTGAATATAAAGTGTCCATTTAGATTTTTTAGTGTCTGGGTAGAACATCAAGAATTTGAATTTCTAGTAGAAGATACTTGGAAACAATTAAGTGATCCTTGGGCCATGAGAAGCATCTAGAAGAAATTGAAAGCACTTAGGCCAAAACTAAGACAGTTGAACAATAGAGAACTTAGAGTTGTGACTCAGAAGATAAAAGATACAAGAATTGAACTGAATGTAATTCAGAGTAAACTGCAGTAGGCTTATATTGATGATGTACTAGAACAAGAAAGGATCACACTACAAAACCTGGAAAAGTGATTAATGGTAGAGGAAAGTAGTACAAGCAGAAATCTAGAGCAAAGTGGATACAATTGGGAGACTCAAACACAAAATATTTTTCAGCAGTAATAAAGGAAAGAACTCACATGAAACATATAAGGGAGCTGGCAACTCTAGATGGGAGGAAGATCAATGAACTAACAGAGATTAATGAGGAGGATATCCAGTTTTATAAGAGCTTAATGGGATCAGCTGCTGCAAGCCTCCCAGCATTTAACATGATTATTATGATAAAATGCCCAGTGTTGAATCAACATCAAAGGTTGATGCTATTTACAGAGGTGACAAAAATGGAAATAGTAGCTGTAATGACTCGGCTGGTCGTTTTGAGTATTACAACCCCGTTCCCCCATTTACTGCTCAATTTATGCTTTACATTGATTATGTGACTTGCCAGGGGGTAATTGGTTCAGGTCCGGTGAGGTTTTGAAATGATTTGAAATACTTAGTTCCAAGGTTTAGAACTTAAGTTGAAAAGGTTGACCGGATGTTGACTTATGTGTAACGACCCCGGAGAAGTTTTGCTAAGAAAATTAAGGTTTTGTAGTGCTGAGGTAGATAAATTAGTACAAAGGTTATAGAAATTTCTCGGACTTTTTGGGTTGAACAATGCACTGGAGTATAAAGGAAAATTTTTGGCAAAATCACTCTACGGACCGCATAATGGCCGTAGAGTGAAGCAGATGTGAGGAAAGATTTGGTGAAATCTGTGGTGCATTATACGACCACAGACCTGTTCTACGGTGCATCATGCGACTGCAGAACAGGTATGCGGGCCACATAATCACCACATACCTATCCAGGCGACCCTCATTTTGGAGCTTCAATTATGCGGTCAGTTTGCGGACCGCATGCATGTTATGCGATAGCATATGTGATCGCAAATCTGTGTCGGGGCTTCAATTCTTTCTAATTTTTGACCCGACCCAACTTCGATTTATAGCCCTTAAAGCTCATTTTATAGCAAAAATCTATTTTTTTAGAGAGAAGGGAGAGTGTTCTAGCGAGAGGAAGAAGCTCAAGTGCTTTGTTCATCAAGATCTTGTTCAAGCTTTGAAATCCAACAAGGAAATATCACAAGATCTTCACCTAAGAGGTAAGGTTCTAGCCCCTAGTCTTTAATTTTGAATTTGGGTAAAGATGGGTGATTAAGAGTATGATTCTTGGGTGTAAGAGAATTATTTATATGTATCAATAAGGTTTATGGAAAGATTGTTGAGTTCAAATGGGTAAAGATTGGTTGAAAATGGTAGAAATCTTCAAAGACTTTAATTGAAGATTTGAGGGTCGAGTTGATGTCAGAATTTGGTAAAAATTTGTATGGTTGGACTCGTGGTTGGATGGGCGTTCATATTTTGTAACTTTTGCCGGGTTTCGAAACATGCGATTTTTGAGTTAATTTCGGATTTTTATGGGAAAATGAGTATTTCCTTGTGGAATTAATTACAATAATTGGTATTGACTGAATTGAATTAATTATGGCAAGATATGAGGCTTTCAGAGATCAATTCTCGTGGCAAGGGCATAGCGGAATAAAGAATTACACGGTTTGAGGTAAGTAACAGTCTTAAAATTGCTCCTGAGGGTATGAAACCCCAGATTATGTGTTATGTGATTGGTTTTGAGGTGACGTACATGCTAGGTGACGGGCGTGTGGGCGTGCACCGTAGGAATTATGACTACTGTGTAGTTGAATAATATGTTGATATCACTACAGTCTCTATGTGTTAGAGAAAAATTGAGCTCAGACTCGTATTAAAAATCATGCTTAGACATATGTTGTTATTATTGGTACCTACTATGGTCATTTATGTGGTTGAATTATATGTTCAAATTATAATTTCACACTCAGTCATGTTCATTCATTTTATATCATATCTCAGTCTCTGTTGCTTTTCATTGATACATCATATTATCTTTTTGGGCTGATTTTCATGACATATTGAGCCCGAGAGACTAGAGAGGTTGATGACTGAGTGAAGTCAAGTACCTAATTGCGAGGCTATTTATGAGATCGGGCTGCATGCTGCAGCATGTTTCATTGATTTATGCCATGATTGGCTTGTTATAGCGCTTGGCTGAAGGAGCCCCTCCGGAGTCTGTACACACCCTCAGTGAGCGCAGGTACCTACTGAGTGCGAGTGCCGAGTACCGAGTGCCGAGTGATGAGTGAACTGTGAGGAATGAGTGACTGTGAGGTTGAAGATGATGGGAGGACTGAGTGACTGTTACTCTAAGAGGATGCATTGATTTCATTGTTGCTGCATTTCAGCTATTATATATGACTATTTTGGAAAACTTTCTAAAAGACATTTTCTTTTGTCTCAGTGAAAGTTGATATGAAATTATTGTGAAATTTTAAATGTTGAAATTGAGAGCATGCCTACCCTTTCATGTTGAAAATTCCTGTATTTGAACTTAGCTGTGAAGCTCGTCACTACCTTCAGTTCTGATTTATTATTGTTACTTACTGAGTTGGTTGTACTCATACTACACCATGCATGTCGTGTGCAGATCCAGGTGATTCGAGACACAGTGGGTGTTGATTCTTTCACACAATTAATTTTTCGGAGATTCAGAGGTAGCTGTTCTGTTTCGCAGACCTTGTCTCTCCTTCCCTATCCTTTTGTTTGTTGTACTTGGACTCGGATTATCATAGATCGGGTTTTTCAGACATGTGATGTATAGATGCTCATGTACTGAGTGACACCAGGCTTTGGGAGTGTTTGTCTCAGAATTTGCTAGATTTTTGGTATTGTATTAAACATTATGTTTTCAAACTTAAAGAAAATCGTGGGCTATTGATGTTGTCGGCTTGCCTAGTACTGAGATAGGCGTCATCACTACAGGTTAAGATTTTGGATCGTAACAGTAGCAGGATTGCAATCTATATGAGATGATAAATCCCCAGGATTCGATGGATACAATGTTGTCTTCTTCAGAAACACCTGGCACATCATTGGAGAAGAGGTGATTAAACAAGTAATGGATTTTTATTAACAAGAAGAATGTATAGAGCCATTAATTGCACAACCATAACATTGATCCTAAAGAATGAAAATCCAGCACCAATAAAGGAATACATGCCAATAGCATGTTGTATAGTGTTATATAAGTTAATCTCCAAGATACCAACAACAAGGCTACAGAAGGTAATCGACAGTATTATATGTGATTCCTAAGCTGGCTTTATACCAGGGAGAAAAATAAGAGATAATATCATCATGGCTCATGAATTAATCAAAGCATATACCAAATAGCATGTGTCACCAAGATGTATGATCAAAATAGACCTCCAGAAGACCTATCACTCGGTTGAATGGAGCTATTTGGAGCGAATTATGAATGAACTGGGATTCCCTAGTTAGTTCATAGAATGAGTGATGGAGTATGTTAGAACTGTAAACTATACTATAGTGGTCAATGGTGAACCAACAAATCTTTTTAATGTTGCAAAAGGTCTCAGGAAAGGAGACCCTATGTCTCCCTTCTTATCCTACCATCGATGCTAAGAGATAGACGAACTACCATAGATCCCTCACCGATGAATAGCGTGCTTTCCTCTTAGAATATCCCTTGAATCACTATTGCAATGGAATACTTGAGTCGCAACTTAAAGGCCACGACTGAGAAGAAAATATTTCATTATCATAAAGTTAGCTATAACTCATCTCTGTTTTGTTGCCGACCTGTTGATATTTTCAAGAAGTGATATCTCCTCAATAATAGAAGTGCAACAATGTTTCAACCAGTTCTCAAGGGCATCAGGATTGCAAGCCAACCTAGGAAAGAGCTCCATTTATTTTGGAGGTATACCACAGACTGATCAAGAGCAGATATTACAACAGCTGGGGTTCACAAAGGGTGCATTAACTTTCAAATACTTGGGGGTCTCTCTGTCTTCAAAGAAGTTGTCACTCATACAATGACAACCCCTTATTGAGAAAATAGTGGCAAGAATCACATCATGGACAGCCAAAAAATTATCGTATGTAGGAAGAGCTCAATTGATATAAAGTGTGCTATTTGGGATTTAATCCTATTGGGCACAACTGTTGGTCCTCTCAGTTAAGGTGATGAAAACAGTGGAAGCTTATTGTAGGTGCTATCTATGGTCGGGAAACAATGTAATAACAAGGAAAGCATTAGTAGCATAGGACAAACTTTGCACCCCAAGAAGTGTTGGAGGATTGAATTTGATAAATATAAGACTATGGAACAAGGCAGCCATGATGAAGCTGTATTGGGATCTTGCAAACAAGAAGTATAAGACGTGGATACGATGGATACATACATACTATATAAAATAACAACAGATGGAACATGTAACAGTGCCTAAGCAAGCAAGCTGGATGGTGAGAAAAATCATGGAAGCAAAGAATAACCTAGGGATTCTATCAATACACATACACCCAAGAAAGAGTGTCATTGGCCAAATCTATCTTCATTTGCTGGGAGAACAATCCAGGATTCCATGGAAGTGTATGCTGTTTGGAAACGCAGGAAGACCAAAGGCTCATTTTACACTATGATTGCAAATTCAAAACAAACTATTTACCTCAGATAGGCTGATCAGATGGGGTATGGATATAGAGAGCAAGTGTAGTCTATGCCAGCAAGCAGAGGAATCTAGAGATCATCTATACGTGAAGTGTGAGTACATGAAGGCAGTGATGAACAAGTTAATGCAGTGGACGCACATCCAAAACATAACAGTGGGGGACTGAGAACATCATGTACAAGAGGTGACCAGGAGAGCTAAAGGGAAGTCACAAGCTGCTCAACTCTTCCAAATGTTATACACAGAAGCAGTACATTGTATATGGATTAAGAGAAACAAGAGAATATTTGAGAAGGAAAGTGTAGGATGGGAACGAGTAGCAAAGGAGATAGCATGTGTATGCTGCGTACAAGCTCATCCTAGAATAGTTAAACTAGTACATAGCTATAGATTCTAGAGAGATTCCTAGCTAGTTTCTGAGGTTTATATGTAAGTATGATAGCTAGTTGAGGAGGCTAGTTACGAATTTGTACAGTTATTATTGGTGATTAATACAAAAGTTAGTTACCAAAAAAAGAAGTATTTAGAATCTTAAGGTCAAAGGAAGTGTTGTCCTAATACGTGCAGACATGGCCAAGCCATATTGAATAGTCTGCTACTTCTGGAAAAATAGTATCAGGTCTAAAAGTAGGTGTAGATTCAATTTTTACCTTCTCTTTCTCTCTTCCCTGAATCCTTTTGTAACTAAAAATAAGAAGGTCTCAGTCGCCTATTATAGAACAGTTTTGGTGCTCATAACCGACTATTTTTAGTTTAAGTGGTTGAGTGGGCTGTTATTTGGGCTAATTCAGGGCAAAACTTTCGATAGCAAGTTACACGTCAAAAATAATTATATATGCTAGTCAAATACACAAAATAATATATTGATTAGGTATAAAATAAATACATTACTCATTAGTATAAAATAAATATATATTTTATCGGCTATTATTTTTTGGAGCGACTATACAAATAGTTTTATGGAATCTTTTGATCTAGCTAGTTATTCTCCTAATCTCATAAGGTGTTGTTATTTCATTTGTTGGCCTAAGTGAATTTTGTTTTGATGATTCACAAACGAACTCAAGCATGAACCAGGTCCATACACTGTGTACACAGATACGGGTAGATTCGAGCACAAGGCATGCACGTGAAGGAGATAAGCTTAAGTGGTTATATTTGATATCTCCTTAACGAAAAGGTTGCATAAGTGATAAGGAGAACGACTCCTTACTTGAAGAGAACTCTATCCTAGATAAGGGAGGAGTTAGAAGTTGAAGATAACTAGAACTCTTCCACCAAGGAAGAGTATAGCATTAGAACTCTAGTTATTTCCTATTCTACTAACTCTATATATTTCAGGATGTTCTCATTTTATAGGTATGCACAAACGCTGAAGTTAAACGAGAGTTGAGAGCAAAATAGCGGTATTTTGCAAGCAATTCCTGTGTGATTCAAGTGTGCGAACATGAAGCTACATGAACCAGATAGAAGAACCAGTTCCAAGTGTCAGTGTTTTATTCTAGTTTCATTGTAGTATGACTTTTGAGTTGTACCTTTCAGCTTTATTTAGAAGCAATTGTACTAGGTACTCTGAGTGTTGTATTCAAGTTATAGTTAACTTGAAGTTGTCGTAGCCCCTACATAGATCCGCCCTTGGCTAGAGGTAGTCCTTAGGTTTATAAAGAGTTTTGTAAATGTTGTTTTTGGCTCAGTGATTTAGTGAAGTGTTGGGAAAAATCCTACTGGGTAGTAGATCGTGGTTTTCTCACCAAATACTTGTATTCTTTACTTTCTGCATTTATTATTCCGCAACAGTAGTATAAAGAACACATAGAAGAACCAAGTCTTCTATAATATGTGTACGCGATAAATTGGGCACCATACAAATCACCGTGGTATTGAAGTATCAAACATCATCATTCTATTACGCCTATTTATAGTTGTTTCTTTATAATTTAGGATTAACAAATACTAGTATTTCATCGAGCATGCAAATGTCTTGAGCATCTTTCTGAACAATAGTCTATTTCCTTTAAAAAAACAAAAAAGGTGAAGTAAAATTGAATAAACTGTCTCTGGAAAAAATGTATGAACTATATTATGAAAATATTAAAGCTGAAAATATTTTCATGCAAAAAGGCGAAAAGATTGAATGAATCTTATGCTTGTTAAGTACACTCCGTTATCTTCTATTGTCCATCTTCCACTTCGATAATTTCACTTCGAAAAAGATCATCTTTTTCGGTAAATATCGTCTCTCATGAACTTCCACTTCCTTACTGCTTCAATTATGGATATCTCAGTAGGCCCCTCACATAAGGTTTTTGAGAAATTAAAGATGAAAATAAAAATGATAGATTTAGTTCTTTATAAGGCTTTAATCTTTCTTTTTCATTGAACTATATTTATTAAGATACAATACAAAAACTAGACAGCAATACTGCTTTAGGCACAGTATAGTACTCAATTTTACGAACATGCATTTCTTGAAAAGAGAACTCTTAACCCACCAAAAAAAAAAAAAGTAATGTAAAAGATAGAGGATTCTTATCAGGATGATGCTGCGATTAACAATTTGCCACTTGTCATACCTATTTACATAACAAGATTTGGTGGGATCTTGTAGCACTTGCTGGGTATTTGATAGTGGTGATGAATTGCCAAACTATACATATCTTTAATCGCCAACTAGAAATCAGACATATTTAAAAATTAGTAATCAGACATTACAAATCTTTTACTAATTGGCTGGGTCTGTTGCCTCTGAACATGCACTTTTTTGGCTTGCATGGCACAATTAACAGATCATATAGAAAACTTGTACAGATGTCAACTTCTTATGAAAAGAAGCAACTAATAATCTCTTTTATTTCCGTACGTCTTTGTTTTGATGATAGTTTTTAACCTTTCCGTTTTCACTTTTGTTCTTTTAGGTGATCTGTTCCATACAAGGTGTATGGACTAATAATTTAATGCAAGTGTTTGAACTTTTTGAAAATGATAAGTTAAAAATATACATAAGAGTCATGATAGGTAAAAATAAAGGTGGTAACTTTCGTAATCCGATCCAGAAACGTAATATATTGGGATTTTCATGCCATCCTGGATGTAGAAATTATACTAATATCTACATTCATATTATTATAAATCCAAACTATAACTTGATACTACGTCAAACATTTTGTCTCAATCATGTCTTGAAACCGGTAAATTAAAGAGATAATTAATCTACAGACCCTTTTTCAGGAAATCCATAGACTTCTAAAATATCAACTAAGGCTATTTACGGGATCAATTGATTTTGTGGCTCATTACAAACTTGTATTTAGTTTTATGACTACATTTCTTTTTTTATACATGAGAGATTTATTTTTACATATAAAAAATCTTTCTTTTATGCGTAAGAAATCTAAAAAAATATTTTCTTAAATTCAACATTATAAAAGGCTACGATGGCCTAAAACCTCTATCATCTCTATGGAGTGATACTAAATATTATCGGATTACCAAACTGTTAGACATCAGAATTTGGGATGAATAGTGTTACACCAATGGCGGTGTTGGAATTTTTGATAAGGGTATTCGAAATATTAAAAAGTACACACAGGAACAAGACTGAGAAATTCAACATCTACTATTTATACAAAAACAAATATTTTTTTAACTTTTATATATATATTATAATTCGACCGTAGCACCGCCCTAGTTACACGTATCAATTATTGGTGAGCAAGTTCTTACTTAGAACTTCGTGTTATATGACTATATCTTAATCTCTTTAATCCTTGTAATCGCGATGAGTTGTCACCACGGGGCTGTAGCAAGTGATTTATGTTGTTCCCCTCGCATCTCCTTTTATAATGAAGCAAATTAAAAAAAAATAAAAATAAAGAATAGCAGTGTGGAAATCAGAATAATGAATTTTCTATGTCAAGATTTTCTAATTATGCTAATTTAAGTCGTTATGTTTCGTTAAGTGAGACAAGAGTGAGTTGCTCTAGTATTGAACACCCTCTACTTTCAACTAAGAGGTTGTGAGTTCGAGTCAACTCAAGAGCAAGGTGGGGAGTTCTTGGAGGGAGGAAGCCGAGGTCTATCGGAAACAACTTCTCTACTCAGGGTAGGGGTAAGATTTGCGTATACATTATCCTCCCCAAACTCCACTAATGAATTATACGTTGTTGTTGTTTCATTAAGTAGCCGTTTGATATTCAAAACTATTATTATTATTAGTAATAGTTTAACATGCATATTAAAAGTTCCAACTCGGACATAAGATTCTCCATAAGCTCCCACTTAACATTTGGAATTTCTTTTTAAAAAAGGAGCAATCTCTTTACACTAGCTTGACACATAGCTGTAGCTGTTAGTAAACTTGTTCAGATAATAATTTAATAAATATGCACAGATAGTGTGTGTTATACCCGAGCCAAGTGGACTAAGATAAAACTTGGAGCTCTATATATACATAAGTGGTACCATCTCCTAGACAAATATTCAATCAGTGTTATTATTATGAAATATGGCTGTCGCTCCCCCTTATGTCTGATGCTTAAGCAAGCTGCGTATGCCTAAATTACAAAACTATAATATAATCATGTCTCGGAGTTTCCACGGTGAAGGTAAGCAAACTGCGTATCCCACCATTTTATTTTAGATTTAGTACTTTTACATCAAGATATATTAGCTTCTCATATTTTGTATTACCTAGTTTGATCATGTTTTGGAGTTCTACGATTAGAGGCAAATTTAGAATTTAGAGTAAATGACGTTAAAATGGATGTCATCTTATTCTATGATTGTAACACACTTTCAATTTTAGCTCGTTTATAAAAGGAATTTTTTATTTAAAAATAATTTAACTCAAAAGTTTTTATTTTTTTCTTAATGAGATGATCTATAGCGGTATACATATACTTGTTTTAGATCACAAGTTTCAAAAGTTTTTCTTAGTTTTGAAAATTTGCATCGCATAATGAAAATATGTGAGTTTGAATGATGCAAATATCTTATATATATATATATAGGTACTCAACCAAAAATAGTGATTTTAGTTGAACTGACCCTAAGTTCACCACTCCGTTAAATTATGGAAGCCCTAGATTCCAAATGGAATAAGAAACGAACAAATTGGGAAGACATAATTTTGATTTCTTCATTTCTAAAATTGCAGGGAAGTCCACTAATATTGTTGATTCAAATATAAATACTCTACGGCAGAGAATAGAGCTACTAAGGAAGAAAGAGAAGTTGACCAACATAGCATACACACGTGAAAATGGTTGGAATTATATATTGGAGTACGACAACAAATGCAAGAAACCTTCCTTGGTATTGCAGTTGGTTGAGCTCGCAGGTTTAGCAAGCAGCAACATAGGATTCGTTTTCCTAAGTGGTTCTTTCTGCATCTTTCTTGTTTCCCTTATTGTCCATAATATAAATATCTAACATGAAATCGTAGGAAATTGGAAAGAAGAATTTGAACGATGACTTTCTCTATATCTAGATTTATATCCGTGTGACTAATATCCGTTTACCATGTTTTCAAATCCAACTAGCTACTCTCATCGTCTTATGAAATTTACGAACGAAAGAAAAAATTTTGAAACTTTGATATTAAATAGGAGTATACCATAATATTTGTGTAACTATAATATTTTTGAAACTTGATCTTATATATACTATAACATTTTAAAAAAAAAATCGGATAAAAAGAGAAATTCAAGTTAATTTTTTAAAAGATAGAAATGTGATATTCCTTTTATAACGAAAGATTGATGTCTCTTCTTATTCATTGTCTAATTCAAATCTTATGATCCGAAAGAAAATATGAGAATTAGTTGCTAGCTCTTGAGCTACAATATCAGCTACATATTTGGACGATTTAATTCAGCAGATTTTATTTAGACCTTATATTTGAATTGGAAAATTTTATTACTCCTATTAAATATGTATAAATATTTAATTGCAAACTCAATAATTAACGTATTACAAATTTGATGACAAATTTAGATTCCATAAACTTTAAATCCTCCCTCTAACATTACTTTTAAATTATGCATGAGATTGATAGTGCCGTATAAAAGGCACAAAAGTTGGTTTGAGGTTAACCTTTTAGGGTTACGAATCGGATTTGAGAAATTCTAAATTAAGGAAAACGAAAGATTAGCATAGGCAAAGTGGCAAACTCTAACTATTGCTCACGTACTTGGACAAGAATATTCCATATTTAGAAAATTGGTACGTAACTAAGTAGCTACTAGAGGCAAAGATATTTGTAAGTGGCACATTTGGCACATAGGTAGATCTGACCGTAAGATTTTCCTATTATGTATATGACCAAATATAATAAAGCCCATAATTAATATGTAAAAAAAGACAAATTTTGTCCATGCGATCGGTTACTTGATGGACGTACCGGGTTAAATGAGAACCGCTATAAATTGGTCATCTCCCCACCCATTAGGGTTACCGTATTTTCTATTCTTCTTTTCCATCACTAAAGGCGACAGTAATGAAAGTTAGGGAAAGGGGCTAGAAACCAATTCCAATTAACGCTTCCACTTTGTGATAATGGCTTCCGCTTTAGGTATGTTTTCTGTAACGGTTATATGTAAGATTATCATGTTTAAGATCCTGGTATGAATTAAAGTTTATGTTTACATATGGTATCAGAGCCAAGATATTTAAACGGATAATTTTTGTGAAAGAAAGACTAGATTATGATGTATGTATAACTGTTCCGACGTGATTATCGAATCCCTTTCAATTCGCCATTATAATTTGTACTGCTTTCGAATCTGAGGCGGCATCGACAATAATCATTGTTTCAAGGGTTTTCGTCGTTTTATTATGTCTTTGAATTGATTTGTGAATGTTTTCTTTAAGGTTTTTTTAACATCTAAAGTTGATAAGTCACCAATAAAGTGTTACTAGACAGTTATTGATTGGCTAATTAAAACAAAGGATAACTAACTAAGTGTCTGTACTAAGAATCGTGATATTGATCTTTGGTGTTGTCACGATCGGAAAATTCCTACCGTCGGAACCGTAATGACGCCTAACATTTTACTTGCTAGGCAAGCCAACGTTAGAATAATTTTAACTATTTTTTATAATTCATTTTAAATCAAATAGTAAAGGAGCCAAACAATTGGAATAATGTTTGAATTAAAGTGAACAAACCAAAATAATAACGATGTCGAAATACCATCCAAAAATTGGAGTCACAAGTGCACGAGCTTCTAGAATAATACAAATAAGGGTCTGAATAAAATAAAGTTGTCTGAAAGAAAGCACACAACTAAAATAAAGTAGAAGGGGACTGCAGAGCTGCGAACGTCGTGCAACTATACCTCAAGTCTCCTCTGATAGCTGAAGGGGACCAACTCTGATATCTGCACAAGAACTGCAGAGTGTAGTATGAGTACAACCGACCCCATGTACTTTGTAAATGCCAAGCCTGACCTCGACGAAGTAGTGACGGGGCTAAGGCAGGTCGCTTACATTAACTTGTACGCAAAATAATAATAATAATAATAATAATAATAATAATAATAATAATAATAATAATAATAATAATAATAATAATAATAATAATAATAATAATAATAATAATAATAATAATAAAGGGAAAATAGTTTATCAACAATCGACGTCAATTCAGACGTCATAACCGATTATTTCTTTTATCATTCTGTTGCGGCGTGCAACCCGTTCCCATAATATAATCCTTCAATTAATTTTCGTTGCGGCATGCAACCCGCTCCAACAATATAAACTTAAAATAAAACCCGTTGTGGCGTGCAACCCAATCCAACGATATAATCTTTTAAATAAATCCCGTTGCGGCGTGCAACCTGCTCCAACAATATAAATTAACAACACTTATACGTAAGGCTACTTCAATAAATGCCACAATTAATAAGAAATTATTAGGCAACAAAGTATACAACAATTATAAATTTTGTAAGAAACAAATATGGGCAAGTAACAATTAAGTGTAGAATCACGGAGGAGATAGGCAATTTAATATATGAAATACAAATTATCAAGTAGCAATTATGGCACAAAAATCAAATAAGCAGGTAGCAATTAAGGTATGAAATCAAGGCATAATAGTAGGCAATGAAACTAACAGAATCAAGTAATATAACAATTAATTCATGAAATCAGATAATTAATGAAATACGTAAAGACATGGAAGCAAGCAATTTGACGATGTATAGACACTCGTCACGTCGTCTATACTTCGCTACACATGAAATTCACATAATTTAGTTAAAGGGTTCTATTCCCTTAAGTCAAGGTTAACCACGATACTTACCTTGTTTCGCAATTCAAGTGATCACTCGACCACGACTTTGCCTTTCGAATTATTCTCCAAATCAATCAAACCTAATAATTTACTTACCAACAATTCAATTTAAGCTTTAGAAATTATTCACAATTCGAAAGAGATTTAATTTAAGTCATTTTCGGAAAAGTCAACCAAAAGTCATTATGGGGCCCACTTTTTAGAACCCGATGAAAAATCACGGAATCCAAACACCCATTCTGATACTAGTTCAACCATACAAAAATTATTGAATTTCGACACCAGATTGCCTTTCAAATCTTCATTTTACATTTTTGGAAGATTTTACAAAAATCTTATTTTCTCCCATTAAATTCACGGATTCATGATGTAAATAAGTATGGAATCATGAAATATAAACAATATAGGATAAGGAATATTTACCCAGTTCGAACTTGTGAAAACCTCGATTGAAATCGCCCAAATCCGATAGTTAAAACTCAAAAATGAGTAAAAATGACAAAC
This sequence comes from Nicotiana tabacum, assembly GCF_000715075.1. Taxonomy (NCBI): domain Eukaryota; kingdom Viridiplantae; phylum Streptophyta; class Magnoliopsida; order Solanales; family Solanaceae; genus Nicotiana; species Nicotiana tabacum. Next base: position 110,223,153 of record NC_134091.1, on the reverse strand, counting down.
ACTCGATTTTATGTATTCTGTCCAGCATTTTTTGCATTTGCGGACTAAATTTTTCGCATCTGCGAGGTCGCTTTTGCGAGAAAATCTTGCATTTGCGAACCAAGGCAGCCAGTCAGAGGACCGCATCCGCGGACCTTAGCGTCACAGATGCGACTGCGCAGAAGCGCAAGGGAAATCGCAGAAGCATGAAGGATCGCATTTGCGATCATGGCATCACATCTGCGCCCCAAGCTTCGCATAAGCGAAGCTTCTCCTTGGTTTCAAAGTCGAAAAAGCAACACTACCTCCACAGAAGCGAACACGCACCTACGGCCAAAATTGCGCTGGTGCGACGCACCAGAACCAGACCAGTGGTCTTGAACAAAAATGGTCCGAAACTCGTCTGAAACTCACCCGAGCCCCTCGGGACCTCGTACGGATATTCCAACAAGTCCCGTAATATAATACAGACTTAGTCAGGGTCTCATATCAGGTCAAATAACGTCGAAACTACAATTTATACCTCGATTCAGACTTATGAGATTATGAAATTTTTAATTCTATAACTCGTGCCGAAACATGTCAAAGCAATCCGGAATAAACTCAAATTTTGCAAGTAAGTTCCAAATGACATAACTGAGCTATTCCAACTCTCGAAATCTCAATTCGAGTCCGATATCGATAAAGACAAATCTACGGTCAAACTTTGGAAATCTTTAACCTTTAAGTGTCTAGTTTTCGTCAAATGGAGATAATTCGAGTTAGGGACTTTCAAATTTGATTTCGGACATACGCCTAAGTCCCAAATCATGATATGAACCATCGGAACCGTAAAAACACTGATCCAGGTCCATTTGCTCTAAATATTGATCAAAGTCAATTTAAGTGAGTTTTAAAGCACTATTTCATATTTTTATCAATTTTTCACATAAAAGATTTTCGAAAAAATATACGGACTGCACATGCAAGTCGAGAAATGCTGAATGGTACTATTTGAGGTCTCGAAGCACATAGCTGAATGTTAAATTTAAAGATGACCTATCGAGTCATCACATTCTCCACCTCTCAAACAAACGTTCGTCCTCGAACGGAATTAGAAAAAGTACTTGGGCTGGTGAAAAGGTATGGATATCAGACTCGCAGGTAGATGCTTCAACCGACTGACCTCTCCATTGTACTCGAACTGATGGATAACTCTTAGACCTCAACTGTCGGACCTGCCGGGCTAGAATAGCTATCGAGTTTTCTTCATTAAGTCAAATCTTTGTCCAGTTGGACTGAGCTGAAATCTAACACATGGGACAGATCATCATGATATTTTCGGAGCATAGACACATGGAACACCGGATGAACTGCTGATAAACTAGGTGGTAGTGCAAACCTGTAGGCTACTTCACCCACCCTTTCAAGAATTTCAAAGGGTCCGATATACCTAGGGCTCCACTTGCCCTTCTTTCTGAACCTCATTACACCCTTCATTGGTGAAACCCGGAGCAACACTCTTTCTCCAACCATGAATTCAACATAACAAACTTTATAGTCGGCATAACTCTTTTGCCTAGACCGAGCTATGTGAAGTCGATCCTTAATACTCTTGACCTTATCCAAGGCATCCTGTACCAAATCGGTACCCAACAACCGAGCCTCTCCCGGTTCAAATCAGCCAACTGGCGAACGGCATCGCCTACCATATAATGCTTCATATGGAGCCATATGAATGCTCGACTAGTAGTTATTATTATAGGCAAACTTCGCAAGCGGCAAGAATTGATCCCGAGAACCTCCGAAATCCATAACACAAGTGCTAAGCATATCCTCCAATATTTGAATATTGTGCTCGGGTTGTCCGTGCGTCTGAGGATGAAATGTCATACTCAACTCAACTCGCGTGACTAACTCACAGTTTATAGCCCTCTAGAAGTGCAAGGTAAATTGCGTACCTTGATTAGGAATGATAGACACGGGCACACCGTGAAGGCGGACAATCTTGCAGATGTAAATCTCACTAACCGCTCTGAAGAATAGGTAACTGCTACTGGAATGAAATGTGCTGACTTGGTCAACTTGTCCACAATGACCCATGCTGGGTCAAACATTCTCTGAGTTTGTGGGAGCCCAACAACAAAATCCATAGTGATACTCTTCCACTTACACTCAGGAATTTCTAACTTCTGAAGCAAACCACCAAGTCTCTGATGCTCGTACTTAATTTGCTGACAATTTAGACACCGAGCTAAATATGCAACTATATCCTACTTCATTCTTCTCCACCAATAATGTTGCCGCAAATCTTGATACAATTTGGCGACACCCGGATGAATAGAATACTGGGAACTGTGGGCCTCCTCAAGAATTAATTCACAAAGCCCATACACATCAGGCACACAAATACGACCCTGCATCCGCAGAACTCTATCTTCCCCCACAACAACCTTCTTGGCACCACCGTGCTGCACCGTGTCCTTATGTTCAAGCAAATGAGGATCATCATATTGTCGCTCTCTGATGCGCTCATACAAGGAAGATCGAGCAACTGTGTAAGTTACAACCTGACTGGGCTCTGAAACATCTAGCCTCACGAATTAATTGGCCAAAGTTTGAACATCTGCCGCTAACGGCCTCTTATCAATTGGAATATACGCAAGTGGGGAAGCTATGGATGAAAACCCCTCCATAAACCGGTGATAATAACCTGTCAAACCCAGGAAACTCTGGATCTCCGTAGCTGAAGTAGGTCTAGGCCAATTCTGAACTGCCTCAATTTTCTTAGGATCCACTTTTATGCCTTCTGCCAATACAACATGCCCCAAAAAGGCAAATGAGTCTAACCAAAATTTGCATTTTGAAAATTTGGCATATAATTGATTATTCTTCAAAGTCTTAAGCACAATCTGAAGATGCTGCTCATGCTCTTCTCGAATGTTGGACTAAATCAAGATATCATCAATGAATACAACTACAAAAGAATCCAAATAGGGCTTGCATACCCGGTTCATCAAATCCATAAATGATGCTGGGGCATTTGTTAGCCCAAATGACATTACTAGGAATTTGTTATGCCCATACTGAGTCTGAAAAGCTGTCTTAGGGATATCGGATGCCCTAATCTTCAACTGATGGTAACCAGACCTCAAATCGATCTTTGAAAACACCTTGGCACCCTGAAGCTGATCGAATAAGTCATCAATTCTTGGCAACGGATACTTGTTCTTTGTAATAGCCTTATTCAACTGTCGATAATCTATAAACATCCGCATTGAGCCATCTTTCTTATTTACAAATAACACTAGTGCACCCCAGGACGAGACGCTAGGTCTAATGAATCCCTGTTCAAGCAAATCTTGTTACTGCTCCTTCAATTCCTTTAGCTCCGGCGGGGCCATACGATATGGTGGAATAGAAATGGGCTGGGTTACCGGAGCCAAATCAATACAAAAGTTAATATCTCAGTCGAGTGGCATCCCCGGCAAACCTACAGGAAATACATCTGGAAACGCACATTCAACTAGGATTGAATCCATAGGAGGAACATCCGCACTAGGATCGCGAATATAAGCCAAATAAGCTAGACACCCCTTCTCGACCATACGTCAAACTTTCACATAAGAGACAACCTTGCTGGTAGAACGGCCAGGAGTCCCTTTCCACTCTACTCAAGGTAACCCCAGCATGGCTAATGTCAGCGTCTTGGTGTGACAATCCAATATAGCATGATAAGGTGACAACCAATCCATTCATATGATAACATCAAATCTACCGCATCAAGAAGTATAAGATCCACACTAGTCTCAAGACTCCCAATAGTAACCACACACGAATGATAAACATGATTTACAATGATAGAATCCCCCACCGACGTGGACACGTGCACAGAAGCACTCAATGAATCACGAGGCACAACCAAATATGAAGCAAAGTAGGAGGACATATAGGAATAAGTAGATCCTGGATCAAATAGAACTGGAGCATCTCTATGCCAAACTGGAACAATACCTGTGATCACAACATCGGATGACTCGGCCTTAGGCCTAGTTGGAAAAACATAAAATTGGGGCTGGGCCCCACCACTCCAAACTACATCTATGGGAAAGGCACTAGCTGGCTGGCCTCCACCTCTAACTATCTTACCTCTACCTCTAATAGTATGACCTCCACCTCTAGCTACCTGACCCCTTCCTCTAGCTGGCTGGGCGGGCGGTGGAGCAACCGGTCCCGGTATAATGGCACGAGAATCCTGCTGAGCTCTGTTCCTTGATAACCTAGGGCATTTCCTCCTGATGTAACCAATGTTCCCACACTCATAGCACCCATCTTGCTGTCGTGGCTGCTGAAGCTGAAGCTGGCCCAAACGGGATGCATAACCGTTGTAGTGACTCTAAAGTGGTAGTGCATTGATAGGACCTGAATGTGCACTAAATGTTGACTGCCCAAAGTAGGGAATTTAAGGACCATGACTCCTGGAAGAACCGTGAGATGCTTGAAGTGCTGAATAAAATGGCCTGGGAGGATGACCCCTACCATATGTACACCTACCTCCAGATGTGACTCCTCTAAAATTACCGGAATGATGGGGCCTATTATCTGACACTGGCCCTCTCTCCTGAGCACTAGCTAACTCAATCCACCTAGCAATATTCACGGCTGGCTGGAAGAAAATATCACTCCCTGTCTCCTTGGCCATATGAAGCATGATAGTATGAGTCCATCAATGAATCTCCACACTCTCTCTTTTTCAGTAGGAAGGAAGACAATGGCATGGCATGCTAACCCCACAAATCGAGTCTCATATTGGGTAACAGTCATACTACCCTGCTGGAGACGCTCAAACTGTATGCGGTAATCCTCTCTTAGTGTGATAGGAACAAACTTTACCAGAAATAGCTGTGAGAACTGCTCCCAAGTAAGTGCAGGCGAATCAGATGGTCTAGTAAATACATAATCTCTCCACCACCTCTTGGCGGAGCCAGTCATATGAAACACAACAAAATCGACCTTGTTGCTTTCAGATATTCCCATGTTCCGCAACACCTCATGGAAGCGGTCAAGATAATCCTGTGGGTCCTCAGAAGTGAACTGGAAAGAGCTTAGTAAACTTGTCCAGTCTTAATAAGGCCTCAGAAGACATGGTGGGCCTATCACCGGCCTGTGCCGCGACAACTGGCTGAACTATCCCAAATGGTGGGACTACTAGAGCCTGATACTAGAGAGCTATCTGCTCCAGAGTGGGAGTAGTGGCAGTTTGTGCTCCTCCCCCAGCCGGTGAGACGGATGGTGCCACTGGAAATGTACTATTCTGGGTCACACCCTCCATTAGGCTCACCAAACGGACTAGAGCATCCTGAAGTACTTGAGTGGCTATAAGATCTTTCGGGGCTTGAACTGGTCCAATAGGTACAGTCTGAGGTTCTACAATAGGTGCTGCTGCTCGAGCTCTAGACTGAGATCTACTTATGCCTCTATCTCGGCCTCTGGCGCGACCTCGGCCTCGGCTTATGGCGCGACCTCGGCCTTGGCCTCTACCCCTGGTCATAGTTGCCACCGGGGGCTCTGGCTCCTGTCCGGTGGTAGATGTAGTACGTGTTCTTACCACATGTGACAGAACAAAAATAGAATGGTTCAATCATCGATGATAGAATAAAATTCGTACGACACAATAAGAAGAAGTGATATTGTTGCTAAACCTCAGAGCCTCTGGAAGATAAGTACAGGCGTATCCATACCGATCCTACAGACTCTACTAAGCTTGTTCGTGACTCGTGAGACCTAAGTAACCTAGTTCTTTGATACCAACTATCATGATCGGAAATTCCTACCTTCAGGACTGTGATGGCACCTAACATTTCACTTGCTAGGCAAGCCAACGTTAGAATAATTTTAACTATTTTTTTACAATTCATTTTAAATCAAATAGTAAAGAAGCCAAACAACTAGAATAATGTTTGAATTAAAGTAAACAAACCAAAATAATAATGATGTAGAAATATCATCCCAGAACTGGAGCCACAAGTGCACGAGCTTCTAGAATAATACAAAAAAGGGTTTGAATAAAATAAAGCTATCTGAAAGAAAGCACAGAGCTAAGATAAAATAGAAGGGGACTTCAGAGTTGCGAACGTCGTGCAACTATACCTCAAGTCTCCTCTGATACCTAAATCAAAGAAAATCTACAGTACGTCGCTGGAACCAACTCCGGTATCTGCACAAGAAGTGCAGAGTATAGTATGAGTACAACCGACCCCATGTACTCTATAAGTGCCGAGCCTAACCTCTAGGAAGTAGTGATGTGGCAAAGGCAGGTCGCTTACATTTACTTGTACGCAAAATAATAATAATAACACGAATAGAGGTAAAACAGGTAAATGATATCCATAATCGAGGTCAATTTGGCAGTCACAATCAATTATTTCTCTTATCATTCTGTTGCTGTATGCAGCCCGTTCCCACAATAGAATCCTTCAATTAAATTCGGTTGCGGCGTGCAACCCGCTCCAATAATATAAACTTAATATAAAATCCGTTGCGGCATGCAACCCGATCCAACAATATAATCTTTCAAATAAATTCCGTTGCGGCGTGCAACCCATTCTACAATACTTATACGTAAGGATACTTCAATAAATGCCACAATTAATAAGAAATTATTAGATAACAAAATATACAACAGTTATAAATTTTGTAAGAAACAAAAATGGGCAAGTAACAATTATGTGTAGAATCAGGGAGGAGATAGGCAATTTAATATTTGAAATGCAAATTATCAAGTAGCAATTATGGCACAAAAATCAAATAAGCAAGTAGCAATTGATGCATGAAATCAAGGCATAATAGTAGGCAATGAAACTAAGAGAATCAATTAATATAACAATTAATTCATGAAATTAGATAATTAATGAAATATGTAAAGACATGGAAGCAAGCAATTTGACGACGTATAGACACTCTTCACCTCGTCTACACGTCGTTACACATGAAATTCACATAATTTAGTTAAAGGGTTCTATTCCCTCAAGTCAAGGTTAACCACGACACTTATCTTGCTTCGCAATTCAAGTGATCACTCGACCACGGCTTTTTCTTTCAAATTATTCTCCAAACCAATCAAACCTAACAATTTATTTACCAACAACACAATTTTTGCTTTCGAAATTATTCACAATTCAAAAGAGATTAATTTAAGTCATTTTCGGAAAAGTCAACCAAAATTCATTATGGGGCCCACTTTTTAGAACCCGATGAAAATCACGGAATCCAAACACTCATTTCGATACGAGTTCAACCATACAATAATTATCGAATTCCGACAACGAATTGCCTTTCAAATCTTTATTTTATATTTTTGGAAGATTTTACAAAAATCTGATTTTCTCCCATTAAATTTACTAATTCATGATATAAATAAGGTTGGATTCATGAATTATAATTAATATAGGATAAGGAACACTTACCCAGTTCGAACTTGTGAAAAACCCCTTTGAAATCGCCCAAATCCGAGACTTAAAACTCAAAAATGAGTAAAAAGGCAAACACCCGATTTTATGTATTCTGTCCAGCATTTTCGCATCTGCGGACTAAGTTTTTCGCATCTGCGAGCTCGCTTTTGCGAGAAAATCTTGCTTCTGCGAACCAAGGCAGTCATGAAGAGGACCGCATTATTGGACCTTCATGTCGCAGATGCAACTGCGCAGAAGCGCAAGGGAAATCGCAGAAGCGTGATGGATCGCATCTGCGATCATGGCACTGCAGAAGCGCACATCGCATTTGCGCCCCAAGCTTTGCAGAAGTGAAGCTTCTCTTTGGCCTCAAAGTCACAGATGCATCACTGCCTCCGTAGTAGCGACCACGCACCTGTGGCTAAAATTTCGTTACGCACCAGAACCATACCTGTGTTCTTGAACAATAATGGTCCGAAACTCGTCTGAAACTCACTCGAGTCCCTCGGGACCTCGTCCGAATATTCCAACAAGTTGTGTAACATAATAGATACTTACTCGGGGTCTCATATCACGTCAAACAATGTCAAAACTATAATTTACACCTCAATTTAGACTTATGCGTTTATGAAATTTTCAGTTCTATAACTCGTGCCGAAATATGTCAAATCATTCAAGAATAACCTCAAATTTTGCAGGTAAGTCTCAAATGACATGGCAGAGCTATTCCAACTCTCGGAATCTTAATTCGAGTCTTATATTGACAAAGTCAAATCTACGGTCAAACTTTAGAAATCTTTAACCTTTAAGTTTCTTGTTTTCGTCAAATGGCGATAATTCGAGCTAGGGACTTCCGAATTTAATTTCGGAAATACGTCCAAGTCCGAATTTAATTTCGAGCATACGCCCAAGTCCTAAATCATGATACGAACCCACTGGGACCGTCAAAATACTGATCCGGGTCAGTTTGCTCAAAATATTGACCAAAGTCAACTTAAGTGAGTATTAAAGTACTATTTCATATTTTTATCAATTTTTCACCCAAAAGCTTTCTGATAAAATATACGGACTGCGCATGCAAGTCGAAGAATGCTAAATGTTACTATTCGAGTCTCAGAGCGTAAAATAGAATGTTAAATTTAAAGATAACCTATCGGGTCATCACATGATTTTGACGTTGAAGTGTTGAGATATATTTTTATTTATAAAATGTGCATTGAATGATGTTATTGCTTTTAAATATGAAAATTGCTTATGACTGTTATTGCCTTTAAGCAATTTGGGGTCATTTTTTATACTTTTATTTCAATAAAATAAAGGAAGGATTTATTATGAAGAACTAATATGTTGGTATGAATATTGGTACTTTCCGCTACATGTTTGAAAATATTCTTTGCCATCTAAGGATTAAGTATTGGATATTTGTCACGACCCAATTTTTCCCTCCGTTTGGTATTGTGATGGCACCTAGTCTTAGGAACTAGGTAAGCCTAACATTAATTGAAACAACATTGTTTAATTAACATCTAACAAAATAAATAGAAATCTCTTATAATTCCCAAAACCGGTAGTACAAGTCATAAGCTCTACAAAGTGTTTGTTAGAAAACTTCTAAATACAACTGTCTAGAAATAAGAATAAATAGTGCAAAATGAAAACTTGAAGGTGACTCCGAAACCTGCGAACGCAGCGGTAGGTTTACCTTGAGTCTCCGCAGCGATAGTCCACACAGCTAGCTAACAAACAAATACCTGGGTCTGCACAGAAACAAAAATTGTGTAGAAGAGTAGCATGAGCATACCAAAGCGGTGCTCAGTAAGTATCAATACTAACATCGGTGAAGTAGTGACGAGGACTAGTCAAGACACCCACTAGTCTAATAAACTGAACAAGCATGAATATAGGGATGATAGAACATGACATCTATCTAAGGACCCCACGATATGGCTAACGACATAGCAACTGCAATAAGGAAGGGAAAAAAAAACCAGGAAGTAACAACGGAACACTAGAATAAGACACAGAAGAATGAACGAAAACACAACCCAAATTCAAAAAAGTCACAATACAGTAAAGGCAAGTAGTAACTCAGTAGGTGCAAAAGTTTTCACATCAGGTCTCAGCCAACAACCCCAATAAATTAGTTAAATCCTTCAAGTGTAAACTTTCACCCGTAAGTTTTTAAATTGAGGTCTTTAGAATATAATCCTTTCCAATAAGAAATTATTTTTGAAATATACTTCCTTCAAATAAATATCTTTCAAACATAGTTCTTTCAAGATAAAACCTTTCAAATATAAACTTTTCAAATAATTAGCCTTCAAACATAGTTCTTTCAAGATAAATACTTTTCAAGTATAACCCTTTCAAATAAATATCTTCAAACATAGTTTGGGAGTCCTCGACTCAGAACAAGGTAACACAGAGGAGAATCTCCCGGGATACCGTTCCGTAGTTCCAAATGAATATGCAGTACATGGGGATCTCCTGGAATACGTCCGTAGTCCAAAAGTAAATATGCAGTGTTGGGGGATCTCCCGAAATACATCCGTAGTCCCAAAGTAAATATGCAGTGCTGGGGGATCTCCCGGAATACGTCCATAGTCCCAAAGTAAATATGCAAGATAGGGGGATCTTCCGAAATACTTTCGTAGTCCTAATTTAATTATGCAGTGCTGGGGGATCTCCCGGAATACGTCCGTAGTCCCAAAATAAATATGCAGTGCTGAGGGATCTCCCGAAATACGTCCGTAGTCCCAATTTAAGTATGCAGCACAAACAACAGAGATAACAACTATAACACGACAGAAACCTCGTACATCACCACAACGAGTACAGAAGCAACAATGACAGAAATGCAAAGTACGACGAGCAAATCAACTCAAGAATTTAAATCACAAGAACGGTAGAATTCATTCATAAGGAATAACCACAATAAAGAATGCTAGGCACAAGGAGAATAACTTAACAAGGGTAAACAAAACAAAAATGTAGCAACAATTCCACAATATTCAATTCAATAATAAGAACACAACACGAGTCAAATAGTTCCAAATAATGGCAAGTCAACTAAGATATAGGTTATCTAAACTCCTTTTGAGGTTGAGCAATTACGAGGAATAATCAACAATTCAAGTAAGGATAAGCAGCAGAAGATAATCATAACTCCAATTAAGACTAAACAATTATAGGATGAGAAAATAATGATTTCAATTAAAGATAAGTAGTTATGAAAAAATATAGCACGACAATAGAAGAGGTAAAATCTTTGGTTAAGTCGAATAAGGGTCAAATAGACAATAAGAGTGAATCCTAAAGCAATTATCTCTAATCAAAGCATGTAGAGGTGAAACTAGCAAATAGGAATTCAAACGTATCAAAAACAACATCATACACGGTGAATATAAGGACATAAGAACCCTAAAAGGCCAACTTTCCACAAATAAGTCCGAGCACGCACTCGTCACCTCGCGTACACAGACTACAATCAACATAGATGACTCAAATCCTAAGGGGTAGTTCCCTCATACAAGGTTAGGCAAGATACTTACCTCGAGTCAAGCTCAATCAATCTGTAAGAATGCCCTTTTCACGAATATCCGGCTCTGAATGGCCCAAATCTAGCCAAAAGCAATTACATATCATAATTGCAACAATAATAGACTCATCTATTTAAGGAAATCAACATTTTAACGAAAATTCCAAAATTAACTCAAAATCGCCTGTGGGGCCCACTTCTCATAATCGGGTCAAAGTCATAAAATACGAAAGCTCATTCACTCACGAGTTTAACCATATCAAATTTACTAAAATCCGACACCAAAATCTCGATCAAAACCCACAAATTCGGCCTAAGAACGTTTCTCAATGTTTCACCCCAAATCCGAATTTAAACGATGAATTCGAGCATAGATTAGTGGAATATAACCATAAGGAAGTTAAGAATCATTACCCAAAATCTTCCTCCGAAAATCTCTCCAAATTCCGCCTTCTACCGAGCTCTCAATCAAATTTGTGAAGTGAACTTCAAACCCTCGAATTTGCCCCTTTTCTGCCCAGTTATTCCGCATCTGCGGACCTTAGGTCACACATGCGGCGCCGCACCTGCAGAATTTCCTTCGCAGGTGCGGAAATGACTTAAGAGGCTAGGTCCACTTCTGTGGAAAAAGGGCCGCACCTGCGAGTGCGCGCCTGCGGACTATTGTCCGTTTCTGCGATCTCCGCGCCTGCGTGTCCTTTAGCGCATCTGCGGGCATCACAGATGAGGCATTTCCCTTCGCACTTGCGACCCCTGACCACACATCCCAGATCCGCTTCTGCACTTGCCTCTCCGCACGTGCAATCACGCACCTGCGGTCTCTCCACCACAGGTGCGAAAATGACAGATGCCTGAAGACTTCAGCAGCAACACAAATCCAACTTTTGATCCGTTAAGCACTCGAAACTCACCCGAGCCCCCCGAAACCTCAACCAAACATACCAATGAATCCTAAAGCACTATACGAACTTAGTCGAGCCCTCAAATCACATCAACTAACGCTAAAATCACGAATCACCTTCCAATTCAAACTTAAAGAACTTGAAACTTAAAATTCCTACAACCGATGCTGAAACCTATCAAACCACGTCCGAATGACCTCAAATCTTTCACACAGGTCACAAATGACACTACGAACCTACATCTACTTTTGAAAATCCATTCCGAGCTCGATATCAAAATTTTCACTATCGGCCGAAATCGCCCAAAATCTAACTTTCGCCAATTCAAGCCTAAATCTACTACATACCTCCAAAACATATTCCGGACATGCTCCTAAGCTCAAAATCACTCAACAGAGCTAACAAATGTGATATAATTCCATACCGGATCCGTCTTCACACAGTTTCGACTACGGTCAAAATTTTAAGACTTAAGCTCTCATTTATGGACTAAGTGTCCCAAATCACTTCGAATCACCCGATAATTGAAATCAACCATGCACGCAAGTCAAGGAACATAATACGAAACTACTTAGGGCCTTATGCTGCCGAACAGAATTTAAATTCTCAAAACGACCGGCTGGGTCGTTACAATATTTAACGTTATTCACAAAAAGTGCTTCTTATTTTAAACAACAATTAATGTATATGCTTAAAGTTATATAGTTGTTAGTCACCAAGGTGATCAAACTAGAATATCTAAAGTATTCACATGCATAAAATTTTGTGATATCTATTTTATATGTGCAGTTATATTTATATAGTTTTTTAGTCGCCAAAGTGGCCAAACTGGTATATTTATAAAGAATGTGCATATATAATATTATAGTTATCCACAAAATTATAGTTTATCCATAAAAATAATGAAATGCCTATTAATGAATAAATGGATAAACTAACTTTCAATATTTCTAAAACTTAAAGGATTTGCCCAAAGGTGGAGCAATTATTCTATGAATAGTTAGTATGATGGGGTTAATTAATATTCTTTAGTCAAATATATATTGTGTGTCCAAAGATGTCATATATGTTTGGTTAAAAATATTTAATTGCCTACTAAAGACTAAATGGCATTTAACTTATAATAGTGTGTCGTAGTATTTACCCAAAGGAGAATTGCGATATGCTTTAATTGTTTTACTGAATCCATATTGATTTGTGAGCATGCATTATCTATTTTGCAGATATTCCTCTTCATTCGCATGCTTCGTATGTTACTGTGTTCAATGGATTGAACTTCTTCGAATGGCACGAACAAGTCCAGTTCCACTTAGCAATGGATCTTCACTTGGCTTTGCTGAATGCTAAGCCTGCTGCCATTACTGATACGTAAAGTGCAGATAAGAAGTCTTTCCATAAAGCATGGAATGCTCTAACAGGTTGAGCCTTATGTTTATACGAATGACTATTGCCAGTAACATTAGGAGTATTATTCCACAAACAGAAAGTGCTAGGGAATACCTGAAGTTTTTGGAAGAATGTTTTTGTTCTGTAGGTAAGTTTCTCATTGGTACATTAATGGCTAAACTCATGACCATGAAGTTTGATGGGCCGCGTAGTATGCAAAATCATATCATCGAGATGACTAATATTGTAGTAAGACTTCGGACCTTGGGGACGAAAGTGGATGACTCCTTCTTGGTTTAGTTTATTCTGAACTCATTGCCTCCTAAGTATGGACCTTTTAGAATTAACTATAATACTATTAAAGATAAGTAGAATGTTAGTGAATTGTCCAGTATGCTTACTCAGAAGGAGTCAAGACTTAAGAGATAAGGGAGTTATTCAATTAACCTCATGGGTCAAGGAGCTGGTAAAGGACTTAATGTCACGACCCAAAATCGACCTAGTCATGATGGCACCTAACCCAACCCGGCAGGTAAGCCAATTAACAACTATCCAATTTAGATGAGATTTATTAATAAAAGAAAGGATAATAAAACTACTTTTATACAAGAATTCCCAATGACTGGTAGTACAAATCATGAGGTTCTAAGATTAGAATTTACAAATGTGGTATGAAATAAGTACATCATCTGTTCGAAATGTACATAAATAGATTTTTATAAATTTAAGGCTACCATGAACAAGAGGCAGCTACCAATAGAACATAGGTACGTCTTCAAATCCCGTCGATCACAGCAACATCAATATCCAATATCTGCACGCAAGGTGCAGAAGTGTAGTATGAGTACAACCGACCCCATGTACTCAATAAGTAACAAACTTAACCTTAGGTTGAAGGTAGTGACAATATGGAACAAGGTCTGGTCCAATACCAAAAAGCCAACAACAGTTCAAAACAACATAAAGCAAGTGGTAAAGTAAATAACTCGGAAATAAGATGTTTAGCTCATTCACAGATCTAGAAAATAGACATGTTTTTCAAGTATAACAGTGAAAACCTAAATCTTTTACCAAAAACACCAAAATATGAGTAAGTTTGTAAAATCATGATTTTCCCTCCAAAACTTTTCAACAAGTAAATGTTTCAATATCAAATGGCATGAGCAAAAGTACATCTATATACCTGCATGTCAATGTGTATGAGAAGTCATGAATGAAATGATACCGTACAACATGAGGAAAAATGCGTCTCTATGCTTGTATGCCAAGTGTGCACGTCAATGCAGTACATCATAGTGAACAACTATCTGCATACTCTTAGAGTATTAATACACTCAGTCCTCCCAATCACTCGGTACTCGTACTCACACTCAATAGGTACCTGCGCTCATTGGGGGTGTGTGTAGACTCCGGAGGGACTCCTTTAGCCCAAGCGCTATAATTCGCATGGATAACTCACGTGCTGCATGAACAATGCACGTGCTATAATATCAATATTTGGATCTGCATAGACAACTCACGTTCTGCACGGAAAACTCATATGCTGCACGGACAACTCACGTGCTATAGTATCAATATCTTGATTCACACGGACAACTCACGTGTTACACAGACAACTCACGTGCCATAGTATAAATATTTGGATCCGCACGGACAACTCATATGATGCATGGACAACTCACATGCCATAGTATTAATAACTTCACAACCAAGCCCTCGGCCTCACTCAGTCATCAATCTCTCCAGTCTATCGGGCTCACAATGTCATGAAACTAGCCCAAAATGATGATATAATGAATCAATAAATAGCAACAGAGACTGAGAGATGATATGAAATGAATGAATATAATTGAGTATGAAGGTACAATTTAAACAAATAAATCGATAGTAGAAATGACCTTAGTGGGTCCCAATAATACCAACATTTGCCTAAGCATTATTTATAACATGAGTCACAGCTCAATAATTCTACTACATAGAGATTTCATGATTACTGAGTCTCAATTCTACGGTGCACGCCCACACGCCCGTCACCTAGGATGTGCTTCACCTCCAACAATTCACATAACATGTATAATCAGGGTTCATACCTTCAGCTCAAAGTTTAGAAGAGTTACTTACCTCGAACAAGCCGAGTCTAATATCGAGCAAGGTAAACAATGCTAAAGAAATTCCATTATGCGCGTATCAACTTCCAAACTGCTCGAATCTAGTCACAATTAATTCGATTCAGTCAACACAAATTATAGGAATTAATTCCATATGAAAATACTAATTTCCCGCCAAAATAAGAAATTACACTCAAAAATTGCTAGTGGGGCCCATGTCTTGGTATCCGATAAAACTCACAAAATCTGACAACCCGTTCAATTACGAGTTCAACCATACTAATTTCACTCAAATCTGACTCCGAATTGGTATTCAAAACTCGAAAATTTGTTTTATGAAATTATAGAAATTTCCTCCGATTTCTCTTGAAAAATCAATAATCTAACACCGAAAATGAAGATTAATCCATAAAATATAATCAAAAGTGAGTCAAGAATGCTTACCCTAAGTTTTATGGTGAAACACCTCTCCAAAATTGCTAAATCCCTAGGTTCCCAACTAAAAATACGAAATAGAGGACTTATAACACTGCCCCAACTTCCTTCTTCGTGTTTGCGAGCCTCCCATCATGTTCGCGATGAACAAGATTCTCAGAAGCCATTTCCAAACTCTTCTCAGAGAACCTCTAGTATAATGGTCATAACCTTTTGTACACGATTCCTAATGACAAATGGTTTGACTTTGTAGTGTCACGACCCAAAACTCTAACCTGTCGTGATGGCACCTATCGATGGTACTAGGCAAGCCGATTTTTCAAAATACTTCAAATGTTTCACAAAATAAACCAAAAGCTTGATATAACAAAGTTTTAATAAAGACAGGAGTTAAACTCAAAATACAATGCGAAAAAAATAGCCCCAAACATCGGGGTGCCACCAAGTCATGAGCATCTAAACAACCATCCTAAGAAACAGTGTCTACAAGAGTCTGTGTCTAAATGCCAATATAGAAAAGAAAGATAACAAGAAAGGAGAGACAAGGACTGCGAACCCCGATAGCTACCTCGTGAATCTCCGATACTCAACCACACATGCAATCAACGTCCTCCGTGACCAGAAATACCTGGATCTGCACACGAAGTGCAGGGTGTAGCGTGAGTACAACCAACTCAGTATGTAACAATAATAGATAAGGAACTGAAAGATAGTGACGAGCTTTACAATTTTAGTTTGTTTTCAATAATCTCAGCAATAAAGTAGACATGCTTTCAAATCTGGCAATTTAAGTCAAATCAGTTTATACATTACCAAGTACAAGTAAAACCGGATACAATATCTTTCAGGAGTTTCAAAACAGTGACATATAGCAGTTAATGTGCAACAACAATGAAAGCAAGTACAGCCTCTCATGGCAACAATCATTCAACCTTTCTCAATAGCTCAATCACTCGGCTCTCAGCTCTTAACACTCCCACTCAATACGTACCTGCGATCACTGGGGTGTACAGACTCCGGAGGGGCTCCTACAACCCAAGCACTATATTCCGCAATGACAATTCACATGCTGCACGAATAACTCACGTGCTATAGTATCATATCAAGATCCATACGGACAACTCACGTGGTGCAATGTCATATCAGAATCCGCATGAATAACTCACATGCTATAGTATAAATATCATGATCTGCACGGACAACTCACGTGCTACGGTATAAATATCTCACAAACAGGCCCTCGGCCTCACTCAGTCATCAACATCTCTAGTCTCATGGACCTCAATAATAAAGGGGAATCAACCAAAAAGAGAATGATATAATGTATCAATAGGGAATAACAGAGACTGAGGTATAATATGCAAGTAACACTACGACTGAGTACAAGTAACAATAAGCAGGAAGATTCAATAGGTATCACGACCACTGTGGGTCTATACAACACCAACACACAGCCTAAGCATGATTTCTAACATGATTGTTTTTCAAATTTCTGTAACACAAGGAAGCACATAGCTAACAACAAGCTTATTCAACTTTTCAGTTTCACGGAATAGACCAAGTCCTAATTCCTATAGTTCACACCCTCATGCCTGTCACCCAGCATGTGCGTCACCACCAAACAATCATATAACAAAAAAATCTAGGGTTTAGTACCCTTAGGACCAGATTTAAAGCTGTTACTTACCTCAAACCAAGCAAGTCTCTACTCCGCAATGCCTTTGCCTCTCAAATCGGTTTGCGAACGTCCCGAATCTAGACACAAGAAATACAATACAATCAATATTGGATAAAGGGATCAATTCCACAAGAAAACTATCAAATTAGAGCCAAAAATCCGAAATCGGCTCAAACTGAGCCCCCGGGCCCACATCTCAAAATCCGACAAAAGTCACAAAACCCGAAAGCCCATTCACTCACGAGTCTAACCATACCAAATCTACTCAAATTCAATAACAAAATCCCATTCAAAACCTAAAAAATCTAACTCAAGAACACTTTCTCCTTTTCCCCAATTTTCCACCCCAAATAACAAATTAGATGATGTAATTAAAGAGATAATCATGGAATGAAGCCAAAACCAAGTAAGATCACTTACCCAAATCAACTCCACGAAAATCCCTTCAAGAATCGCCCAATTCCGTGGTCTCCAGCTCAAATTATGAAGAATGGGTTCAAACCCTCGTTTTTGAAATTAAATACTGTTGTCCAGATTTCCTTCTTCGCAAATGTGACCGTCCTCTCACGTTCGTCCTCTCCCTGCCAGACCAGATGCCATTGCTTCGGATGCTGTGATCACATGTATTGTCTCAGTTTGCCATAGAGATTCCTCTGTATTATTTGACCCTAGTTTCACTTATTCATATGTGTCCTCGTATTTTGCTCATTATTTGGATATGCCCCGTGAGTCTCTAGTTTCATTTGTTCATGTATCTACTCCGGTGGGCGATACTATTATTGTGAACCGAGTATACCGGTCATGTGTGGTGACTATTTGGAGCTTGGAGACCAGAGTAGATCTCTTGTTGCTTAGTATGGTCGATTTTGACGTGATTTTGGGTATGGACTGGTTGTCTCCATGTCGTGCGGTTCTAGATTCTCACGTGAAGACCGTGACGTTGGCGATGCCGGGGTTGCCGAGGGTTGAGTGGAGAGGCTATATAGACTATGTTCCCAGTAGAGTGATTTTATACTTGAAGGCTCGACGGATGATTGAAAAGGGTTGTCTATCTTATCTGGCCTTCATGATGGATGTTAGTGCAGAGATCCCTGCTATTGATTCTGTTCCGGTGGTGTGAGATTTCTCGGATGTGTTTCCTGCAGACCTGCCGGGCATGCCGCATGACAAGGATATTGATTTCGGTATTGATTTGCTGCCGGAAACTCAGACCATTTCTATTCCACCGTATCGTATGGCACCGGCGGAGTGAAGGAATTGAAGGAGCAGCTCAAGGAACTCCTTGATAAGGGGTTTATTTGGCCTAGTGTGTCACCTTGGGGTGCACCAGTTCTATTTATAAAGAAGAAGGATGGTACTATGAGAATGTGCATTGATTACAAGCAGTTGAACAAAGTCATAATCAAGAATAAGTATCCTTTGTCGCATATTCATGATCTATTTGACCAGCTTCAGGGAGCGAGAGTGTTTTCTAATATTGATTTGAGGTCAGGGTATCACCAGCTGAAGATCCGAGACTCATATTTTCTTATGACAGTTTTCAGGACCCGATATGGCCATTATGAGTTCCTTGTGATGTCTTTTGGGCTGACCAACACCCCAACAACATTCATGCATCTAATGAACATTGTGTTTCAGCCTTATCTTGACTTGTTCGTTATTGTATTCCTTGATGACATCCTGGTGTACTTTCGTAGCTAGGAGGAGCATGCCCAGCATCTGAGGATTGTGTTACAGCGGTTGAGGGAGGAGAAACTTTATGCAAAGTTCTTGAAGTGTGAGTTTTGGCTTAGTTCAGTGGCGTTCTTGGAGCACGTGGTGTCCAGTGAGGGTATTCAGGTAGACCCGAAGAAGATCGAGGCAGTTCAGAGTTGGTCCAGACCGTCCTCAGCCACGGAGATTCGGAGTTTTCTCGGTTTGGCTTGTTATTACCATCGTTTGTGGAGGGTATCTCTTCTATCGCATCTCCCTTGACCAAACTGACCCAAAAGGGTGCTCCTTTCATGTGGTTGGATGAGTGTTAGGAGAGCTTTCAGAAGCTCAAGACTTCTTTGAACACAGCTCCACTTCTAGTTCTACCATCAGCTTCTGGTTCTTATACAGTGCATTGTGATGCTTCTCGGATCAGTATTGGGTGTGTTCTGAGGCAGGGCGGCAGAGTGATTACTTATTCTTTACGCCAATCGAAGACCCATGAAAAGAACTATCTTGTCCACGGCCTTGAGTTAGCAGTTATTGTTCATTCCTTGAAGATCTGGCGGAACTATTTGTACGGCATCCATTGTGAGATTTACACATTATCACCAGAGTTTGCACCATCTGTTGAAACATAAGGATCTTAACTTTCGTCAACGGAGGTGGTTGGAGCTTCTTAAGGACTATGATATCACCATTTTGTACCATCCCGGGAAGGTAAATGTGGTCACCGATGCCTTAAGTCACCGGGCGGAGAGTTTGGAGAGCTTAGCATATCTTCCAGCAGCAGAGATGCCATTGGCATTGGATGTTCAGGCCTTAGTCTTCCAGTTTGTTAGATTGGATGTTTTTGAGCCGAGTCGAGTATTGGCTTGTGTGGTCTCTGGGTCTTCTCTATATGATCATATCAGGGAGCGTTAGTATGATGACCCCCACCTGCTTGTCCTTAAGGACACGGTCCAGCACGGTGATGCTAAGGAGGACACTATTGGGAGATGATGGTGCATTGAGGATGCATGGCAGGCTATGTGTGCCCAATGTAGATGGTTTGCATGAGTTGATTCTCCAGGAGGCTCACAGTTTACGGTATTCTATTCATCCAGGCGTCGCGAAGATATATCAGGACTTGAGACAACATTACTGGTAGAGGAGAATGAAGAAGGACATAATGGAGTATGTAGCTCGGTGCCTAAATTGCCAACAGGTGAAGTATGAGCATCAGCGACCGGGTGGGTTGCTTTAGAAATTAGAGATTCTGGAGTGGAAATGGAAGCGGATCACTATGAATTTCATTATTGGGCTTCCACGGACTCAGCGCAAATTTGATGCAGTTTGGGTGATTATGGACAGGCTGACCAAGTCAGCTCATTTCATTCCTATGATGACTACCTATTCTTCCGAGCAGCTGGCTCGATGTATATTCGCGAGATCGTTAAGCTTCATGGCGTACCGGTATCTATCATCTCTGACCGGGGTACATAGTTTACATCATGATTCCGGAGGGACGTACAACATAAGTTGGGTACTCGATTGGAGTTGAGCATAGCATTTCACTCTCAGACGGACGGACAGTCCGAGCGCACTATTTAGATATTAGAGGATATGCTTCGTGCGTGTGTGATGGAGTTTTGGGGTTCGTGGGATCAGTTCTTGTCGCTAGCGGAGTTTGCTTACAACAACAGTTATCAGTCAAGCATCTAGATGGAACCGTATGACGCTCTGTATGGTAAACGGTGTAGGTATCCATTGGGTTGATTCGAGCCGGGCGAGGCTAGATTATTGGGTACAAACTTGGTTCAGGATGCTCTAGAGAAGGTTAAGGTGATTCGGGATAGACTGCACACAACCCAGTCCAGATAGAAAAGTTATGCGGATCGGAAGGTTCATGATGTTGTATTCATGATTGGATAGCAGGTCTTGCTCCGGGTGTCACCTATAAAGGGTGTTATGAGGTTCGGGAAGAAGGGCAAGCTGAGCCCGAGGTTTATCGGCCCATTTGAGGTGTTGCGACGTGTTGGGGAGGTTGCCTATGATCTTTCCTTGCCTCCCAGTCTAGCAGGAGTTCATCCAGTATTCCATGTTTCTATGCTCCAGAAGTATCACGGCAATCCGTCTCACGTGTTGGATTTCACCTCAGTTCGGTTGGACAAGGATTTATCCTATGTTGAGGAGCCGGTGGCGATCTTGGATAGGCAGGTTTGAAAGCTGAGGTTGAAGAAGATTGCTTATGTGATGGTTCAGTGGAGGGGTCAGCCGGTCGAGGAGGCGACTTGGGAGACCGAGCAAGATATGCGCAGCAATTATCCTCATCTTTTCACCACTTCAGTTATGTCTCTATACTCGTTCGAGGACGGACGTTTGTTTAAGAGGGGGAGGATGTAACGACCCAACCGGTCATTTCGAGAGTTATAGCCATGTTTCCCTATTTTCTGCTTCTTTTGTGTTCTACCGCTGCTATATGACTTACCGGGTTAGTTGATTCGGGTCCGGAGTGAATTCAGAGTGAATTGAGATATTTAGTCTCTTAATTAAATTCTTAAGCTCGAAAAGTCGACCAGATGTCGCCTTATATGTAAACAACCTCGTATTGGATTTTTGATGGTTCTGTTAGCTCCGTTGGGTGATTCTGGACTTAGGAGCGTGTCCGGATTGTGATTTGGAGGTCGGGAGTAGAATTAGGCTTGAAATAGCGAAAATTGTATTTCTTGAAATTTTGATCGGGGGGTTGACTTTTTGATATCAGGGTTGGATTCCGATTCCGGTAGTTGCAGTAGGTTCGTGGGGTCATTTGTGACTTGTGTGCATAATTTGAGGTCAATTGGACGTGATTTGATAGGTTTTAGCGTTGTTTGTAGAATTTGGAAATTGCAAAGTTCATTAGGCTTGAATCCGTGTGTAATTCGTGTTTTGATGTTGTTTGAGGTGATTTGAAGGTTCGACTAAGTTCGTATGATGTTTTGGGACTTGATGGTATGTTTGGTTGAGGTTCCGGGCGGCCTCAGGTGAGTTTCGGGTTGTTAACGGATCATTTTTGGACCTTTGTTGGTGGCTGATGTCTGCTGCTGTCTTTTTCTGGTTTCCTCTTACGCATTCGCGAGAGGAGCCTCGCATTCGCGAAGGTGTGGTCTGTGTGTGCATTGTGAACGCGGGAGTTGTGTCGCATTCGCGAAGAGGAGTGAGGAAGCTGGGGACCCCCAGCCT
This sequence comes from Nicotiana tabacum, assembly GCF_000715075.1. Taxonomy (NCBI): domain Eukaryota; kingdom Viridiplantae; phylum Streptophyta; class Magnoliopsida; order Solanales; family Solanaceae; genus Nicotiana; species Nicotiana tabacum. The sequence continues at coordinate 110,200,801 of NC_134091.1, read as the reverse complement.
TTTGGTCTACGCGTTTGCGAAGCATGGATCACGTTTGCGGAGGTCAGAGTTGGTAAAGCATCGCATTCGCGAAGCGTTGGTCGCGTTCGTGAAGAGTTAACTGAGAGGCAGTCAAATTGGTCTACGCGAACGCGAGAGCACGGTCGCGTTCGCGAAGAAGGAAATCTGGGCAACAATATTTAATTTCAAAAATGATGGTCTGAACCCATTCTTCATATTTTAAGCTAAAGACCACGAGATTGGACGATTCTTGAAGGAATTTTCGTGGAGTTGATTGGGGTAAGTGATTCTTACTTGGTTTTGGCTAAATTCCATAATTATGTCTTTAATTCCATCATCTAATTTATGATTTGGGGTAGAAAATTGGGAAAAAGGAGGAAGTGTTCTTGAGTTAGATTTTTGAGGTTTTGAATGGGATTTTGTTATCAGATTTGAGTAACTTTGGTATGGTTAGACTCATGAGTGAATGGGCTTTCAGGTTTTGTGATTTTTGTCGGATTTCAAGACGTGGGCCCGAGGGGGTTGATCCTATTTTGGATTTCGGCTTATAATTTCAATTAAGAGACTAAGTGTCTTAATTCACTCTGAATTCACTCCAAAGCCGAATCAACTAACCCGGTAAGTCATATAGCAACGGTAGAACACAAAAGAAGCAGAAAATAGGGAAACGAGGCTATTGTCAATCCCCAAACTCTGGGAGTGCGACCGACGCTCAACCGAGTGAACTTGGCCGAGCAAGCCTATTAGATTTTCTTCTACCCAAACTCATCCATGAATAAAGAGGAGATGCACTCCATTAATCAAACACTGAAATTATATTTATTAACAACTCCTATTCATCCATTAGCAACTTCGTTCATAATTTCCAAAGTATTACAAGTTTATAGGTATAATGAAAAACATGTTTGCCAAATAGCAACATTTCTAGTTCAATTCCCAACATCATACATCACCCACAACCTGTCTACGGAGCCTCTAAAAATGACAGAAGAATAGTATGAAAGTACCGGCAATAAGGCCCCGACTATACCTTAAGACACAAAGTGCAACATCAAGAGACATCGGGCCCGGAATAGAGTAGGGCTCACCAAAACTTGCTGAATAGGGAGTAACTGCTAACGAGGACCAAAGCTGCACCGCTGATGAATCACCTGCATCCATTCAAGATGCAGCGCCCCCGGCGGGCATTGGATGTTGAGGCCTTAGCCAGCCAGTTTGTGATATTGGATATTTCTGAGCCGATTCGAGTATTGTCTTGTGTGGTCTCTCGGTCTTCTCTTTATGATCGTATTAGGGAGCGTCAGTATGATGATCCTTATTTGCTTGTCCTTAAGGACACGGTCCAGCACGGTGATGCTTAGGAGGTCACTATTAGGGAGGATGGTGCATTGAGGATGCAGGGCAGGCTATGTGTGCCTAATGTAGACAGTTTGCATGAGTTGATTCTCCATAAGGCTCACAGCTCACGGTACTCCATTCATCCGGGTGCCACGAAGATGTATCAGGACCTGAGGCAGCATTATTGGTGGAGAAGGATGAAAAAGAACATAGTAGAGTATGCGGCTAGATATCTAAATTGCCAGCAAGTGAAGTATGAGCATCAGTGACCGGGTGGGTTGCTTCAGAAGATAGAGATTCTAGAGTAGAAATGGGAGCGGATCACTATGGACTTCGTTGTTGGACTCCCACATACTCAGTGAAAGTTTGATGCAGTTTTGGTGATTGTTGATAGCCTGACCAAGTCAGCACATTTCATTCCTGTGATGACTACCTATTCTTCGAAGCAGTTGGCTCGAATTTATACCCGTGAGATTGTCAAGCTTTATGGCGTACTGGTATCTATTATATCTGACTGGGGTACGCAGTTTACATCACGATTCTGGAGAGCCGCACAGCAGGAGTTAGGTATTAGAGTGGAGATGAGCGCAACATTTCACCCTCAGACGGACGGACAGTCTGAGCGCACTATTTAGATACTGGAGGATATGCTATGCGCTTGTGTGATAGATTTTGGGGGTGCTTGGGACCAGTTCTTGCCACTTGTGGAGTTTGCCTACAACAACAGTTATCAGTCCAACATTCAGATGCAAAGGATAAGGCTCTGTATGGTAGATGGTATCGGTCCCCAGTGGGTTGGTTCAAACCGGGCGAGGCCAAATTATTGGGTACGGACTTGGTTTAGGATGCCTTGGAGAAGGTTAAGGTGATTCAGGATAGACTTCGCATAGCCCAGTCCAGAAAGAAGAGTTACGCAGACCGAAAGGTTTGCGATATTGCATTCATGGTTGGAGAGCGGGTCTTGCTCTGGGTTTCGCCTATGAAGGGGGTTATGAGGTTCGGGAAGAAGGGCAAGCTGAGCCCAAGGTTTATTAGTCCCTTTGAGGTGTTGCGGCGAGTTGGGGAGGTTGCTTATGAGCTTTCCTTTGCGGCGAGTTGGGGAGGTTGCTTATGAGCTTTCCTTAGCTCTCAGCCTAGTAGGAGTTCATTCGGTATTTCATGTTTCGATGCTCCGTAAGTATCACGGTGATCTGGCTCACGTATTGGATTTCAGCTCAGTCCAGTTGGACAAGGATCTATCTTATGTTGAGGAGCCAGTGGCTATTTTAGACAGGTAGGTCAGAAAGCTAAGGTCAAACAACATTGCTTCTGTGAAGGTTCAGTGGAGGGGACAGCCGGTCAAGAAGGCGACTTTGGATACCGAGCTGGATATGCGCAGCCGTTATCCTCATCTTTTCACAACTTCAGGTATGTCTCTATGCTCGTTTGAGGATGAACGATTGTTTTAAGAGTGGGAGGATGTAACGACCCGGCCGGTCGTTTTGAGAGATATAGCCCAAATCCCCTATTTACTGTTTCCCCCATACCTTTTTCTACTTATGTGACCTGCCGGGAGGTTTTGTTTTGGTTGTTGGAGTGTTTTGGGACACTTAGTCCCTAAATGGAGGTTTAAGCCTTAGGATTTGGACTGTAGTCGTAACTGTGTGAAGACGACTCCGGAATGGAGTTTCGTCGGTTTCGATAGCTCCGTTAGGTGATTTTGGGCTTAGGAGCGTGTCCAGATTGTGTTTTGGAGGTACGTAGCTTATTTAGGCTTAAAATGATGAAAGTCAAATTTTTTGGAGATTTGGACCGGTAGTGGAAATTTTGATATCGGGGTCGGATTCCGATTCCAGAAGTTGGAGTAGGTCCGTAATATTGAATATGACTTGTGTGCAAAATTTGGGGTCAATCGGATGTGGTTTGATAGGTTTCGGCATCAATTGTGGAAATTTGAAGTTTCAAGTTCTTTAAGTTTGAATTGGAGGGTGATTCATGATTTTAGCATTATTTAATGTGGTTTGAGTGCTCGACTAAGTTCGTATGGTGTTTTAGGATTAGTTGGTATGTTTGATCGAGGTCCCGGGGGCCTCGGGTGAGTTTCGGATGCTTAATGGGTGAAAGCTTGGACTTAGAAGAATTTCTGACATGCTGGTTTCTGGTGTTTTCGCACATGCAGTGCAGAGTACGCAGTTGCGCCTTTAGGCCAAGGAGTCAGTGGTCGCAGATGCGACGATTAAGATGCAGGAGCGGAGCCGCATCTGCGAAAGGGCAATCACATATACGGAGATGAGAAAGACCCAAGGTTCCACATAAGCGGACGAGTAGACGCAGAAGCGCATCCGCAGATGCAGACTTAGGTGCGCAGGTGCAGACTCTGGAGTTTAATGAAAACTTGCAGGTGCGGAGTCCTAGCCACAGAAGCGGCACCGCAAGTACGATGATGAGGTCGCAGGAGCGGGTTCGCTGGGCAAAAAAGAGAGAATTTCGAGGGTTTGATTCATTTCTCCATTTTTGGACTTGGGAGCTCGAAAATTGGCGATTCTTTTAAGGATTTGTAGAGATAGCTTTGGGGTAACGATTCCTTACTCGTTATTTCATTAATCTATAGTTATTTCCTCCATTTAATTTCGGATTTAGATTGAAAAGTTGGGAAAATGGGGGAAGAGCTCCCTAACTGAATTTCTGAGTTTTGATTGGGATTTAGACATCGGATTTGGATAATTTGGTTATGAGTGAACTCGTGAGTGAATGGGTGTTCGTATTTTGTGACTTTTACCCAATTCCGAGACGTGGGCCAGGATCGATAAGTTAGGGAGAATTTCAAAACTTTTGTTAAAGTATTGATTTTATTAATTAGAAGAGTCTATTATTGTTGTATTTATGATATGTAATTGCTTTTGGCTAGATTTAGGTCATTCAGAGCCAGATACTCGTGGGAAAGGCATTGTGACCGATTGATTGAGCTTCGTTCGAGGTAAGTGGCTTGCCTAACCTTGTGTGGGGGAAATCCCCTTAGGATTTGGTACTGTTTTGATATGTGAGCATCGTGTACGTGAGGTGACGAGTACGTACACGGGCTAATTGTTTTAAAAACCCAATTTCTTCTAAGTAATAACCTGTTTCCTTCTTATTTGAGTTACATCAGCATGTGTAGTATCTTGTAAGCTTAGAATAACATGTCTACTTGCCTTAATTGCTTATCTGAACTCTGTGCAGCATGTTTAGTGAAATTCCTGCTTTTCCTTGACTTGTACTTTGTCTAAATTGTAGGATTTCGTGTTGTAGCTATTAATTCTATTGTTTGAGCTGCATATTTACTTTTGGGACTACGGAACGGTATTCCGGGCGATCTCCCTGCACTGCATATTTACTTTGGGACTACGAAATGGTATTCCGGGAGATCTTCCTGTACTGCATATTTACTTTGGGACTACGGAACGGTATTCCGGGAGATCCCCCTGTACTACACATTTACGTTTGGGACTACGAGACGGTATCTCTGGAGATCCCGTGTTGTTATCTCTATGTACTGAGCTGTTGTCTTCTATGCTTTCATTCTTGTTAAATTTCAGTCTTTATTTTACTGCGGTATTTCATTATACCTTGTTTTATTATATATATATATATACCAGTAGGGCCTTGACCTGACCTTGTCACTACCTGACCAAGGTTAGGCTTGGCACTTATTGGGTACCGATTGTGGTGTACTCATGCTACTCTTATGCACATATTTTTCGTGTGTAGATCTAGATGCTCCTTATCAGCCACACTATCAGAGAGCCGAGACAGCTTTGGAGACTTCAAGGTATATCTGCCGCGTCCGCAGACCTCGAAGTCCCCTTCTACTCTTTCCCATGTCCATTATCTTCTGTATTATTCTTTTGTTAGACTATGATGTATAGAGGTACTAGATGTTCCTTTTGTAGTTTGTGATTCACGATGTTCCGGGATTTGGGAATGTTGTGTAGTATATTGAGGAGTTGGTTATTGTACATTCCAAGCGGCATGCTATTCAGTTATGATGTTATTGCTACAGTTAGTTGTTAAATGTATGTTTTCATTTCATTATTACGCAAATGTTAGGCTTACCTAGTCATAGAGACTAGGTGCCGTCACGACGTCATACGGAGGGGAAATTGGGTCGTGACAGAAAGTTGTAGACCTTGCTGTCTAGTATTCAGAAAGTTATACCATTTATCATTTGGAGTTGTATACAAAGAGTTATGGTGGATACACTACAGGTTGTGTGGGAAGAGTTTAGAAATCTCTGCTATACAAGGCTGATTTTGGAAGCTTATATCACGCAATCTATAAGGAATGGGGAGATGATCAACAAATGAAAGTTGTAGCCCTTGATGTCTAGTTCCTATATGTAATGACTCGGCCGGTCGATTCGAGAGTTGTAGCTGTAACACCCCGAAAAACTTTGAAGTACTTAAGCGCTATTAAGAAAGTCGATGTGCGCTAATTATTTTATTTTATGTGTAGACACGGATTATTAAATGAATGATATCAATTTATCATGATAATATATGTATGAGGTGCATTAAGAATGGTTTTATGGTCTAAGGAGAGCCCTAAGTCCAAGTCAAATTAAAAATTTTATGATAGACTAAAGTTTCGAATGGGTACGCACAAGACCTAACTTCAAATGAGCATAACTCTTATCATATGAAGAGATATATGGCGTATTACCTATAAAAAAAAATTTCTATGTGTCTAGTTTCAAACGCTTCAAACCATTTGTCATTTGGACACTCCTCCAAGAAGTTATGAACAAATTACCTAAGGCTGGATCCGCAATCAATTTCGCTACCGCAAAACGGTTCCGCGGACCGCATAAGCATCACAAAGTGGAGCAGAGATGGACAAACTATTATGCTGTCGCATAATTGATTAGGCTGTCACATAATTGATTATGCTGTAATTCTGCTGCCCATAAAACGATTATGCTATAGCATAATTGCACCACATAATTGACTTCGGGGGTCATTTTTGGAAATTTTCATATCCGATCCAATTTTGATATAAGACCTTAGGGAGTCATTTTAGAAGGTAAAATGTGATGTTGTAGAGAGAGAAGAAAGCTATCTTATAGAGAGAAAGAGAAAACCTAGCTATTTTGTTCATCACTTCTTGCTCAAGGCTTGAAGATTTCACAAGATCTCCATCTAATAGGTAAGATTCTACTCCCTAGCCCTAAATTTAGGGATTTTGATTAAAAGCAGGTCATGAGAAGTATGATTCTTGTGTGTAAGAGTATTATTTATACATGCTTGTACTAATAAGGTTTGTGGGAAGATTGTTGAGCTCAAATAAGTAAAGAATGGGTTGTGGAGTGTAGGAAATCTTGTAGAAGAACCTTATAGTTAAATTTGCACACCTAGTGTTTGATAAAATGCTAAAATGTGTTGACACCATGAATATCTTCCTAATTACGGTTCAATTTTATTATGTCTTAAAACAGATTGGGATTGCTAGAATTTTCGGAACGTTGTAGTAATTTATGAAAATCTTAAAGCGAGGTATGTTGGCTAAACTACTCTCTTAGAATTGAATTCAATGATATTTTCATAAGTTTCAAGTATGGTTGTCTCAAGTTCCTTATTCTATGTTTCGAGTTGTTGCCAATAAATTCAATTATCCCGAATAAGCAAAGTGTCGAGAATTATGTATTCAAAACGTGTTCCGAATGTCCTATCACATTATGTTATCTTTTGGGAATGTGTTCAAGAATGATATGTGTATTAAAATGCTATGTCATTGAGTTGTGTTTCAAATGAAGGTTATGATGCCAAATTGTGTGAGAAAATACCAATGTGCTTAAGACTCTTAATTGCTCATATGTGTACCTAAAGGCTCTATTGGAAATGTCTTATTGTGGATAATCTATAAAGATGGTTGGAAGTGAAATAAGTAAATTGGGGATATAAAGTGTGGCCAACGTGCCAAGAGTGAGAGTTATACTTGTGGCCAATGATGCCAATGAAATGAAATGATGTGAGAATGGTTATGAAATGAGCCTTGATTCAACTATTTTGAATTGACTTCGCAAATATAATTGCCTAAAAGCTTATGAACTCAAGTCATGCCCGTATGTGGCTATTTTAACAAATGGTATGCTTTGTGAGTATTTTCAATGTGTTTTGCGCTCTTACATATTCATGAGTGGAAATTGTGTATTGCCCTTTTTGGAAAAAAGTATTTCAAGAATAAATTGTGTTTTACTTGTTGATGATTGTAACTTGCGCATCAATTGCCAATTATTTTACTCCATTTCTCGGAAAGAAAGCTATTGTGCTTAAGTTGTTCATTTCTAATGAACTTAAGGTTGTGATATCCGGAATAGTATATATGTTGATATGTGATGGTGATCTTTGAATTTGAAAGAGGTGAAAGTGCGGAATATCAAATACGGTCACCGTGCCTTGAATAAAGAATCTTGTGAATGGCCAAAAGAGCCAAAGAAATATTGTTGTAGTTATTGATTGAAAATACTAGTGGAGATTTATACAACGTGAAAGATGATGAGGTAACTACATTTGTACCTATGTTATTATTGTGAATTATTTCCCTTATTTGGGATGAGATTGTTGTGATAAAAATTATTCCCCTTAATTGGTATGAGATTGATTGATATGAAAAGGTTGATGTCTCGAATAAGATAGCCTAGCCGATAGGGTCGTGATCGGACACCATGCCGCACACATGGTGGTGATTGTGCTAGAAATTGTAATTGAAATTGTAATTTTGGTTGATGTCTTCAAATAAGACAGCAGCCGATCGGGTCGTGATCAGACTCCGTGCTAGATTCACGATGGTATATTTGCACAGAGATTGTGATTGTGGTTGATGTCTTCAAATAAGATGGCCTAGCCGGTCGGGTCGTGATCGGACTCCGTGCTAAAATTACAGTGGTATTGGTATTGATAGTGATTGTGGTTGATATCTCTAATGAATGGCCTAGCCGATCGGTTCGTGAACGGACTCCGTGCTAAAATTACGGTGGTATTGGTATTGATAGTGATTGTGGTTGATGTCTCTAATGAGATGGCCTAGCCGATCGGGTCGTGATCGGACTCCGTGCTAAAATAACGGTGGTATTGGTATTGTGAACAGTGATATATCGGTGCTAAAGATCTCCCAACCAAAAATAATATTATCATCATAATTTGATTATCACTTCATAGTGTTATCTTCATATTTTGGAAATTATTATGTTTTAACTTGGCATTTGAATATCATTGATTGTGACTTGTTGTTTCTATGTTTCCGTTTCTTACATCGGTATTCTATTTTGAAAGAGGTCAGTTAGCTTTACATACTAGTACTATTCCATATATACTAATGTTCCTGTAGATATGCTAAACTCCCCAAACTCTCTGCCCGACGACTCAAAGATTTGGCCACCACATTGGCCTTCCCAGGATGGTACAAAATGGTGATGTCATAATCCTTAAGCAGCTCTAACCACCTCGTCTGATGCAAATTAAGATCCTTATGCTTGAGCAGATGCTACAAACTCCAGTGATCCGTATAGATCTCATAAGGGACACCGTACAAATAGTGCCTCCAAATCTTCAAGGCATGAACAATAATTGCTAACTCAAGGTCATGGATAGGATAGATCATTTCATGCACCTTCAGCTGTCTGGACGCGTAGGCATTCACCATATGGTCCTGCATCAACACCGCGTCGAGTCTAACTCATGACACATCACAATAAACTCTATAAGGCCCCGAACCTGAAGGCAATACCAGTACTGGGGTTGTAGTCAAAGCTGTCTTGAGTTTATGAAAGCTCTCCTCACACTCCTCGATCCACCTGAATGGAGCACCCTTCTGGGTCAGCCTGGTCATAGGCACTGCAATAGATGAAAATCCCTCAACAAACCGTCGGTAATAACCCGCCAAACCAAGGAAGCTCCGGATCTCTGTAGCTGAGGACGGTCTGGGCCAACTCTGCACTGCTTCCACCTACTTCGGATCGACCTGAATCCACTCACTCGATACTATAACTTCTTTTCTCTTAAGGTCTGAAGCGCAGTCCTCTGGTGCTGCTCATGATCCTCCTGACTCCGGGAGTATACCAGAATGTCGTCAATAAACACAATGATGAATAAGTTGAGATAAGGTCAGAACACACTCTGCATCAAGTGTATAAAAGCTATTGGGGCATTGGTCAGCCCAAAAGACATAACAAGAAACTCGTAGTGACCATATGTGGTCCTAAAAGCAATCTTCGGGATATCTGGCTCCTGAATCTTCAACTGATAATATCTTTACGTAAGTCAATCTTGGAAAACACTCTCGCACCCTGTAACTTTGTTCAACTGGTGGTAATCAATACACATCTGCATAGAACTATCCTCCTTCTTCACAAATAAGACAGAAGCAACCTAAGGTGATACACTAGGCCGAATGAAGCCCTTATCAAGCAACTCATGCAACTGCTCCTTGAACTCCGTCAACTCAGGAGGAGCCATACGGTACAGAGGAATAGAGATGGGTTGAGTGCCCGACAACAGATCAATGCTAAAAATCAATATCTCTGTCGGGAGGCATGCCCGAAATATCAGCTGGAAACACATATGGAAAGTCCCTCACTACTGGAACTGACTCAACTGTAGGGGTATCAATGCTGACATCTCTCACATAAGCTAGATACGAGTCACACCCCTTCTCAACAATTCGTTGAGCTTTAAGAAATGAAATAACTCTGCTGGGAGTATACTCTAAGGTACCTCTCCACTATAATCACGAAAATCCTGGCATAGCCAACGTCACAGTCTTAGCGTGACAATCAAGAATAGTATAATGGCGAGATAACCAGTCTATGCCTAAAATAATATCAAAGTCCACCATGCTAAGCAATAATAAATCGGCTCTGGCCTCAAAACCACTAAGAGCAATCAAACACGACCGATACGGACGATCCACAACAAGAGAATATCCCATAGGAGTAGACACATAAATAGGGGAACTCAAAGAGTCCCGCAATATGCCCAAATGCAGGACAAAATAAGAGGACACATAGGAATATTTAGAGCCTGGGTCAAATAATGTCGACGCATCTCTATGACAGACCGAAACAACACCTGTAATGACAGAATCAAAAGCAACTGCCTCTGTACGAGTAGGAAGGGCATAATATCTGGCCTGGCCTGCCCCTCTAGGGCGACCTCTACCTCCTCGACCTCCACCTCGAGCTGGCTGAGCAAGTGGGGTGGCAGCCGGTGCTGTAATCATAGACTGAGGACCCGGTGGAGCATGCTGTGGCTGAGAAGTCTGTGGAGGTCCACCCCTCATAATCCTGGGACAATCCCTCACTATATGGCGAGTGTCGCCACACTCAAAACAAGCTCTCGAAAGGCGTGGCTATTGTGGTTGGCTCGAGCCAGATCTTCTGGACTGGCCGCTAGGAACACCGCGTGCAGGAGGCACACTAGATACTGGGGGTGCATAATAAGGCTCCTTCGGTCTAGAAGGAGCTGGAACACCATTGGCGGCTGGAAGAGCTAAATGAACGGAGCGGCTCACATAACCCCTACCATGGAGAGATGTTAGGACACGAGTTCCAGAATAATAACCAGTCTCTCGAGACATCTTGGCCTCCCTCTCCTCTTATCCCGGGCAAACATGCCCTCCAATCTCCTGGCAATACTCATAACCTGTTGATAAGAAATATCCATCTCCAACTCCCTGGCCATACTAATCCGGATGCTCGGGTAGAGTCCCTCAATAAACCATCGAACCCTCTCTCGGACTGTGGCAACTAAGGCCGGTGCATGTCGGGCCAAATCACTAAAACAAACGGCATACTCTGACACAGTCATAGCACCCTGGCGTAGCTGCTCAAACTCCACGCGCCATGAGTCCCTGAGGCTTTGAGGGACATACTCTCTCAAAAACATGTCCGAGAACTGAGTCTATGTAAGCAAAACTGCTTCATCCGGACTACTCAACTCATAAGCACGCCACCACCGATAGGCTACTCCTCTAAGATGGAATGTAGTAAAAGAAACCCCGCTCGTCTCTGCTACGCCCATAGTATGGAGAATACTATGACACTCCTCCAGAAAACCCTGAGCAACATATGTAGCCAATCCGCTGAAGGTAGGTGGGTGGTACTTATTGTACCTCTCAAGTCTGAGCTGCTCCACCTCAGAAGATGCTGCCCTAACTTCGGGCTGAGCTAGAGCTACCGGTTGCATTGGTACAATCTCTGGAACCTGGTCGACCTGAACCCGCTGCTCTGGAGTACCGGCGATGGGAGTCTGTACTCCTCCCTAGGCCTGAGATATGGAAGGAGCAAGTGGAATCAATCCAGCCTCAGCTAAGGTGCTGAACATGCTAAAAAACTGGGCTAGAGTCTCCTGGAGGGCTGGTGCAGAAACAGGTACCTCGGGTGTCTGCCCTCCAGCTGGGGGCTCCTCTGTAGCAGCTCGTGCGGGTGCTCTGGCTGCACCACATGGACGTCCTCGGCGTTTACCCTGGCCTCGACCTCTCGTGGCTCTAGCGGGGGCGCGGGTGCCTGGTCATCAAATCCGCTTGTACGTATCCTCACCATCTGTGAGAGAATAGAATACAGAAGTTTAGAATTTTTTGAAGTCAACAATTGTGGCACGACAAGGAATCAAAGTAGTGAAAGTTTCCTAACAGTTCCATAGCCTCCCGAAGATAAGTACAGACGTTTCCGTATTGATCCGCGAGACTCTAATTAGCTGGCTTGTGACTCACGACACCTATGAACCTAAAGCTCTGATACTAACTTGTCATGACCCAATTTCCCCTCCATATGATGTTGTGACGACACATAATCTCTATGACTATGTAAGCCTAACATTTGTGGAATAATGAAATGAAAACATACATTTAACAACTAACTGTAGCAATAGCACCATAACTGAATACCATGCCGCTTGGCATGTACAATAACCAGCTCCTCAATATACTACATAGCATTCCCAAAACCCGGAACATCGTGAATCACAAACTGCAGAAGGAAAATCTAGTACCTCTATACATTAGAGTCTTAACAAAAGAAAAATAAAGAAGATAATGGACATGGGGAAGAGTAAAAAAGGACTCCGAGGTCTGCGGACGCGGCAGATATACCTTGAAGTCTCCAAAGCTGTCCCGGCTCACTAATAGTGCGGCTGATAAGGAGCACCTGGATCTGCACACGACAAAACATGTACAGAAGAGTAGCATGAGTATACCACAATCGGTACCCAGTAAGTGCCAAGCCTAACCTCGGTCGGGTAGTGACGAGGTCAGGTTAGGGCCCTACTGGTATATATATAATAAAACAAGGTAGAATGAAGCCGCAGTAAAATAAAGACTGAAATTTAACAGGAATGAAATCATAGAAGGCAACAGCTCAGTACACAGAGATAACAACAGGGGATCTCCCGAGATACCGTCTCGTAGTCCCAAACGTAAATGTACAGTACAAGGGGATCTCTCCGAATACCGTTCTGTAGTCCCAAAGTAAATATACAGTACAAGGGGATCTCCCGAAATACCGTTCCGTAGTTCCAAAGTAAATATGCAGTACAGGGGGATCGCCCAGAATACCGTTTCGTAGTCCCAAAAGTAAATATGCCGCTCAAACAATAGAATTAATAGCTAAAACACGAAATCCTACAATTTAGACAAAGTACAAGTCAAGGAAAAGCAGGAATTTCACTAAACATGCTGCACGGAGTTCAGATAAGCAATTAAGGCAAGTAAACATGCTATTCTAAGCTAACATGATACTACACATGCTGATGTAACTCAAATAAGAAGGAAACAGGTTATTACTTAGTAGAAATCGGGTTTTTACAACAATTAGCCCGTGTACGTACTCGTCACCTCACGTACACGGCGCTCACATATCAAAACAGTACCAAATCCTTAGGAAATTTCCCCCACACAAGGTTAGGCAAGCCACTTACCTCGAACCAAGCTCAATCAATTGGTCACAATGCCTTTCCCACGAGTATCCGGCTCTGAATGGCCCAAATCTAGCCAAAAGCAATTACATATCATAAATGCAACCATAATAGACTCATCTAATTAATGAAACCAATACTTTAACAAAAATTCCGAAATTCGCCCTAAAAGATTGACGTGGGCCCACGTATCAGAATCGGGTAAAAGTCACAAAATACGAACACTCATTCACTCACGAATTCACTCGTACCAAAATTATCCAAATCTTATGTCTAAATCCCAATCAAAACTCAGATATTTGGTGAGGGAACTCTTCTCCCATTTCCCAACATTTCAATCCAAATCTGAAATTAAATGGAGGAAACAACTATAGATTAATGAAATACAACCAAAAACGAGTAAGGAATCATTACCCTAAAGATCTCTCTGCAAATCCTTCAAAGAATCGCCAATTTCTGAGCTCCCTGTTCCAAAAATTGAGAAATGAATCAAACCCTCGAAATTCTCTCTTTTCTGCCCAGCGAACCCGCTCCTGCGACCTCATCATCACACATGCGATGCCGCTTTTGCGCCTAGGACTCCGTACCTACAATTTTGCATTAAACTCCAGAGTCCGCGCCTAAGTCCGCATCTGCGGATGCGCTTCTGCGCATACTCATCCGCTTCTGCGGAACCTTGGGTCTTTCTCATCTCCGCATCTGCGACTGCCCTTCCGCGGATACAGTTCCGCTCCTGCGGCTCACTCGTCGCATCTGCAACCACTGACTCCAAGTCCTAAAGGCGCACCTGCGATCCCAGCCTCGCTTCTGCGGGGCCTCACCTGCGGACTCCCCATCGCAGGTGCGAGAACACCAGAAACCAACATGTCAGAAATTCTTCTAAGTCCAAGCTTTCACCTGTTAAGCACCTGAAACTCACCCGAGCCCCCCTGGACCTCGACCTAACATACCAACCAATCCTAAAACACCATACGAACTTAGTCGAGCCCTCAAACCACATCAAACAATGCTAAAATCATGAATCGCTCTCCAACTTAAAGAACTTGAAACTTTAAATTTCCACAACCGATGTCGAAATCTATCAAACCACGTTCGATTGACCCCAAATTTTGTACACACGTCATATTCAACATTACGGACCTACTCCAACTTCTGAAATCAGAATCTGACCCAAATATCAAAATTTCCACTACCGGTCCAAATCTCCAAAAAATTGACTTTCGCCATTTCAAGCCTAAATAAGCTACGTACCTCCAAAACACAATCTTGACATGCCCCTAAGCCCAAAATCACCTAATGGAGCTAACAGAACCAACAAAACTCCATTCATGAATCATCTTCACATAGTTCCGACTACGGTCCAAATCATAAGGCTTAAACCTCCATTTAGGGACTAAGTGTCCCAAAATACTCCAAAAACCAAAATAAAACCTCCCGGCAAGTTACATAAGCAAAATAAGGTACGGGAGAACTGTAAATAGGGGATCAGGGCTATAAATATCAGATTGTAAGATATAAGCTTCCAAAGTCAGACGATGGACAACATGAATTCCTTCTTCGTGAATGTGAGAGTCTCTTCGCGAACGCGAAGAACAAAGTCCCAGCAGTAAAATCCTTCTTTGCGAATGCAAGATACTCCTTACGAACGCGAAGAGAAACAGCAGACATCAAAAAAACAGCAACCAAAGTAGCCCAAAATGATCCGATAACACCCGAAACATACCCGAAACACACCTGAGGCCCCCCCGGGACCCCAACCAAATATACCAACAAGTCCTAAAACATCATACTAACTTAGGCAAGGCCTCAAATCACATTAAACAATGCTAAAAACACAAATTGCACCCCAATTCAAGGCTAATGAAACTAAGAAATTTCAATTTCTACATTCGATGCCGAAACCTATCAAATCAAGTCCGATTGACCTCAAATTTTGCGGACAAATCATAAATGATATAATGGACCTATTCCAATTTGCGGAATCGGATTTTGGCCACGATAACAAAAAGTCAACTCCCCGGTCAAACTTCCAAACTTTAAATTACATATTTTTGCCATTTCAAGCCTAATTTAACTACAGACTTCCAAATAATTTTTCAAATATTCTCCTAAGTCCAAAATCACCATACAGAGCTATTTAAATTATCAAAACTAAATTCCGAGGTCATTTAGAAATAAGTCAATATCCAGCCAACTATTTTAACTTAATCTTTAAATCTTGGAACTAAGTGTTTCAATTCATTCTGAAACTTCTCCGACAAGTCACATAATTATAATTGAACACAGGATAAGAAGTAAATAGGGAAACCAGACTATAATACTCAAAACAACCGGCCGGGTCGTTATACTTAAAGTGAAGGCCAACAAGTTAAAGGAGAAGAAAGCACCTGCTAAATCTTCACATGATTCTTAGAAGGAACATAAGGCAGATATGTGTCGTTTCTATAACAAGGAAGGACACTATCATAAAGATTGCATGAAACGTAAAGCTTGGTTCAAAATGAAAGGTAAAATTAGTGCTTTTGTATGTTTCGAATCAAATTTAGTAGAAGTTCCTAATTCTACTTGGTGTCTTGATGCTGGTGAAACTTCTCATGTATTTACTACGTTGCAGGGATTCCTTACGATCCAAACTACAAATCCAAATAAGGATTTATTCTTCATGGAAAATCTTATGAAGGTTCCAATTGAAGGCATATGGACTTATCGTTTGATCATGGAGACTGTACGTCACTTAATCTAATACAAACTCTTTATGTACCTTCAATTTCTAGGAATTTGATTTCTCTTTCAAGACTTGATATTTCTGGATTTGATTTAAAGTTTGGAAATGGATGTTTTAATTTATATAAGAATGCTATTTTTTTATGGTTTTGGTATTCTTAGTGATGGTTTATATAAATTAAAACTCAATATCGGTTTTTTTGAATCCCTTCTTACTGTTCAACATAATGTTAAAATTAAATGTAGCTCACTAGATAAAAGTTCTGCTTACTTGTGGCATATACGTTTGGGTCGTATATCCAAAGAAAAGTTAGAAAGATTAGTAAAGAATGAGATTTTTCAGAATCTAAATTTTACTGATCTTATTATATATTTGGATTGCATTACGGGAAAGTAAACCAAGCATAGTAAGAAAGGTCCACAAGAATCATCCAGCTTCTTGAAATTATACCTACTGATATTTGTGGACCCTTTGATGTTCTATATTTTGGTGGAGAAAAATATTTTATCATTTTTATCGATAATTTTTCACGTTATGGATACATCTACTTGCTGAAAGAAAAATCTCCAGCTTCATATGCTCTCAAAGTGTTTGTTAATGAGGTTGAAAGGCAATTAGATAAAAAGGGTGATAATCATTAGGTCAGATAGAGGTGGTGAATATTATGGAAAATATAATGAATTAGGACAATGTCCAGGTCTATTTTCAAAGTTACCGGAGGAACATGGCATATGTTCACAGTATACTATGCCGGGAACACGTCAACAAAATGGTGTTGCAGAAAGTCCTAATCGATCACTTATGGATATGGTTAGGAGCATGATGAGTAATTCCTCATTACCCAAAACATTGTGAATGTATGCTCTTAAAACCGATATATATTTATTAAACAGGATTCCTAGTAAGACAATTCTAAAGACTCCGTTTGAACTGTGGCCGAGAAGAAAATCTAGTTTAAGGCAATTGCATGTTTGGGGTTGCCCAGTTGAAGCTAGAGTTTATAATCCACAAGAAAAGAAATTAGATTCTCGAACAGTAAGTGGTTACTTTATTGGATACCCAGAGAAATCTAAAGGGTATGTGTTTTACTGTCCAAATCATAGTTCGAGAATTATTGAAACCGGTAATGCAAGATTCATGGAGAATGTTGAAGTTACTGGAGTGTTGACAAACAAAGTTTGGGAAATAAAGGAGGTGAGGGTCAATGTTCCATTAGCCACGAATGTGCCTACTTACACACAAATACCAAATAATGTTCTAGTTGTTGAAGAACACTTTGAAAGCTGAGCAGCATTTGGATGAAACACTTCATGAAGAACCAAACTCACAAATATCTGACACAAATAAACCACAAGAAATGCCAATTAAAAAAATCTCAAAGAGTAAGAAAATCAGCAATTTTAGATGATTACGTGGTTTGTTTGCAAGAGTCATATTTTGACAATGGTCTTAATAAAGATCCAGTTTCATATTCACAAGCCATAAAAAGTACTGAGTCTGACAAATGGATTGATGCCATGAAGGAAGAGTTAAAATCCATGGAATACAATAAAGTCTAGGATCTCGTTGAATTTCCAGAAAGTTCTAAGAGAATCGGTTGTAGATGGGTCTTTAAGACCAAATGAAATTCAAATGAAAATATTGAACGATATAAAGTTAGACTTGTTGCCAAGAGTTATAGTCAGAAATGAGGCATTTATTATAAAGAGACCTTTTCACCGGTCTCAAAGAAAGACTCGTTAAGAATTATTATGGCTTTGGTGGCTCATTATGATTTAGAGTTACACCAAATGGATGTTGAAACTGTCTTTCTTAATGGAGAACTTAAGGAGGAAGTGTATATGGACAAACCATAGGGTTTCAAAACTAAAGAAAAAGGTCAAATGGTGTGTAAACTGAAGAAGTCAATATATGGACTCAAACAAGCCTCACGACAATAGTATATAAAGTTTAATGATACCATAACATCTTTTGGATTTGTGAAAAATACAGTTGATCGGTGTATATACCAAAAGATCAGTGGGAGCAAGTTTATATTCTTAGTCCTATATGTTGATGACATTCTACTTGCTGCTAATGATTTAGGCATAGAGCATGAGACTAAAGATTTTCTCTCTAAGAATTTTGAAATGAAAGATATGGGTGAGGCATCCTATGTGATATGAATAGAAATATTCCTTGATAGATCACAAAGATTATTGGGACTGTCTCAAAAAGGCTAAATCGAAAGAATTCTAGAGAGATTTAACATGAACAATTGTTCAGCAGGAATTGTTCCAATTCAAAAAGGGGACAAATTTAGTCTCATGCAATTCCCTAAGAATGATGTAGAATGAAAAGAAATGGAATCAACTCCATACTCTTCTATTGTTGGTAGTCTCATGTATACTCAGAGTTGCACAAGGTCATATATTAGTTTTGCGGTCGGAATGCTAGGAAGATATCAAAGTAACCTAGGAATGGATCATTGGAAAGCTGCAAAGAAAGTTTTGAGGTACTTGAAAGGAACAAAGGATTACATTCTCATGTATAAGAGATCCATGTATTTGAAAGTTATCGGATACTCGGATTCAGATTTCGCTTGATGTATTGATACTAGAAAGTCCACATTTTATTATTTGTTCAAATTAGCTGAAGGAGCAATATCATGGAAGAGTGTCAAATAGTCTGTCATTACTACATCCATGATGGAAGTAGAATTTGTGGCATGTTTTAAAGCCACAATTCATGCATTATGGTTGCGAAACTTTATTTCAGGACTTGGGGTTGTCGACACCATTACCAAGCCGCTAAAAATTTATTGTGATAATTCTGCAGCAGTATTCTTCTCCAAGAATGATAAGTACTCCAAAGGTGCCAAACATATAGAATTAAAGTACTTTACCATCAAGGAGGAAGTTCTAAAACAAAGAGTGTCACTTGAGAATATTAAAACTGATCTCATGATTGCAAATCTGCTAACAAAAGGTTTACATCCAAAGATATTTAAAGAACATGTATATAGAATGGGTCTTGGTTGTATTTATGACTGATGTATTTATGATGTTTTGATACCCTGAGCTCATTTATGTGTTTAAGATATACATTAATGATTTCCCGTTTCTCATAAATATGGTGTACGCATTATTATTTTGAGATATTATAGGATAAGTCTCGATAAGACATTATTGTGGACCATAATATTGTATAGCTTATGGACCTGGTATGATAATTTGCTAATGTTGTAGTATATGGACGTGAGTATGTAGACAAAATTATATGTATACCCACCATAACTCACATTTGGCGGTTTGTTGTATTATGGTACGTATGATGGACATTATATAAGAGATTTGTTTATGCACAACTAATGTTCTTATATTAAATATTAATATTTTGTGATTACTGGGCCAAGTGGGATAATGTAAGATTTTCTTATTATGTATATGACCCAATATAATAAAGCCCATAATTAATATTTTATAAAAGACAAATATCGTTCGTCTGATCGGTTACTTGATGGACGTACCAGATTAAATGAGAATCTCTATAAATTGGTCCTCTCCCCACCCATTAGGGTTACCGTATTTTCTATTCTTCTTTTCCATCACTAAAGGTGACGGTAACGAAAGTTAGAGAAAGGGGCGAGAAATCAATTCCAATTAAAGCTTCCGCTTCAGGTATGTTTTCTGTAACAACTATATGTAAGATTATCATGTCCAAGATCCTTGTCTGAATTAAAGTTTATGTTCACACTGACAGCCAATGCAATTGGGACACAAACTACTATCGGACATAATCTTGCCATTTGGTACATTTATGTAGAAAATTTTCCATTATTTATTTATATGTTCTCTGTTTTATCATGATTCAAGGGTTTATATTTCCCCAACTTGCCCATGCCAATAACTCACCCAATTATTAAGCAAGATGTTTGAGAAAGTGAAAAGGGAGAAATAAGAAGGGATAAGTGCAAAAGACTAGAAGGGAATATGATCTTAACGACCATTTGAGTTTCTTACAATTTTAAGATTGTTATAAATATATAGTAGTATGGATGTTCACTTAATACTCTACTATAAATAAGTTTCCTGAAGGAGCTTATTCATATTGGAGTCCGTTGTAAATATG
Organism: Nicotiana tabacum; assembly: GCF_000715075.1. Lineage (NCBI taxonomy): Eukaryota > Viridiplantae > Streptophyta > Magnoliopsida > Solanales > Solanaceae > Nicotiana > Nicotiana tabacum. Next base: position 110,180,707 of record NC_134091.1, on the reverse strand, counting down.
TTTATCTATTTAATATTTCATTAAAAATAAGCCTCCTGAAGAAGCTAATTATTTTGGTACTTCGTTGTGGATGAATATTACTCCCTGTAGAAGATTATCTATAGCTGGTACAGTAGTAGCTTACAGTAACAACTTACAAGCATCTTATACAGTAGCTTGTAGTAACGACCCGGCCGGTCGTTTTGAGTATTTTTAGCTTTGATCCCCTATTTATTCCCTCATCTATGTTATCATGAGATTATGTAACTTGCCAGGAGCATTTGGTTTTGGTTTCGGGTGAGTTTCGAGGTGAAATGGGACATATATTCCCTGCATTGGAGCTTTAAGTTGAAAGAGTTGAATGTAGTTTGACTTTTGTGTAGACAACTCCAGAATGGAGATCAGATGGTTCCAATAGCTCCGTATGATGATTTTGGACTTAGGAGAGTGTCCGAATGTTGATTTGGAGGTCCGTAAGTCGCTTCAGCATGAATTGACTAAAGTTAGAAAATTTAAGGTTTGGAAGGTTGGAAATATTGACCGGGAGTTGACTTTATTAATATCGGGGTTGGATCCTGATTCTGGGAGTTGGAATAGGTTCGTAATATCATTTATGATGTGTGCAAAATTTGAAGTCAATCGGACTTATTTTGGTATGAATCGGCATTGGTTTCGGAGTTCGGAAGTTCATAGTTCATAGGCTTGATTTGGGATTGTGATTCATTGAATCGATGTTGTTTATATGATTTTTGGCCTCGAGTAGGTCCGTTATATTTTTTGGGAGTTTTTGGTATCTTCAGACGGGGTCTCGGGGGCCCCTGGGGTGATTCGTATTGAATCCAGATTAGTTTAAGACTTAGCCTTATTGCTGAAGTCCCAGGCCTACTAGTGTCATCACACCTGCGGAGGGATTGACAGCAGGTGCGAAAGGAGAAGCGAAGAAGCAAAAAGGGAGAGCCCGAGGCTGGGGTCACAGTTGTAGACACCTGGGCACATGTGTGGCTCCGCAGGCACGGACTATCTTGCGCAGAAGAGGAATTGGAGGAGGAGGCTTTGCCCGAGACCGCAGGTGCTGTCTCCTTCTCCGTAGAAGCGGGCTCGTAGTTGCAAGCCATTTTCCGCTGAAAAGTAACCTCAGAGTTTAAGTTTGAACCGCACCTGCGATGGAGTTTTCGCTGGTGTGGTCTCGCAGGTGTGATTAAGGGCCACATATATGGATTACCTAGTCAAAAAAGGTCTAGTTCAAGGGTTTGAGTTTCATAATACATTTTTGGACCTAGAGAGCTCGATGTGAGGCGATGTTTCGGGAGATGTTCAAGGAAAACATTGGGGTAAGAAATCCTAACTCGATTTTGGTTATATTACACGAATCTATTGCTAATTTCATCATTTAATTAGTGTTTTGAGATGGAAATTTGGAGAAACAATTGTGAAACTTCTTAGGCTAAAGTTTTGGGATTTGAAAGGCGATTTGTCACGACCCAAAATATCACCCGTCGTGATGGCGCCTATCTCAATACTAGGCAAGCCGTCAATCTCAATAAACCACCATATCATTTAAGTTTGAAAATATAATATCTAAATTTAGCGGAAGAAAAACTCACAAATACATATATAAACATTCCCAAAATCCGGTGTCACTGAGTACATGAACATCTAATATGAATATAAGTCTGGAAAATACGGTCCATAATAGTATGAGACCAAATGTAGTAAATAAGGAGATAGGGAAGGAGAGGCAAGGTCTGCGAAACACGACAGCTACCTCTAAATCACCGGAAAATCAACTTTGCGAAATACATCAACAGCCGCTATGGCCGGGAATACCTAAATCTGCACACGAAGTGTAGGGTGTAGTATGAGTATAACCAACTCACTAAGTAACAATAATAAATAAGGAAATGAAGATAGTGACGAGCTACACAGTTATAGTTCATTTTCAGTAATTCCAGTAAAGAATAGACATGCTTTCAAATCCACCATTTTAAGTCAAATCAGTTCTATATAGTTCAAGTTCATGTATTCCGGATATAAAAATCTTTCAGAAAATTTCACAACAATGACAGATAGCAACTAAGTGCAACAATAAATGAAAAGCAAGTATAGCCTCACAGGACAATAATCACTCACTGGGCTCCCAGCCCTCAGCACTCACACTCAATGGGTACCCGCGTTAAGGGTATACAGACTCCGAAGGGGCTTCTGCAATCCAAGCGCTATAATCCACACGGACAACTCACGTGTTTTACAGACAACTCACATGCTATAGTATTAATATCTGGATCCGCACGGACAACTCACGTGTTGCACGGATAACTCACGTGCTATAGTATAATATCTGGATCCGCATAGACAAATCACGTGCTATAGTATAATATCTCACAATCAGGCCCTCGTCCTCGCAAAGTCATAAATCTCTCCAGTCTCTCGGGCTCTCAACAATCATGAAATCAGCCCAAACAACAATGATATGATGCATCAATAATGAACATTAGAGACTGGGATAAAATAAATCAAGTAAACTGTGACTGAGTACAAAACAACAATTTAAGCAGATAGTTCAACATGTACATAAGCTCTGTGGGTCCCAACAGTACCAACATATAGCCTAAACATGGTTTCTAGCATGACTTTTAGTCAAATTTCCACAACACATAGATAGCACATAGCTAACAACAAGTTATTCAACTTTACAGTTTTCACGGGACGGACCAAGTCACAATCCCCTCGGAGCAGGCTCACACGCCCGTCACCTAGCATGTGCGTCACCTTCAAAGTAATCACATGATACCAAAATCTGGGGTTTCATACCCTCAAGACCAGATTTATAACTGTTATTTACCTCAAACCATGAAATTCTTATTCTGCAATGTCTTTTGCTCGTGAATTAGCCTCCAAATGCCTCGAATCTAGCCATAAATAATTTGATTCAGTCAATAAAATTTATTGGAATTAATTCTATAAGAAAATTCTAATTTTTCATAAAAATCTGAAATTTAGCTCAAAAATCGCCCGTGGTTCCCACATCTCAAAACACGACAAAAGTTACAAAATCCGAGCATCCATTTCGATACGAGTTCAACCATACCAATTTTATCAAATTCCGATAACAACTCGACCTCAAAATCTTAAATTTTCGTTTTTGCAAGATTTTGCAAAAAACATGATTTATTCCATTTAAATCCAAAATAAATGATGAATATAACCATATAATCATGAAGTATAATCACTTTCATATATAGATCACTTACCCCAATTCATATGATGAAAATCGCCTCAAAATTTGCTTAAATCCGAGCTCCATAGCTCCAAATATGTTAAAAATGGTTGAAACCTCAAAATATAGCTACTGCCCAGGTATTTACTCTTCGCGATCGCGAAGCACAAAAATTTTCAGCCCCAAAATTTCTCTTCGTGATCCTGGAAAACCAATCGCGAAGAACGAACTCCCCAACGCTTCCAGACAACCTCTAGTATAATGGTCCTAACATTTTGTACAAAACTCCAAATTGCAAATGGTTTAACTTTCTGAAAACTAGACACCAAGGGATATAATTTCATTTGTTGCTCATCTCCCAATTCCTTATAGATTTCTAGATATAATCTTTCAAAGTTATCCCTGTGCAAAAGAGATTTCCAAACTCTTCCCAGACAGCCTATAGTATATCTACCATAACTTTTTGTACACAACTACAACTTTCATTTTTGTATCATCTCCAAATTCCTTATAGATTGCGAGATATAAGCTTCTAAAGTCGGATCAGTGCAGCAGAGATTTTGTTCTACGCGATCGCGAAAGAGCTTCCGCGATCGTGATTCACAAGGCCCCAAACTGCTATTTTCTCTCCGCGAATGCGACCAAATGTTCGCGATCGCGATGCACACCTCTGTAGGCAGAAACGAGCAATTAAAAATGGCCTAGAGCCCCTCGGGACCTCAACCCGAGCCCCTCGGGACCTCAACCAAATATACCAACAAGTCCTAAAACATCATACAAACTTAGTCGAAGCCTCGAATCACATCAAACAATGCTAAAACCACGAACCGTACCTCCATTCAAGCCTAATGAACTTTGAACTTTCAAATTCTATATCTTGTGGCGAAATACATCAAATCAATCCGGAATGACTTCAAATTTTGCACACAAGTCATAAATGACATAACGAAGCTATTCCAATTTCCAGAATCGGATTCCGACCTTGATATCAAAAAGTCAACCCCCCAGTCAAACTTCCCAAAATTCAACTTTCGGCATTTCAAGCCTAATTCCACTACGGACCTCCAAATAATTTTTCGGACACGCTACTAAGTCTAAAATCACCATACAAAGCTATTGGAATCATCAGAATTAAATTCTAAGGTCGTTTACACATAAGTCAATATCCGGTCAACTATTTCAACTCAAGCTTCCAACATAAAAATTCATTCTTCCAAGCTAACCCCGAAATAACTTAAAACCAAAACCGACAATTCACACAAGTCATAATACCTTGTAGGTAGTTATTCAAGACTTCAAATAGTTTAAAGGAGCGTAAATGCTCAAAACGACCGGTCGGGTCGTTACACGATTTGAGGTCGGATTTGAGTAATTATTGTATGGTTGGACTCGTTATCAAATGGGGATTCGAATTTTATAATTTTGGTCTGGTTCTGAGACGTGGGCCCTAGTTGACCTTTTGAGTTAACTTTTTATTCCTTTGCGAAGATCGTAATTTTATTATTCGAATTAGTTTCCTATAGTCTATATTTATAGTATAAAGTTGTTTTGGCTAGATTCGAGCCGTTCGAAGTTGGATAATCGAAGGAAAGGCCTACTAGTGGATTGAGTTGCGTGTTTTGAGGTAAATGTCTTTGCCTAACTTTGTGTGGGGAAATTACCCCTTAGGATTGATGTTGTTTGTGATCACTGTGATGTATGAAAGCCGTGTACGCAAGGTAACGAGTGTGTGTAAGGGCTAAATGTGGAAATTACCGGTTTTAGCTATGTAGATTTCTTTCATGCCTTAATTGAGTTACCTCAACATGTTATAGTCATTATTTCTAGTCTATAGTCACATGTTCTACTTGTCTATTCTCTTACTTGCTAATTGCTCTACATGTTTAGCTGAAGTTCTTGTTATCTTTATTTTGTATTCATTAATTAACCGTTGAACTCTTTACTTGAAATTTTTATTCTTGGAATATCTTGTTGTTGATATTGGTATTGAGTTATTAAGGCCGTAATTTGCATTAAGGAAAAGTGTTAAGTTGTGAAATACTATTGTTGAGTCATTCACTACTGGTTATTGTTGTTGAGACTCTTGTGTACATTGTGGTTGAGCCATGGGCTCATTATTGTGAGAACGCTGTTGTTGTTGGTTCTATGCTATGTTGTGATATTGGGCACTTGATGTGTGATTTTTGATACGTTGTGATATTTATACGCATGCGGTTGTATAAGGTTTTGGGGTTGAAATACATGCGGTGAGATAAGGTGGGCTTGATACGCGTGGATAGTTGGGGAACTACGAGAAGTCATGCGGTGTGATAAGGTGGGCTAAAACACGGGATGCTATTTCAGGAAAATAATTTTTAAAACTAAATGCAAGGCTCCCATGGTGATATAAGGAAAAATTGTGACTTATTCTAGTAATTTGAGAGTACTAGGCGGTACCTCAGTAGTGACTCTTGTGAGTATTTCTCTGTTGCTGCACTTGTCTTTGGTTGTTTTGTTTTTCTTAGCATGTCATATTTTTTGTTTTCTCCGTGAAGCATTATTTGATTTAGTTCCATCTAGCTAACCTTGATGTGTTATTGTTGTTTCAATTTCATTGCCTTCATTACTACACTGCCATACACCTGTTCAATTTCTTCTCTTACTTTTCTAGTAGGGCTTTGACCTGACTCCATCACTACTCTACCGAGGCTAGGCTTGGCACTTACTGGGTACCGTTGTGGTGTACACATACTACTCTTCTGCACATCTTTTTATGCAGATCCAGGTACTTCCTATTAGCCCAAGCTTTAGCGAGAGTTCAGCTGCAGAGACTTCAAGGTATACCTGCCGGCGTCTGCAGGCCTCGGAGTCCCCCTCTACCTAGATTTCCTTGTTTCATTATCTTTTATAGACATTGATGTATAGGACTCTTCAGTACTGCTACTTAGAGCTTGTGACTTGTATTCGCCAAATCTTGGGAGTAGTATATGCTGAGATGTAGAGTTTATTTTATATGGTTGCTGAGATGTAGAGACTTTAATTGTTATTCAGTTATTTCTACATAAATGTTAGGCTTACATAGTCTTAGAGACTAGGTGCCATCACGACATCCTACGGAGGGAAATTGGGGTCGTGACACTTACAGTGATAGCTTACACATCAGTTTATTTTCTCTCTCTCTCTCTCTCTCTCTCTCTCTCTATATATATATATATATATATATATATATATATATATATATATATATATATATATATATATAGGATATGGGAAAAGGTTACGGCGTTATATATTTGAATAATATTAGTCTCTCTCTGTATCTCCCTATACTTGTCTTTGCTTTATAGTCTTTATTTTATAACAAACTTTATCAGCACGAGACTCTGCCATCTCAAGCAAATACTTTGAAAGTATCAAAGGTACGAACTTTCATTTTCTAAATACTATCAAATCTGTCTAAATCTTGATCATTCTGTGCATCGTAAGGTTGATTACATCCTTGAGGTGGTGAACTTTTCTTCTTGACAGTCGTAATGTAGATATCACTTACGTCAGGAGTGGCTAAATTATGTAAAGTAATTTGAGCTTTTTGCTTATATTTGGTTTATATCTTTATCATCACTTGCTTGGTTATGTGTTATGTAAACAGTACCAGTTTTGGTATTTGTTTTCGTCCTAATTATCTTAATAAAAAATTACAAAGTGGATAATATTGTTAGATGCATTTAAACTCCAGCAGAGTCTGCAAGAAATATACAATCACCACAAGTGGATATATTTCGTATATATTATTATAACTAAATTTTGTTAACCACCAGAAGTGGTATATGCCTATGACCACCATAAATGATAATTTAGGCTTGCTATGATTACAACTTAGAGAAAACATTCTCTATATTACATACACACCTCGATTTGCTCCTGAAATAGCAAATATATTAAAAGAGGTTCGTAGCCATCACAATTTGGTGTGGTACGCTCAGATAAATATGTTTCATTCCGTGAAGGATGAGAACTTTTGATAAATATTAATGCATTCCCTAAAGTGGATGTGGCAATATTAATAAAGCTTGAAAATATGAACACACTCTTGATTATGAAGATATCACAATTCACCTCCAAAAGAGGTACTACAATTGGGAGAATATATACTCAATATTTGGTATTTTAAATTTACCCCTGAAGTAGTAAGCAATTGAAATATCCTCCTGAAGCATGACAAAAATATGAAGCAGTTTCTTTTTATGCTTAAATAACATAATGAGTTATTGATCAAATTTGTTTTTGAAGCACATTTTCATTCTCTGAAGTGAATGCCACAACTCTCCTCCTGAAGAGGTACAATAACAAAGGATATAAATATTATTTTTATGGCATAAAGATCATTGCTGCATGTACCTGTTATATGACGAGCGCAAAATACAACACGAAATTGATACTCGCTAGCCAAAGATAGTATAGTTAAATTATCGTCTCTATAAGAATTGGATTTAAATAATGTTCGAATAATCTTCAATTGATTACTATCCAGAAAAATTAACACTTGATTTGATGATTATCAACTACGATTTACTACTAAAAATTGAGCAAACAATTGTTCACAAAAGACAGTAGATGAGCAGGGAAGAAATATCAATGAGAAAAATAAGGATAATTGACTAGACAAGTGCAAGATAATTGACTCGAGATCGAATTCTTGAGTTAGTTCACTCTATAATACCGTTGATTCTCACAAATTCAACAGACAATTAGATTACACTTGAAGTTAATGTTCCTCTTTTGATTAAACATTAATTTCAGTAATTAATCTGATTGAAGCACTGTAAACAATTGCAACGAATAAAATGATGGTTATGGTTTAAAGGGTAACTTCTCACGAATATTTTCATATTTTCTAGTTTGATTAGCAATTAAAGATGCTCTTTTGATTACCTTTTTGAATCACGAACTTAAACTAGAGCATAAGATGTAAAGAAATTCAATATCAAGCTCCTCTTTCGATTAAGCAAAAAAGAAATAACTCTACAATATGAAATGAAACTCCATCAATTAATTCCAACAATTATCAAGAATCGAATCCCTAACCAAGCTATCAAAACACTGTATTTGTCAACACCCTAATGGAAATTACTGCATAGCAATGGAAAAAGTCATCTCAATAAGGTTAAAAAACAAAGAAGGCATCAATGAAAATGATTTGATACAAACTCCCGTATTGCACCGAACGTTGGTTGAAATCTTGATGATTTCTTGTGTCTTCTTTCCTTGGTTGCTTCTTAAATCTTTCCAAGCCGAAGCAGGAGAAATACTCACTAAAATTTGTACATGTGCGGCGCATTGCTCGCCGCCCCACGCGGTGTGCCTGAGGAGAAGTTCAGAGAGTTGATTTTTATACTCTGCAAAAATTTTAGACTAGCGCCCCGCATCCTGCGGCGCGGTAGTGCATTTTTTTAAAGTAATCTTTTCTTCTTACTTTTTGACTTCTAGACTTGGTCTTCAACCCCCGAACGTGATCCCGGCTTAATTTCTTGGGCTTCTACTTAGACTTGAAAGCTCCAAATCATCAATTTTAGCTCCAAACTTGTTTCTTTACTCGATATCACATCCTACACAATATAACACATGTAATAAGTATAAAGTACTAACAATTAGGCTCAAAATACAATCAAAGTGTAGTAATTAGAGTATGAAATGCAGCTAAAACACAAATTCCTAGACTACCATCATTATACGTCAAACATCTAGGATAATTTTATTAAGTATCATTATAAGGCAATAGTATTCTTGTAGAATGCTTTCTACTATAACCACATTAATATATTATGGTTAGTTGTTATTGATTTCCCTAAAGAAAATAATAACTCACACATTTTCCCTTAAGGATGTAATGAGTATGCGATTCCCGCTTTGATACAAAATATTTAAATGTTAATGGCATTTCTCCTTGAAAGAGATATATGTCATAATGCTAGTGGTAAAAATAATAAAATTCTTAATCTTTGTCATTTATAAATTAAAATTTATCTTTATACTGTTCATTTGATTATGATTTTTTCTCATGATACCAGAAGTGTCAGAGCAATATCTGATAGTACAAAATTTATCAAAAACTCTTGAAGAGCTAATTGTTTATCTAAAAGATACATGACACCAGTTGTAATATTAGATTGTGGATAATAAATAAAGGATCTCAAAGAACTAATATATGCAAATATGTCAATTATATTATATGATTGTGGTCAAAATATATGTTATAGTAAACCCGAAGTTTACTAATACAAATGGCTATCATATTGAGACTACAAAGGATTGCAAGATTAAAAGTCTTTATATTTTCACAATCATAGAGGGTAAAATAATATGTATGTGAGAAGTTACCTGTTTTATTCATCAACTTATACTACATCACGTGTCACAGTAAATTAGAAATTTACTAATGCAAAAGTAGTCACAGTAAATCGGAAGTTTTACTGAGGCAAAATTAGCTACAGTAAATCAGAAATTTACTGATATAAAAGTAACACAGTAAACCAGAAGTTTACCGATGCAAACGTTTATGCAATAGTAAACCAAATGTTTACTAAAAGAAAGCACATGACACAATAAACTTGAGGTTTTCAAGTTGAAATATGTTATTAGTCAGTATAACAGGTATTGCCATCCGATTTAAGTATGATGAGGTAATTGAGAATTATGCTAAGCATATAGTGAAGAACTACAAGATTCTTCAAGAATTCTCTTGTGTTGCTTGTTCTCATAATAAATTTAGGACAAAGACCCCTGAATTCTGGAATATATAAAAAGGTGAATATGGGTCCATTTACCTACCATGTGAACCACTTATGGATGCATATATGAGATAGTTACATGTGTGATTATTGTCAACCTGTAGTTGGCATTTGAAATTACCTTTCCCAATTAAGAGCACAATTTTCACATTATACAATCAAGACAGTTCAAATTGATAGTGTTGGTTTATATCTGTCACGACCCAAAATCCACTATAGGCCGTGATGGCGCCCAACGTCGCTGCCAGGCAAGCCAACGGTCAATTATTAATCTAATTACTCATTTCATTATTTTTAAAATCATAAATCCCATTAAATAAATAGAGTGAAATCTGGTACTCATAGAAACCTATGATTTTCTTTGCCAAATTCCGTATAAAATATAAATTACAAGGTGAAATGATAATAATAACATGAAATACAATAATGAAGATCCACTAGGAACCCTCAAAACCCGTTATCACAAGTGCATGAGCATCTACTAGAAGATACAATAACAATACAACATCTGTCTGGAGTACAAAATAGATAGGATAATGTAACTAATTAAGATGGTGACTCTGTATGCTGCGGGTCGTAACATGGAATGCAGCTCATCGTGAATCCCTGTGATAGCCGCGCCTTTGCGCCCCAAACACCACCAGACATAGATATACATGTACAATAAGTGCAGCATGTGTAGCATGAGTACGTAAATCAATGCGTACCTAGTAAGTATCTAGCCTAACCCCGGAGAAGTAGTGACGAGGGGTCGACATTTTCGACACTTACTAGTGGTCAAATAAATCAAATACAGTAGGAAGTAAACAAATATAGGTACATACAATCCTCCTCTGAACAGTAAACTCAAGATCTCAATTATCGGTCACCTCCTCAACCGAAGTATATATGTAAAATGGTTCCCACCAGATAGGTCGTCACAACTCAAATCAGGAAACCTCACGGATACGATGGCTTCTTGTCAAATATTACGCACGACGCTGAGCTGAACAACCCGATCCATAAGAGTGTTTCATGAAGTTGTCGAGGAGAATGGCCCAATCCTATTAGAATATGATGATGCCGAGGCAAACAGCCTGATCCTATAAAAATATGATACTGTTGAGGCGAACAACTCGATCAAATAAGAATATGATACTGCCGAGGCGAACGGCCTAATCCCATAAGAATATGATATTGCCGAGGCAAACGGCCCGATCCCATAAGAGTGTGGTACATAATCCTACCGAGGCGAAAGTCCCGATCCCATAAGAGTATGGTACATAATCCTGCAGAGGCGAACGACCCGATCCCATAAGAATAAGAAGCTTTAACGGGTCCTTGACCCCACTCACGAATATGCGTGCCAGTTATGAATTTTAAAGAAGCTTTTCGATGAAAACACACAACTCGAGAGAAATTCATAAGGGAAACATTATTCTGCAGCTAATCAAGTAGCTCGTCAAATCTCTTACAATAGCAAGTCTATCACTCTACGCAAGCCTAGTCTCAAGCAGTAACACAAAATAAAGGAATTAAACAGGCAAGGATAACTCAAATATTACAATTAAAGCCTGGCGTAAACATAAGTCTACCCGGACAAATCAGGATTCCTAGCATGCGCATGGACACTCATCACCTCATACGTGCGTAACTCCCACAACATATAGCACATAAGAATATAACACCTGTGGGGTAAACTTCCCCTTACAAGGTTAGACAGGAGACTTACCTCGCTCCGAAGTTCCATAACCAACTCTAATGCCTCTCTAACACCTTGACTCAAAGCCAACCTATTCGAAACTAGTCAAACAATGTGTAAATCAATCAAAATATACTCCAATGCTTATAATTAATCAATTTATAACAATTTCCAACTCCGCTCGTAAAGTTAATAAAGTCAACCCTCAGGCCCACGTGCCCGAATTTCTAAAATATTTGAAGATAAACTTTACCCATAACATCACGAACTCAAATATATAATTTATTCCACATTTCATGTCCAATTTCGTGGTCAAAAATCCCAAAAAAACTATTTCTAGGTTTTTCTTCAAAAATCCCACAATTTTCACCAATTCCATGTCAAAATTTGTATATAATCCATGTAAAATAATTGGAAATTGAATAAAATTACTTACCCAAAGATTGTAGATAAAGATCCCTTTTCAAAATCGCTTCCTACCTAGTCTAGGGTTCCAAATATGAGAGAATGTATGCAAAATCTCGTCTTCCTTCCCTTTCACCAGGTGTAGATGTCGCATTTGCGACACAGGGTTTGCATTTACTGACCCTCGTAATTGCGGACAAGTGTTCGAAATTGTGAACCAATGCAAAAATCTATAGGCTTCGCAATTGCGAACCAAGGCAAAAATCTACAGGCTTCGCAATTGCGAACCAAGGAAAAAATCTACAATCTTGGCAATTTGCGAATAAATATTCGCAATTGCAATACCTGAGCACCAGCAACACCAACAATCTTCCACGATACGAAAATGGGCATAACTCTCTCATAAGACATCGAAATTCGATAATTCTTGTTGCTATGACTCTGTAATTACGATACAGATCTAGTAGTTCAATCAAATCGCAAATCAAAGGTCGTTTGATCAATATAGTATCCTTTATACCTAAGAAATCGACGTCGAAACATTAAATATGAGCGTGACACAACCCAAACACATCCAAGCACATCCGAGGCCCTCGGGACCCCGTCCAATTACACAAAACAGTCCTAAAACATAACACGAACTAGCTCGAGGCCTCAAATCACACCAAATAACACCAAAACCATGAATCGATGATCAAATACTCCTTTTAACTTTCAAACATTCAAATTTTGACGAACGCGTTCGAATTACACTTAAACATTCCGGGATGATACCAAACTTTATATACAAGTCATAAATCGAGATACGAACTTATTCCAAGGCTCAGAACCCCAAACGGACATCGATAACACCAAATTCCACTTCAAACCAATCTTAGAAAATTCTAAAACCTTCGAATTGCCAACTTTCCACAATAGCGTTGAAATGCTCCCGGACAACCCGATACTGGACCCGAATATATGCCCATGTTTGAAATCATCATATGAACCTATTGGAACCTTCAAATATTGATTCTGATGTTATTTACTCAAAAGTCAAACTTTAGTCAACTCTTCCAACTTAAAGCTTCCGAATTGAGAATTTTCCATCCGAATCAACTCCAAACCTCCCGAAATTCAATTTTGAGCACACATACAATTCATAAAACTGAAGTGAAGCTACTCAAGGTCTTAAACCTCCGAACGATCTGCTAGAGCTTAAAATAATCAATCGGGTCGTTACAATATCAAAGGTAGTTTAGCATTGAATACCTCCTATTAATCACCAAATAATTGCTTATGAGAACAAATGTTCTTGTGTTGGTGTAAAATTTTTTAAATTGCATATAACAACACTTGTATACATCAGATAAATAAGATATGATAAGTCTTCCCCTTATAATTGGTTCAGGATCAGGAACCAAATATTTACTATCCAATAACTTTTGATGTATGGTGTATAATTAATTTCTCCACCACAACACATAAAGATAGGTTCCCCAAAAAAAATTACAGATATATGTTACTTTTTCTAACATTAGGGGGGAGAATAAGCAACTAAGAAATATGCCATATGAATCGAATTATCATTAGTATGATCCTCATTCATAAGATAATTCAAGTCAAATGCCTAAAGAATTTTTTGATCCAAAATTAAATATCATATTTTAGGTGCAAATGCTCCTATTAAAACTAAAGTCCCTGAAGGACAGAGTTTACTATACGCATGCAGTGTGGTAGACCAATCAGTTCCAAAAGTAAAAATTCTGGAAAAGGGATAGGAGCAAATAATCAAAACGATTATAATGAGGAGGAAATGAGCTCTAGAAGAGCCCATGACACAACATTTTATGAAACCTCCGAAGTGGTTCAGGTACCTAAAAATAAAGGAGATCTAAACAAGTTATGTCGCTTTGCGAACAATTACAAAATGATTGTCGACGATATCATTGATACAATATAGCACACAATAATAGAAACAATTGAGGGTTTGAAATCTACATCCATTAAAGCATCCTGACGTATAAATAATTGTAAAATGATGCAATATTTGTAAGCGTAAAGCTTATCAGATCAGTAGTCCAGACACCAGAATATGTCAAGCCATTTAAGATGATAATAGATATCATCAAAGCCTATTGATATAACTTGTCAAACTTTATATGAAAATTCCCAAAGGATTCAAAATGCCTGAAGTATATAGTTCAAAGTCTCAAGAAATGTAATCGATCGTATTACAAATATCTTTATACAGTTTAAAACAATCAGAGCATATGTGGTATAATCGCCTCACTGAATATTTGATGAATGAAGGTTATATCAATGATGTCATTTGTCCATGCGTTTATATCAAGAAAACAACATCAGAAATCTCATAGGAACTCGAGAAGAGCTCCAAAAGGCAATTGAATATCTTAACAAAGAATTTGAGATGAAAGATCTTGGAAAGACAAATCCTTGTCTTTGTCTGCAAACTGAATATTTAGCAGGCATGATCTTTATCCATCAATCCACCTATACAAAAAAGGTCTTAAAATACGTATACATGGACAAAGCGCACCCATTGAGTATCCCAATTGTTGTTCGATCACTTGAAGTGAATAAGGATCTATTCCGACCTCCAGAAGAGAATGAGGAACTCCTTGGTCCTGAAATACTCTATCTAAGAGCAATTTGTGCACTTATGTATCTTGCTAATGCTACAAGGCCTAACATAGATTTTTTTGCTAATTTACTAGCAAGATATAGCTTTTCTCCTACACGGAGACATTTGAACGAGATTAAGCATATACTGCGATATTGAAAGGGAACTCCTGATATGGGTTTGTTTTATGCTAACAAAGGTAGTGCAAATTTTGTTGGTTATGCAGATGCAGGTTATTTATGCTACCCACATAAAGCTTGGTCTTAAACAGGTTATTTGTTTACATGCGGAGGTACTACAACATCATGGCGATCTATAAAAAAGTCTATGGTTTCTACTTCCTCAAAGCATGCTGATATAATAGCTATTCAAGAAGTAAGTAGAGAATGTGTATAAATGAGATCAGTGATACATTTCATTAGAGGGAGATGTGGTATGAAAAGTGATACCAAAATACTTACAATTTTATATGAAGATAATGATGTATGCATAACCCAATTAAAGGGAGGATTCATACAAGTATATAGAAAGAAACACATTTTACCAAAGTTATTCTTCACACATGATCTCCAGAAGATTGGTAATATCAATGTAAAGCAAATCCGTTCAAGTGACAATCCGACAGATTTATTCACTAAATCTTTGTCAACTTCAAATTTTGAGAAAATGGTATATAAGATTGGAATGCGAAGACTCAAATACTTGAAATAAGTTTTTCATCAAGCGAGTAAAATGTGCATTATACTCTTTTTCCCTTACTAAAATTTTTCCCATAGGGTTTTCTTATAAGGCTTTTAATGAGGCATCTAGCAATGCATATTACTAAATATGTGTAGTCTTTTTCCTTCACTAGAATATTTTCCCATAGGATTTTTCCTAGTAAAGTTGTAACGAGATACATTATCTTTTAATGAACATTGAAGGAGGAGTGTTATAAATATATTGTATTGTGGATTTTCATTTAATACTTCATTGTAAATATGATTCCTGAACGAGCTTGATAAGTGTGGATTTTGACCAATTATTAGTGTTTTTTTCTTTTTGTTTCAGTCCGAAAGTGTTGATTTATGTTTCAAAAACTAATAAAAGTGTGCAAATTGCAGGAATGTTGGAGATTTGGGCTCAAATGCAGAAATCCAACTCAAAAAGGGGTGTTCCACCTCAAACGGCAAGAAGGGGCGC
Source organism: Nicotiana tabacum (assembly GCF_000715075.1). Taxonomy (NCBI): domain Eukaryota; kingdom Viridiplantae; phylum Streptophyta; class Magnoliopsida; order Solanales; family Solanaceae; genus Nicotiana; species Nicotiana tabacum. Next base: position 110,164,853 of record NC_134091.1, on the reverse strand, counting down.
AAAAAACCAAAAGTGCGGTCCCTAGAAGTATTTCTGCAATGGCAGAAGAAAGCACGAATCGCAGAATTCTCCTTGCAGCCGCAGATCTATTGTTGAAGATTAGAGATGGAATAAAGAGTAGTGTAGACCGCACACAAATTGTATGTTTGTAGAACATGGTCGCACTGACAAGAATTCAAAAAGTTCAGAGTGTGCAAAATGACCAAGACTGAAGCCTTGCATGAAGTGCCCACCGCACATGAATTATGCGGCCGTAGAAGCTATAGTGCAGCCGCAGATCAAATTGCACAGTTACAGAATCTCTCAAACTGCAAGGTCAAGCAATGTTCGAACCGCACATGGAATTGTGTGGCTGCATAACCTCCCAGGAATTTTTGTGAGCGAATTTTGGGCCACTATAAATAGACGGGAATCATTTATTTAGGTCAAATTTTGAAGTGTTCTTAGCTATAGCCGTTGTAGTTTACCATTTTGGGTAAGTTGTGATCATTTTGGGACACAAATATCATAGTTTATCATTTTAATTTTATATTATGGCTTTTATTAGTATTTTTTTTTGTTTTCTTAATTTTCTACTATGAGTAGCTAGACATTTACTAGGGTTGTGACCCAACACTAGTGTATAAACCTTATGGGTATTTAATTTAATGCTTGTTTATGATTGAGAGTTTTTTATTTAATCTTGTTCAGTCTTTAATTTTAGAATTAATGGTTGAAAACATTGATTCATGCCTTTTTGACTTGGTCTTTATGTCACGACCCCAATTTCCCTCCGTAGGATGTCGTTACGACACCTAGTCTCTAAGATTAGGTAAGCCTAACACTTACTGGATTAATAGAAAAATTCAACCATCAACTGTTAAATATGAAATTGAAATATCTATACAAAACATACAATCCAAAACTCGGTAGTACAGGTCATGAGCTCTACTGAATTCGCCAGAAAATCCCTAAGTACAACTGTTCCGGAATAGAAATAAATAGTTCAAGGTAAAATTTCAGAAGGTGACTCCGAGTCTTGCGAACGCGACACCAGGTTTACCTTGAGTCTCCACAGCAATGCTCGACCAACTAGCTAATACTCAACAAAATCTGAGGCACATGGATCTGCACAAAAATGTGCAGGAGCGTAGCATTAATATACCACAGCGGTACCCAGTAAGTATCAAGACTAACCCTGGTGAAGTAGTGACGAGGAAAAGTCAAGGCACCCACTAGACTAAACAACTTGAACAAGTATAATTGTAGAACTTAAAGGGAACAATATCAATAAAAAGCTAGGCATGATGACAATAATAATACAATGTTTGTAGTAGGAACTAAAAACAATAGTTAGCAGCGAGACACGACAAGTAATAACATTGTAGAGTAAGCTGAACACAGTTTAAATATAGTGAAACCAAATAAAGGAAAATAAGTAACATCTCAATAAGAACAAATGCTTTCCCACTACGTTTATACAAGAATTTCCACGAGATACCAAACCTCAAAATCACAAATCACGGGTCCCAATTCGTGAACCCTAATCACTTGGCATCTTTTGCCCACATTACAATTCATAACAGCATGGATGACTCACGTGCCAAGGGAGTGATAATATCTAATATCCGCACGGACCACTAACGTGCCAACAATAATAATGACGCATGATTGCACGGACAACTCACGTGCCAACAGTATAACTCTCACACATAAGGCAAGTACACGGGAGTACATGTAAATGATCAAAACATTAGGATTCATCTTCTTAGAACGATATAGGTGATTTATTTACGTGTATGCTTGTGCAAGTGTTCTACCACAATTCAAGTCAACAAGTGAGAGCAGAGACAATGAATGGCACATAAAAACGATCACCACAAAATGTACAGTGCAATAAAGACAGTAATGAAATTGAAACAACAAATAGTATAACAAGATTAGCTACATAGAACTAAGCAAATAATGCAACACGGAGAAAGATAATTAATAGTATCCTAAGGAAAACAGATCAAAGATAAGTACAAAAGAAGGGGTAAATGTCAACAAGAGTCACTATCGAGGTACCTCCTCGTAGTCTCAAATCATAAAATGAATCACAATCTTTCCTTATATCACTGCGGGAGCCTTTACATTTAGTTTTGAAAATTATTTTTCCCAAAATATCATCCTGTGTTTTAACCCACCTTATCACACCATATGGCTTCTAGTAGTTCACCTACTAGCCACGCGTATCAATCCCACCTTATCTCACCGCATGCATTTCAACACGTAGACCTTATATCACCTCATGCATATCAATATCACAATGTATCACAAATCGCACCTCAAGTGCCCAAAATAACAATTTTCCAGAGAATCCAAACAATAACAGAATTTCACAATAAGGACCCCACGGCTCAACCACAACGTACAGCAACAACAACAACAACAACAACGACAACAACAATAACACAAGAATAAGACAAGTAAATCATCACGAGCAAAGATTCAACAAAAGTACAATTTGATGACAAGAGAGATAACAAGAATAAATGACCCCAAATAAGAATACGTCAACAATGAAAGGGAAAACAAACTTCAATTAATGCTAAGCAATTATGTAAGGGATAATAGTAATTTCAATTAAGTTTAAGCAAATTACGAAAGAGATACTAATAACTTCAATTAAGGTTAGGCAATTATGGGAGAGATAATCAAAACTTCAATTAAGGCACATAAGAGTTTAATCGGCAATAAGGGTACAACATGAAATAATTAATTTCAAATAAGACATGTAAGGATACATTTAGTAAATGGGGGATTTAACACGACAAAACAACTTCGTATTGAATGAACATAAGAAGCAAAGAGCCCTAAACGGTCAAATTTTCATAAATAAGTCCGAGCACGTACTCGTCACCTCGCGTACAAGGCCTTCACATGACACAATTAACACAAATGAATGCGACGGCAATAAAGGAGGATACACACGTACACAATCGCGGGCTAAATCATGTGAACCCAAAGAGGAAAAAGGTCTAGCCACCAAAACTGCCTTCGCGATCGCGGCTACACCTTTGCGATTGCAAAGAAGGACATCAGGGACCAGAATTTCAGCATTCCAAAACATGAGAAAATGGCCTGTAAGCCATCCGAAACACACTCGAGGCCCCTTGGACACCGTCGAAACATGTCAACAAGTTCCATAACATAACACGGACCTGCTCGAGACCTCAAATCACATCAAACAACATCAAAACTACGAATCACGGCACGAATCGAACTTATGAATTTTCATATCTTCCAACTTCCAAGACTCGTGCCGAAACATATCAAATCAACCCGGAATGTCATCAAATTTTGCATGCAGGTCCCAAATGACATAACAAAGCTAATACAACTCTCGAAATTGAAATATGAGCCCAATATCAACCGAGTCAACTCACTGTCAAACCTTTCAACCTTCCAAAACTTCGACTTTCTAATTTTCTCCAAAATGCATCAAATGATTATACGGACCTCCAAATCCAGATCCGTATGAACGCCTAAGTCCAAAATCATCATACAATGCTATTGGAACCATCAAAATGACATTTCGGAGTCGTCTACATCAAAGTCAAATACCGGTCAACTCTTACCACTTATACTTCTAAAACAAGAATCATTCTTCCAAACCGACTCTGAATCATCCAAAAACCAAACTCGACCACACACGCAAGTCATAACACATAATACGAAGCTGCTTGGTACCTTAAGCCACCGAACGGGGTGCTACTTCCCAAAACGACCGGTCGGGTCGTTACATCCTCCTCTTAAACAAATGTTCGTCCTCGAACGTGTCAAGAAGCATTCCGAAGTCATCAAATTACTGAGTCGACTTACCATACATACACCCATGAGTGACCTGACGTCACCCCAACCACATAAGCCCGACAACAGCATTTCAATTGAAGGTTATTCCTTCCACCAATACCAATAAGCCTTAGAACCAAATTTCTCACCATCTGATCATTTCCAAAAAACTTGATTCCTACATCAACACACGATATCAGCCTCAACTAGATGCAACAACTTATGCCTACACACACAAGATACAAACACACAACATAACACATTACACGTATGTCCATAACAACATTTCTAATCACAATAGCTGTCCATAATCAAACTCAGCACCAGTAATTAACCTCATATCCATTAGAACCCTTTTCTAAACCTTCACAACATTGCCAACGATGCAAGAAACATGAAGACCTCATAACTATTCACCCAAATTAACAAGTCACGTCTAACTCCACCTGGGCACACACCTCGCAAGTAAAAACCCAATAAGCATAATGTGAAAATGACTGAGTATGCAAAGAGAAATACATGAGAGAATTACCAAACAAGCCTGACAGGCACAACTCCCCATCAATATCATATTACGAATCAATTCCATAGGGGAGAATTAAGGCATATGAACAAATCACAAGGATCCCATCCTAATATGACTTCACCGCGGCCCGCAGCACAGTTCAAACATATCAAACCGCATGAAAATGTAAGGACCTCATCCTCGGCCCTAAATCATAAGTAAAATACACATCATACTAACCGAAACCTTCCACTAATTAATTTCGCTAACAAAACCACAACACATACTAAACCCCCATACCGCTAGAGCATCTAAACCAAACATTGTAACCAACCATCCAGAAATCACATCAAAACTATCGAAATGAGTGACAGAAAATCACTTCTAGCCTCATAGCTCTCAATAATGAATAAAACAAAACTATAGACACGGGCTACCACAATAGAATCTCCCAACAGGAGTAAACACATAAGCGGAGTAAAAATCATGAAACTCCCACATATATGTAGCAAAATAGGAGGACTCACCCCGATAAGTAGAACCGAAACAAAATACGAATGATGCTCCTCTATAACCAATTGAAACCATATATATACGACATCGTCTAGTGCAGCAGCCTCATCCCTACCATAGAAAACAAATCAATGGGCCATGCCTCCCAGCCTTGGGTACCCTCTACTCGCCTGACCTGCACCCCAAGCTGGCGGTGCAGGGATATCAGCAACTAGAGCAGAACTCAAAGTCTGAATACCACATTGTGATACATTTGTCCAGAGTCTGGGACAATCTCTCACCATGTGTCTAGTATCCCTACACTTAAAGCAACCTCTTAGTTGATATGGCTGCGGAAGCTGTCCGGTACGGGCACTATGAGATCCATGGATATCTGGCTCACCGAACGAAGCTTGAGGTGCAAACTAAACTGGATGACCCATAAAACCTTTACCATGTTGTACCCTACCTCCAAAATAGGGATTAGTATGTCCTCCCGGTCTGCGAGGCCTCTTAGCCTCCCTGTCCACTCTCTCCTGATCCCGCATGTCCTCTCTTTTATGGTCTCGCATGCCCTCTAATTGGCGAGCGATCTCTACTACCTGCTGAAATAGAGCATTCGACTCTGAATCTCGAGCCATGCAGAACCAGATATCATGACTGATCCCCTCAATGAACCTGCGAACTTGCTCTCTAACTGTAGAAACCAAAGTGGATGTATGTCTGGACAGATCACTGAATCTAACAGCATACTCTGACACTGACATGGTGCCCTGGCATAACTGCTCAAACTCCACGCGCCATGCATCCCGAAGAGTCTGGGGAACAAACTCTCTCAAGAACATCTCTAAAAACTCAGCCCATGAAAGTGAAGTTGAATCGGCTAGACTACCCAACTCATACGCTCGCCACCACTGATATGCCCTTCCCTAAAGCTGGAACGTGGTAAAGGCAACCCCACTCATCTCCACAATACCCATAGTGCGGAGAGTGCGGTGGAACTCCTCTAGAAAACCATGTGCATCCTCTTAACCCAAACCACTGAAAGTAGGAGGGCGATACTTCTTGAACCTCGCAAGTCTGAGTTGTTCCTCCTCAGATGCTGCTACCCTTACCACGGGCTGAACTGAGACAACAGGTTGTGTTGGCATGACACCTAGAACCTGATCAATGTGGACTCACTGCTCTGGAGTACGGGAGGCAGGAGTCTGAGATCCTCCCCCAATCTGCGAAGTAGCTGGTGCAACCAAAATTAACCCTGCCTGAGCCAATGTGACAAACATGCTCAGGAACTGTGCTAAAGTCTCATGAAGTCCCATGGTAGCAATAGGCTCCTCTGGTGCCTGTCCCCCAACCGGAGCGACTGGAGGCTCCTCAACTGATGCCCTGACAGTTGCTCTAGCTGCAGTACGCGCTCCTCATCTACCTTGGCCTCTGCCCCAGACTACCAACACCGCCTATGGGATCAGCATCATCGCTAACTGCAGCTCATGTCCTCACCATTTGTAAGAGAATATAATGACAAAGGTTCAAACTCCGAGATCAATAAACTCGCAAGATAGGAATGAAAGAAGTGAAACTATCTTAATAGTTTCGTAGCCTCTCTAATATAAGTACAGACGTCTCCGTGCCGATCCGCAAGACTCTACTAAGCTCGCTTATGACTTGTATTACCTATGAACCTAGAGCTCTGATACCAATTTGGCATGACCCCAATTTCCCTCCGTAGGATGTCGTGACGGCACCTAGTCTCTAAGACTAGGTAAGCCTAACACTTACTGAATTAATAGAAAAATTCAACCATCAACTACTAAATATGAAATAGAAATCTCTATACAAAACATACAATTTTAAAACCGGTAGTACAAGTCATAAGCTTTACTGAGTTTTCTAGAAAATCCCTAAGTACAACTGTTCTAGAATAGAAATAAGCAGTACAAGTAAAATTTCATAAGGTGACTTTGAGGCCTGCGAATGCGATGCCAGGTTTACCTTGAGTCTCCACAGCAATGCTCGACCATCTAGCCAATAATCAACAACATCAAGGGCACTTGGATCTGCACAAAAATGTGCAGAAGCTTAGCATGAGTACACCACAAAAACTAACCTCGATAGAGTAGTGACGAGGAACAGTTAAGACACCCACTGGACTAAACAACCTAAACAAGTATAATTGAAGAACTGACAGGGAACAATATCAATATAAAGCTAGGCATGATGATAATAATAATACAATGTTTGTAATAGGTACTAAAAACAACAGTTAGCAATGAGACACAACTGGTATTAACACTTTAGAGTAAGCTGAATGCAAGTTAAATCCGGTGAAACCAAATAAAGGAAAACAAGTAACAATTCAATAAGAACAACCGCTTTTCCACTAGCTTTACCCAAGATTTTACTCGAGGTACCAAACCTCAAAATCACAAATCACGTGTCCAAATTTGTGAACCCTAATCACTTGGCATCTTGTGCCCATATTATAATTCATAATAACACGGACGACCCAAGGGAGTGATAATATCTAATATTCGCATGGACCACTCGTGTGCCAAGGGAGTGACAATAACTAATATCCATACGGACCACTCACGTGCCAACAGGATAACTCTCACACATAAGGCAAGTACAAGGGAATACATGTAAATGGTCAAAACATCAGGACTCATCTTCTTAGACCAATATGGGTGATTTATTTACGTGTATGCTTGTGCAAGTGTTCTACTACAATTTAAGTCAACAAGTAGACAATAAATGGCACATAAGAAGCGATCACGATAAAATGTATAGTGTAATAAAGACAGTAATAAAATTAAAACAACGAATAGTATAATAAGATTAGCTACACAAAACTAAGCAAATAGTGCAACACAGAGAAAGTCAATTAATAGTATGCTAAGGAAAACAACGATCAAAGACAAGTACAAAAGAATGGGGAAATGTCAACAAGAGTCACTACCGAGGTACCGCTTCATAGTCTCAAATCATAAAATGAATCAAAATCATTCCTTGTATCACCACGGGAGCCTTTACATTTAGTTTTGAAAATTATTTTTTCCAAAATAGCATCCCACATTTTAGCTCACCTTATCACACTACATGGCTTCTAGTAGTTCCCCTACTATCCACGCATATCAAGCCCACCTTATATCACCACATGCATTTTAACACACAGATCTTATATCACAACATGCGTATTACTATCTCAACGTATCACAAATCGAACCTCAAGTGCCCAAAATCACAATTTGCTAGAGAAACCAAACAATAACAGAATTTCACAATAAGGAACCCATAGCTCAACCACAATGTACATCAACCACAACAATAACAACAACAAAAACAACAACAACAACAACAACAACAACAACAACAACAACAACACGAGAATACGGCAGGTAAATCATCACAAGGACTTCAGAACACAAAGAAACAGAAGAACGAGCTCACAAAGAAAGACACAAAAGGGAATAATGGTCTAAAAAGGAATAGCTCAACGAGGGAGAGATAATGTGTAACAATGATTCCACAAAAGTACAATTCGATGATAAGAGAGATAGCATGAATCAATGACCCCAAATAAGAATACTTCAACAATGAAAGGGATAACAAACTTCAATTAAGGCTAAGCAATTACGGGATGGATAATAGTAATTTCAATTAAGGTTAAGAAAATTATGTAAGAGATACTAATAACTTCAATTAAGGTTAAGCAATTATGGAAGAGATAATAATAACTTCAAATAAGGAACATAAGAGTTTAATCGGCAATAAGGGTAGAACATAAAGCAATAATTCCAAATAAGGCACGTGAGAGTGAATTTAGTAAATGCGGGATTTAGCATGACAAAACAACTTCATATCAAATGAACATAAGAACCTAAGAGCCCTAAACAGTCAAACTTCCACAAATAAGCCCGAGCACGTACTCCTCACTTCGCGTACATGGCCTTCATATGACACAATTAGCACAAATGACTTAAATCCTAAAGGGGTAGTTCCCCCACACAAATTTAGGCAAGATACAGTAATGAACCGGCCGATCGTTTCAAGTATTACAGCTCCATTTCCCCATTTACTGCTTATCCTGTGTTCAATTATAAATATGTGACTTGTCGGAGACGCTTCAGAATGAAATTGGAACACTTAGTTTCAAGATGTAAAGCTTAAGTTGAAATAGTTGGTCGGATGTCGACTTATGTGTAAACGACTCCAGAATAGAGTTTTGATGATTCCAATAGCTCTGTATGGTGAATTTGGACTTAGGAGCATGTCCGAAAAATTATTTGGAAGCCCATAGCTAAATTAGGCTTGAAATGGCGAAATTAGAAATTTAAGTTTGAAAGTTTGACCGATGAGTTGACTTTTTAATATCGAGGTCGGAATACAGTTTTGAAAATTTTCATAGGTCCGTTATGTCATTTATGACTTGTGTGCAAAATTTGAGGTCAATCAGACTTGATTTGATAGGTTTCGGCAACGAATGTAGAAGTTGAAAGTTCTTATTTTCATTACGCTTGAATTCGGGTATGATTAGTGATTTTAGCATTGTTTGATGCGATTTGAGGCCTTGACTATGTTCGTATGATACTTTAAGACTTGTTGGTATTTTTAGTTGAGATATCGGGGGCCTCGGGTGAGTTTCGGATGGTTAACGGATCAAATTGGACTTAGAACAATTGAAACTTGCTGCTGCCTACTGATGCAATCGCACCAGCAAAAATTGGCTCGCAAGTGTGAGCTCATGTACTCAGTGACACCGGGTTTTGGGAGCGTACTTATATCAGTATTTGTGAGATTTTTAGATTGAACTTAAATATTATATTTTCAAACTTAAGAGAAATTGTGGTTAATTGAGATTGTCAGCTTGCCTAATATTGAGATAAGCACCATCACGACATGCGGATTTTTGGTCGTGATAAGTTGGTATCAGAGCCTAGGTTACATAGGTCTCACAAGTAATGAGCAGGTTTAGTATAGTCTTGTGAATCGGTACGGAGACGTCTATACTTATCTTCGAGAAGTTGTCGAACCCTTAGGAAAATTTCACTTTGTTGTAATCTATCATGCAAATTTGTTGATTCTGGAAACTAAATTATTGTTATTTTATTCTCTTACAGATGGTGAGGACACATACTACCGGATCGGAGGGTCAACCACCAGTTAGGGCCGCGAGAGGTCGGGGCCGTGGTAGGGGACGGGGCTGTGGTAGAGGTCGAGGTGTAGCTCGTACAGTAGTTGGAGCAGCACCTATAGCACCACCAGTTGCTCCAGATCAGGAGCACGTTCTAGATATAGTTGAGCCGGCGGGGCCAACCCAGGCACCAACAGTGCCTATTGTGATTCCAGGCCTTTAGGAGGCTCTAGCTCAGATATTGACTGTTCGCACAGGCCTTGCTCAGGTGGTTTCAGCTCAGGACGCACCTGCCACTTCTCAGGCCGAGAGAGGTAGTCGTACCCCTGTTGCTTGTACTCCAGAGCAGGTTTTACAGGGACTTCAGATACCGGGGGCACTACCAACCCAGCCGGTTGTAGCTGCTCAGGCCCCGGTAGTCCCTGTTATGGCTGATAATGAACAAAGAAGACTTGAGAGATTTGGGAGGCTTCGATCTCCATCATTTAGCGGTTCTGAGTCAGAGGATGCTCAGGGTTTTCTTGATAAATTCCTGCGGATTCTTCGGACAGCGGGTATTCTAGAGGCTAGTGGGGTCTCGTTCACTATTTGTCAGTTTTCTGGGGCTGCCTTCAGATGGTGGGAGACTTATTAGAGGAGCAGACCAGTTGGTGCAACACCACTTTCATGGCATGAGTTCTCTGTATTATTTCTGGAGAAGTTTGTGCCATAGACCCGAAGAGAGGAACTGCGCAGGCAGTTCGAATATTTACGTCAGGAGGACTTGTTTGTGAATCAGTATGAGAAGAGGTTTTCAGAGTTGGCTCGTCATGCAGTTTGGTTGGTTCCCACTGAGAGGGAAAAGATTAGGAGGTTCATTAATGGCCTCAACCAGCAGTTCTATTTTGTTATGACTCTGGGGAATGTAGAAGGTGCTAGATTCGACGTGGTGGTTGGCAGTGCTCGACGGCTAGAGATGGTCCCTACTCGGGAGAGTGAGGAGAGGGAGGACAAGAGGTTTCGTGGTCCGTGTAATTCCAGCGGTGTTCATTCTAGGGGATAGCCCTATCACAACAAGGGTCATCCTTATAGGCCCACTCAGATTCCTTGTTCAGCTCATCATGGCGCATCTGCTAGCCATGGTCCATACAGTGCTTGACATAGTTAGTCTTCTCTTGGTGCACTTCTAGCTCAGAGTTCATCTCATGCACTATTAGTTTAGGTTTCATCTGTACCAAGTTCTTCTAGTAGTTATTCTGGTTCTCGAGGTCCGCCTCAGAACTCGCCACCATGTTTTGAAAGGGATTGCAATGAGTGTGGAGAGATGGGTCATGTGAGGAAATATTGTCCCCGCTTTTTGCGAGGTCCCGTTCAGTAGAGGATTCGGGCTACAACATCTACACTAGTTGATCCACCACCCGCCTAGCCAGCTCGGGGTGGGGCTCATTCAGCTAGGGGTCTCCCAAGAGGGGAAAGGCGATCAGGTGGTGGTCAGGCCCGATTCTATGCTTTTCCTGCCATTCCAGATATCGTTACTTCAGATGCAGTGATCACAGATATTGTCTCAATATGCCACATGGAAGCTTCTATATTATTTGATCCTGGTTCCACTTATTCATATGTATCATCGTATTTTACTCATTATTTGGATATGCCCTGTGAGTCCTTAGTTTCACATGTTCATGTATCTACGCCGGTGGGCGATACTATTATTGTGGACCGTGTGTATCGGTCGTGTGTGGTAACTATTAGGGGACTGGAGACTAGAGTTGATATTTTATTGCTTAGTATGGTCGATTTTGATGTTATCTTGGGTATGGATTGGTTGTCTCCATGTCATGCTATTCTGGACTGTCACGCAAAAACAGTGACATTGGTGATACCGAGATTGCCGAAGGTCGAGTGGAAAGGTTCTATAGATTATGTTCCCAGTAGGGTAATTTCTTACTTGAAGGCCCAGCGTATGGTTGGGAAGGGGTGTTTGTCATATTTGGCCTTTGTGAGAGATGTTGATGCAGTCACTCCTACTATTGATTCGGTATCGGTAGTACGAGACTTCCAGATGTATTTCCTGCACACCTGCCGGGTATGCCACCCGACAGGGATATTGATTTCGGTATTGACTTGTTGTCGGGCACTCAGCCCATTTCTATTCCTCTGTATCGTATGGCACCAACTGAGTTGAAAGAATTGAAAGAGCAACTTCAGTAACTTCTTGATAATGGGTTTATTAGGCCTAGTGTGTCACCTTAGGGTGCACCAGTTCTATTTGTGAAAGAGAAAGTTGGTACTATATATATGTGTATCGACTATAGGCAGTTGAACAAAGTTGCAATCAAGAATAAGTATCCTTTGCCGCATATTGATGATTTATTTGACCAGCTTCAGGGAGTGAGGGTATTCTCCAAAATTGATTTGAGATCCGGGTATCACCAGTTAAAAATTCGGGACTCGGATATTCTAAATACGATATTCAAGACCCTCTATGGTCACTATGAATTTCTCGTGATGTCTTTTGGGCTGGATAACGACCCAACAGCATTTATGCACTTGATGAATAGTGTATTCCAGCCATATCTTGATTTGTTTGTCGTTGTATTTATTGATGATATCCTGGTACACTCACATAGCCAAGAGGAACATGCACAACATTTGAGTATTGTACTACAGATACTGAGGGAGGAGAAACTTTATGCCAAATTCTCCAAGTGTGAGTTATGGCTTTGTTCAGTGTCATTCTTGGGATACATAGTGTCCAATGAATGAATTAAGGTGGATCCAAAGAAAATAGAGGCAGTTCAGTGTTGGCCCAGGTCATCTTCAGCTACTGAGATTCGCAGTTTTCTCGGCTTGGCCGGTTATTATCGTCGCTTCATGAAGGGTTTCTCATCTATTACATCGCCTTTGACTAAATTGACCCAGAAGGATGCTACATTCAGATGGTCGATGAGTGTGAAGAGAGCTTTTAGAAGCTCAAGACTGCCTTGACCATAGCCCCAGTTCTAGTTTTGCCTTCAGTTTTGGTTCTTATATAGTGTATTGTGATGCTTCTCGGATTGGTATTGGGTGTGTCTTAATGAAGGAGGGTAGAGTGATAGTTTCTGCTTCGCGTCAGGTGAAGCCACACGAAAAGAACTACCATGTCCATGATTTAGAATTGGCAGCCATTGTTCATGCATTGAAGATTTGGAGGCGCTATCTCTACGGTGTGTCTTGTGAGGTATTCATAGATCATCGGAGTCTTCAACACTTATTTAAACAGAAGGATCTAAATTTGAGGCATTGGGGATGGTTGGAGTTGCTAAAGGACTATGATATCACTATTCTGTATCATCCCGGGAAGGTCAATGTGGTGGCCGATGCTTTGAGTAGAAAGGCGGTGAGTATGGGTAGCCTTGCATTCATTCATGTTAGTGAAAGGCCTTTTAAATTTGATGTTTAGACCTTGGCCAATCAGTTTGTGAGATTAGATGTTTCGGAGCCCCAGTCGGGTTCTAGCCTGTGTGATTTCACGGTCTTCCTTATATGATCGCATCAGAGAGCACAGTATGTTGATCCCCATTTGCTTGTCCTGGAGGACACAGTTGAGCACTGTGATTCCAAAGATTTTACTATTGGATATGATGGGATGTTGAGGATGCAGGGTCGTATTTGTATGCCAAATGTAGATGGGCTGCGTGAATTGATTCTCGAAGAAGCCTACAATTTGCGGTATTCCATTCATCCGAGTACCGCAAAGGTGTATCAGGACTTGATACAACACTATTTGTGGAGAAAAATGAAGAAAGATATAGTTAAGTTTGTAGCTCGATGTTTAAATTGCCAACACGTAAAATACGAGCATCAGAGACCGGGCGGATTACTTCAGAAACTTGAAACTCCGGAATGGAAGTGGGAGCGTATTACCATGGACTTCGTAGTTGGACTCCCACTGACTTTGAGGAAGTTTGATGTTGTTTGGGTTATTGTAGATCGGTTGACCAAGTCCGCATATTTTATTCCAGTCGGTACTACTTATTCTTCGGAGCGGTTGGCTGAGATTTATATCCATGAGATTGTTCTCCTTCACGGTGTGCTAGTGTCCATCATTTCAGATCAGGGCACTCAGTTTACATCACAATTTTGGAGGGCAGTACAGTGAGAGTTAGTCACACAGGTATAGTTGAGTATAGCATTTCACCCTCAGACGGACGGATAGTTCAAGTGCACTATTCAGATATTGGAAGATATGCTATGTGCTTGTGTTATATATTTTGGGGGTTCTTGGGATTAATTTCTTCCACTTGAAGAGTTTGCCAATAATAGCAACTACCAATCAAGCATTCATATGGCTCTGTATGAGGCTTTATATGGGAGACGGTATCGATCTCCGGTGGGTTGGTTCAAGTCAGGTGAGGCTAGTCTATTGGGTACTGATTTAGTTCAGGATGCCTTGGAAAAGGTTAAAATGATTCAGGAATGACTTCGCACGGCGCAATCTAGACAGAAGAGTTATGCCGACCGAAAGGTTCGCGATGTTGCTTACATGGTAGGAGAGAAGGTACTACTCTGAGTTTCGCCTATGAAGGGTGTTATGAGATTTGGGAAGAAGGGCAAGTTAAGTCCTAGGTATATTAGACCTTTTGAAATACTTAAGAAGATTGGAGAGGTGGCTTATGAACTTGAATTGACGCCTAATCTATCAGGTGTTCATCCAGTGTTTCCTGTATCTATGCTCTGGAAGTACGTCGAAGATCCGTCTCATGTTTTGGATTTCAGTACAACGCAATTAGATGGTAATTTGACTTATGATGTGGAGCTGGTGGCCATTTTGGACCGGCAGGTTCGAAAGTTGAGATCAAAGAACATAGCTTCAGTGAAAGTACAGTGGAGAGGCCAGCCAGTCAGAGAAGCTACTTGGGAGATTGAGTGAGAGATGCAGAGAAAATATCCACACCTATTTGAGGCTCCAGGTATGATTCTAAACCCGTTCGAGGGCGAAAGTTTGTTTAAGAGAGGGAGAATGTAATGACCCCGCCGATCGTTTCGAGTATTACAGCCTCGTTCCCCCATTTACTACTTATCATGTGTTCAATTATAAATATGTGACTTGTGGGAGAGGTTTCAGAATGAAATTGGAACACTTAGTTCCAAGATGTAAAGCTTAAGTTGAAATATTTGGCCGGATATCGACTTATGTGTAAACGACTCTGGAATAGAGTTTTGATGACTCCAATAGCTCCGTATGGTAATTTTGGACTTAGGAATGTGTCCGGAAAATTATTTCAAAGCCCATAGATAAATTATGTTTGAAATGACGAAATTAGAAATTTAAGTTTGGAAGTTTAACCCCGGGAGTTGACTTTTTGATATCAGGGTCGGAATCCAATTTTGAAACTTTTCTAAGGTGTGTTATGTCATTAATGACTTGTGTGCAAAATTTGAGGTCAATCGGACTTGATTTGATAGGTTTCGGCATCGAATGTAGAAGTTGAAAGTTCTTATTTTCATTATGCTTGAATACGGGTATGATTCATGGTTTTAGCTTTGTTTGATGTGATTTGAGGCCTCGACTAAGTTCTTATGACGTTTTAGGACTTGTTGGAATTTTTGGTTGAGGTTTCAGGACCCTCGGGTGAGTTTCGGATGGTTAACGCATCAAATTTGGACTTAGAACAATTGAAACTCGTTGCTGCCTACTGATGCAATCGCACTTTCAAAAATAGGCTCACAGGTGCGAGCTCACAGAAGCGAGCCTGGAATCGCAGAACCGCGAGCGCAGAAGCGAAAAAATGGTCGCAGATGCAGCCTGGGCTAAGGGGGACTAGACAGCAGAAGCGGACTTCTTGTCCGCAGAAGCGAAGGCAGTCGCAGAAGCGGTTTCTTCATCGCAAAAGCGGAACCACATATATGCTTAAAATTCCATAAAAGCGGAACCTCTAGGTAGTGTACAAAAACAGAGGGTTCCGATATTTTTGTCGTTTTGGACATTTTCAACACGGTTTTGGGCGATTTTTCCGAAAGAATTCATGGGAAATCTTGAGGTAAGTCACTTGTGATCATTGTTAGTCAATAATATTGGATTATCATTGAGTATTTCGACTAGATTACGTGTTTTTGAGGTGAAATTAGAGGATTTGGGTTTAGGGATTTCAAAATAAGAATTGAAAATTTGTAGGTTGAGTTGTCTCAGAATTTGGTAAATTTGGTATAATTGGACTCGTGGTTGAATGAAAGTTCATATTTTATAACTTTTGTCGAGTTCCGAGACGTGGGCCCCACTGGCGATTTTTGAGTTAAATTTCGGATTTTATTGGAAAATTAGTATTTTCATATGGAATAAATTCCTATGATTTGTATTGACTAAATGGAATTAATTATGACTAGATACGAGGCTTTCGGAGACCAATTCGCGAGGCAAAGGCATAGCGGAGTAAAGAATTACACGATTTGAGGTAACATTTCTAAACTTGGTTCTGAGGGTATGATTCCCTGAATTTTGTGTTATATCAATTATTGGAGGTGACGCACATGCTAGGTGAAGAGCGTGAGGGTGTGCACCATAGAAATTGTGACTTAATAAATTCCGTGTAGTTGTAAAATTAAAGAATCATGTTATTATCCGAATATTCTCCATGTGTTAGAGAAATAGAGTTGAGACTCGTATTAAAATCATGTTTAGGCTACGTGCCAATATTTTGGGACCTATAGGGTCGTGTCGCTGTTGAATTTAATTATTTTAGCATGTACATTTCGTACTCAGTCATGTTCATCAATTGTGAGGATATATTTATGAGATCGAGGCTGCCCGTCTGTAGCATTTCTTTTCGGCTATATATATATATATATATATATATATATATTATTATTATATGGATCGGGGCTGCCCTCCTGTAGCAGGCCATATCGGCTTTATCATTATATGGATTGGGGCTGCCCGCCTGCAGCAGGACATATCGGCTTTATATCATACTTGGGCTGAAGGAGCCCCTCCGGAGTCTGCACTCCCCACAATGAGCGTAGATAAAGGAGCCCCTCCGGAGTCTGTACACACCCCTAGTGAGCGTAGATGATTAAATATATATTCGAGATGGACTTCCCAAGGCATGGACTTTCCTTATTTATTTATATTGTGAAAAATTTTCCATGGACATGGATCTTATCCGTATCATTTACATGTGGGGGTAAATTATCCCAAGGCTAGATTGGCCTTATACAGTACTGAGTCACTGACTGGCAGTTGATGTATATATATATGGGATGGATCTTCCCAAGGCTTGATTGGCCATATATCGTACTGAGTTTAGTTGTTGAACCTGAAAGTATGCCTACATTTATGTACTGTTATTTCTATACTAGACTGTACCTATTGAGCTCGTCACCACTTTCAGCCCAAAGGTTAGTCTTGTTACTTATTGAGTCGGTTGTACTCATACTACACTCTGCACCTCATGTATATATCTAGGTGCTTCCGGACACGGCGACCGTTAGATCTCAGAGTATTATCAGTTGGAGACTATCAAGGTAGCTGCCCGGCATCCGCCGACCTTGACTCTCTTCCTTTCAGTTATTGTACTGTTCTACATTTTCAGATAGTGATTTTATCAGTCAAACTTTGTTATCATTTAGATGCTCATGTACTCAGTGACACCGGGTTTTGGCAGTGTACTTATATCAGTATTTGTGAGATTTTTAGATTGAACTTAAATACTATGTTTTCAAACTTTAGAGAAATTGTGGTTTATTGAGATTGTCGGCTTGCCTAGTATTGAGATAGGCGTCATCACGATATATAGATTTTGGGTCATGATAGATAATTACCTCAAAGAAGCTAGACGGATACTCTAAAATGACCTTCTCGAGTGAAACAACCTTCGGACGGCTCAAATCTAGCCAAAATAACTTCAAATCATAAATAAAACTCATCAAAAACAACTCCGGATAATAAAGCTTCGATCTTAATTAAAACTAAAAAGTCAACCTCCAGGCCTGCACCTCGAAACCCGATAAAATTCACAAAACTCGAACACCTATTTCGATGCGAATTCAACCATACTAAAATTATCAATTTCCGACATCAAACCACTAATTATATGATAAAAATAAAGATGAAAGCACGAAATACGATAAATTTAGGATAAAGAATACTTGCCCCAATCAAACACGTGAATAACCCCTCAAAACTCGCTCAAATCCGAGGTCTCTATCTCAAAAGATGAAAAATGAACAAACCCCACGATTTTTGAAATTATGTTTTGCTGCCTAGGTAACATGAATCGCGATCGCGAAGATATGTATGCAATCGCGAAGAAAAAAAGTAACAGCTGCCAATAATACACATCGTGATCGTGAGAGAAGGGGTGCGATCGTGATGAAGAAATTATGTTGTCCCAAAAGGTGTGCTACGCGATCGCGAACTAATTCATGCAATCGCGAAGAATAAAGATATCAGCTGCCAAGGTTGTGCTATGCGAATGCGAAGCTATGAACGTGAACGCAGTGAAGGATGATACATATGTACGGCATCACGTGCTAAATCATGCAAACGCGAAGAGGAAAAAGATCTAGCCACCAAAACATCCTTCGTGATCGTGGCTGCACCTACGCGATCGTAGAGAAGGACATCAGACACCAGAACTTCAGCATTCCAAAACATGAGAAAATGGCCCGTAGCCCATCCGAAATACACCTGAGGCCCTCGAGACCCCATCGAAACATGCCAACAAGTTCCATAGCATAACGCGGACATGCTCGAGCCCTCAAATCACATCAAACAATGTCAAAACTATGAATCGAACTTATGAATTTTCAAATCATCCAACTTCCAAGACTCGTGCCGAAACAGATTTAATCAACCCGGAATTAAGTCAAATTTTGTATGCAAGTATCAAATGACATAACGGAGCTAATCCAACTCTCAGAATATCAATCTGAGTCCAATATCAATCGAGTCAACTCACGGTCAAACCTTTCAACCTTCCAAAACTTTGACTTTCTAATTTTTGCCAAAATGCATCAAATTATCCTATGGACCTCCAAATCCAGATCCGGACGCACGCCTAAGTCTAAAATCACCATACAAAGCTATTGCAGCCATCAAAATGTCATTTCGGATCCGTCTATTCCAAAGTCAAATTCTGGTCAACTCTTACCGCTTAAGCTTCTAAAACGATAATCATTCTTCCAAATTGACCTCGAATCATCCGAAACCCGAACTTGACCACACCTGCAAGCCATTACACATAATACAAAGCTGCTCGAATGAGACACTAATTCTCAAAACAACTGGCCGGGTCATTACACTTTACTTGAGAGAAAGGGGCCTAATCTATGAAAGCCTGGCTAATAAGAAATTAGTCTAGTTAAGGATTTGACTAGCCTAGTTAAGCTTGAACTAGAGATAGGAAAAATCCGACTTGAGCTCATATCAACAATTAGCTTGAAACCCATTTGGGCTTGAGAAAGCCAAATTGGGCAAAATCACTTTATGGCCAAGAGGTATTGAGTGGGCGACTTAGAGTTGAGAGCTATAATACACAACAATCAATAAAATAAGTGTTAACGTAATTAACCCATTAAACGAACACCTAGGCGAAGGTTACATCTCTAGGACCTATTTGAAAATAAGCAAACACAATTAGTCAATTTCTAGTTTCATTATCTAGTTGATCATTGATAGTGTAGTTTATAGAAGTAATTTGCAAACCAGCTTGATTGGAAGTGTATTTAAGCTGTTTTCACGCATTAAGTATACACTTTAATACCCATTGTTAGCTCCTTGAGAAAATCGACCCCGACTCTTAGTTGGGTACTATTCTTTCAACGACCTCTTCCACTCATTGTTGAGTGTGGATTGGGAGAGTATCAATTTTTGGCACTGTTGCCGGGGAGATAAAATGATGTTAGCTATATATTTGAGTGTGTTTTTGGAATATCTTCTTTCTCTTCCGTGTTACTAATTTTTTTTAAAAATCATAGGTATAAACATAGCAAACAATGAGCTCAGAAATTTGTCTGTGGGGGATTTGGTCAGCGATGAGGAACAAGTAGATGAGGTACCTCAAGAGCCACAAGCCAATCGGAGAGGTCGGGTATCACATGACAACATGCCTTTTCCACCCCACCTCCCAAGCGGTGCAACACCAGATATTGCCCAACGAAGGTTTTGTTAGTGCAATAGTCCCTCCTTGTATAAGGGCGAGCACTTTCAAATCACCAACGTGATGCTCACTCTACTTGAGCAACGAGGTTTTTTCACCGGTGCACCAACCCAGAATGCTTACAAATATTTGAAGGGCTTTGTGGATACTTGTTGGGGGAGCAAGCAAACTAATGTTTCCGATGATGCATTGAGGCTAAGGCTTTTTTCCTTCTCTCTACGGGGGAAAGCTTTTGATTGGTTGGAACAATTATTGAACCATTCGATTCACACTTGGGATGAGTTGACGGCCAAGTTCATTGCTAAGTATTTCTCTCCCGGGCACATGGCTACAATTCGAGATGAGATCTTGGCATTCAAACAAGAGCCAAATGGACCACTACATAAAATTCGAAGTGCTATAGAGAAATAGTTAAGAAATGTCACAAAAATGATATGACGAAAAACATGTTGCAACAAACCTTTTATCGTGGGATCAATACAACCAACCAATGTGTAGTGAATCAAATAGCTGGTGGGAACTTTATGCCTATGCCTTATGAGGAGGAATGTGATATTCTAGATGAAATGGTGAAGGCGTCATCGGCTTGGCAATCTCAGGCCAATGTTCCACAAGGTGATCCGAACATGACCCACCTCCATAAAGAATTGCAAGACCATGGGTAGGCCATTGCCGAATTGACCACTACCCTGACTTAACTAGGAAAGGCCCAACTAAATCAAGTGGAAGACCCTAAGAAAGTTCATTTTATGGAGAGAGTAAATGTTTTGGTGAACAAGAGGAGGGTAAAGGGTCCACAAGTGCAAACCCGAGTGGAGAACTATGTGCAAGATGATCACAGTTTTGATCAAGATGATTCTTATAATGAGCAAGAGTAAGAAGTGCAATATGTGAATAGTTTTCAAGGGCAAAAAAATAACTTCCAAGGCCCAAACCAACAACAATGGCGACTACAAAATAATCATGGCAATTCGACTTCTAACAATCAAGGGAATTGGTATAACAACAATAATCAAGGAAATTGGAGTGGAAACAACCAAGGAAATTGGGGAGGCAACAACCAAGGAGGTTGGGGTAACAATCAAGGCAACCGGGGGTTGGGTTTTCAAAGGCCCCCAATGTATCAACAACCGAGCAACCCACCTCCTTATCCTTCTCATGGTTGAAGTTCTTTAAACAATGAGATGGGACGTATTAAGAATATGTTCAAGCAAATGATGGAAAAGAATACCGATTCCGATGCCCAACTTGCCTCACAAAACACATCAATTCGAAATCTAAAAGTTCAAATGGGGCAAATCTCTCAATCTCTAAATTCTTGTCCTAAGGGTGCACTACCAAGTGACACGGTGGTGAACCCGAAGAGTGGTAACAATACGGGGCATGCTATGGCGGTTATCACAAGAAATGTAAGATGTGGGAATGCACCCACCTCAAGTAAAAGGATACCTGATAATAATCACCAAGTGATACAAGAAGAGATCCCAAACAATGTTGTTCAAGCAAATGAGGAAGTTCAGATTGATATTGATGATAGTGTAGAAGAGACTTAAAAGGAGGTGAACCTGTTTAGGGAACATATCATTGACATATCGGAACCAGTAGTGAAAACTACAAAGACACCATTGCCTAAGCCTCCACCTCTATACCCTCAAAGACTTGCCAAGAAAAATGGTAAGAATAAATGCAAAAAGTTCATTCAAATGATGAAGAGTCTTTCAATCAATGTGCCATTGGTAGAAGCTTTAGAATAAATTCTCGGCTATGAAAAGTTTATGAAAGATCTTGTGACAAAGAAGTGGTAGATGAATTTTGAGACTATCAAAGTCACTCGCCAAGTGAGTACGATTGTTTATTCAATGGCTTCTAAGTTGGAGGATCCCAGTGCTTTAACAATGTTTTGTAAAGTTGGAAGTGACGAGTTTGTTAAAGCTCATTGTGATGTTGGAGAAAGTATAAATTTGATGCCCTATTCGGTTTTCAAGACTTTGGGGATTGGGCAACCAAGACCCACTTTTATGATATTGAAAATAGCCAATCGTACCATGAATAGGCCGTTGGGTTTGATTGAAGATGTTTTGGTCAGGGTTGATAAATTCACTCTTCCGGTGGACTTTGTCATTCTAGATTGTGAATTTGATTAGGAAGTGCCCATCATTCTTGGGAGACCTTTCCTTGTTACAGGTAAGGGTCTTTTTGATGTAGAAGTCGGAGAACTCACTTTCCAGGTTGGTGATGAAAAAGTGGTATTTCATGTGTGTAAGTCCATGCGGCAACCAAATAGCAATAAAGTGTGCTCTTTTGTGAACTTGGTGACCGATGTTATTGTTGATAATACAAATGCCACAATCAATGTTGGTGATATGTTGAAGGCCGTCTTGCTCAACTTTGATAATAACGAGATAGATGGCTTCATGGAATGTGCAAACTCTTTGCAAGGAATGGGGTTATACAACTATGCACCCCAAAAATTATCTTTGGATTTTGAAATAGGAAGACTCCTCCTATAAAGCCTTCTATTGAAGAGCCACCTACCTTGGATTTGAAGTCATTTTCTCCACACCTTTGGTATGAATTTCTTGACCCTTGTTCTACTTTACTGGTTATTCTTTCCTTTTGTTTGACTAACGTGTAGTTTGATTATACATTGGCGGTGTTACAAAAGAGGAAGAAGGCTATTGGGTAGACCTTGAAAGATATTCGGGGTATAAGCCCCACCTTTTGCATGCATAATATCAAGTTGGAGGATGGTGCTAAACCGTCCATTGAATATCAAAGAAGACTCAATGAGGCTATGCAAGAAGTTATCAAGAAGGAGATTATCAAGTGGCTGGATGCCGGGGTTGTCTACCCCATCTCTGATAGTTCATGGACCTCTCTGGTTCAATGTGTCCCAAATAAGGGGGGCATGACAGTGGTCACCAATGATATGATGAATTGATTCCTACAAGAACGGTGACCGGTTGGAGGGTGTGTATGGACTATCGCAAGCTCAACAAAGTAATAGGGAAGGATCATTTTCCACTTCCTTTCTTACATCAAATGCTCGATAGATTGGCCAGGCGTGCTTTCTATTGCTTTCCTGATGGGTACTCGAGCTACAACCAAATTCTCATTGCTCTGGAAGATCAAAAAAGAACAACCTTTGCATGTCCCTATGGTACTTTTGCTTTCAAGCGAATGCCATTTGGTTTGTGCAATGCACCGACAACATTTCAACGGTGTATGATGGCTATTTTAACGGACATGGTGGAGGACTACCGTGACGTTTTCATGGATGATGACTTCTTGGTTGTTGGTGATTCTTTTAATGATTATCTTGCAAATTTAGACAAAGTGTTGGCTAGATGTGAAGAAACTAACTAGATACTCAATTGGCAGAAATGCTATTTCATGGTTGAAGAAGGTATTGTCCTTGGCCATTAAATCTCAAAGAATATAATTGAAGTTGACAAGGCAAAGATTGAGGAAATTTCTAAGCTTCCAGCCCCAACTTCGGTGAAGGGTGTCACACCCTTTTTCTACCCCCCGAAAGATATATGTTATATATTCTTATGGGTTAAAGAATTTTTCCAATTAAAGTGACATTTTTGAAGTAGGGATTTGTAACGACCCGGCCGGTCGTTTTAAGAATTTAAGTCCAGTTAAGCAGCTTCGTATTGTGTGTATTGACTTACGTTCGTGGTTGAATTCAGGTACCGGATGACTCGGAGTGATTTGGGACACTTAGTCCCTAAAATAGAAGCTTAAGCCTTAGGATTTTGACCATAGTAGGAACTATGTGAATTTAATACCGAAATAGAGTTTCGTCGGCTCTATTAGCTCCGTTGGGTGATTTTGAACTTAGGGGCGTGCTCGGATTGTGTTTTGGAAATCTGTGGCTCATTTAGGCTAGAGATGGCGAAAGTCGAATTTTTGGAGATTTTGACCGGAAGTGGACGTTTTGATATCTGGGTCGGATTCTGATTCTGGAAGTTGTAGTAGGTCCATAATGTTGAATATGACTTGTGTGCAAAATTTGGGGTTAATCGGACGTGGTTTGATAGGTTTCGGCATCAGTTGTGAAAATTTTAAAGTTTCAAGTTCATTAAGTTTGAATCGGAGGGCCGAATTTTTGATTCTTTGCTAAAGTCATAGATTTATTATTTAAATTAGTTTATCATAATTTTATTCATGCTATGTAATTGTGCTTGGCTGGATTTGGGCTATTCAGAGTCGGATAATCAAGGAAAGGGCATTCTTACTCATTGATTGAGCTTGGTTCGAGGTAAGTATCTTCCTTAACTTCGTATGGAAGAACCACCCCTTAGGATTTGAGTCTTCTATGCTAATTGTAGTCCATGTACGTGAGGTGATGAGTACGTGCTCAGACTTATTTGTGAAAAGTTGGCCTTTTAGGTTTCTTAGGTCCTTGTATTCACTGATTATGCAGTTGTTATGTTAAGAATACGTCTCTTAATTACTAGATTCACCTATACATGCTTTAATTAGAATTAAATGTTTCATGATCCGCCCTTGATGCTTATTTGAGTCATCCGTGCCTTAACTGAAATTGTTAACTCTTTTGTAATTGTTCATCCTTAATTGAGGCTATGATTATCTTTCTGCTGCTTATCCCTAATTGAATTTGTTGTATCTCTTTCTTAATTGCCAACCTTAAAAGAAGTTAGATATCCTACATTCTAGTTGACTTGTCCTTATTTGGAATTATTCGCCTTGTGTTAGCTCCCTCATTGTCGAACTGTACATTGTGGACCATTGTTACATGATATTTCCTTTCTTGTTGAGTTGTTCTTATTATGACTAGCATTCTCTATTGTGGCCACTCCTTATGAATTAATTCCTCCATTCCTTTGAGTTCTGGAACTTCTGAGTTGATTTATTTGTCGTACCCTTGTATTAGTGTTATTTTTGTTGTTGTACTGGTTGTTCTTACATATTTACTTTGGGACTATGTGGCGGTACCTCGGGAGACCCCTATCTTGCATATTTACTTTGGGACTATGAGGCGGTACATCGGGATATCCCCCTGTCTTGCATATTTACTTTTGGGACTACAAGGCGGTACCTTGGGAGATCCCCTGTTGAGCATTTACTTTTGGGACTATGAAACGGTATCTTGGGAGTGCCCTTTGTTGATATCTCTTTGTTATGGGGTTGCACGAGGTTTCTGTCATGCTATTGTTACTATTGATATTTGCACATGCGGCATGACAAGGCGGGATATATATATGTCGGCGTAACAAGGAGGGATATATATATGGGTTATGCATGTGGCGAGACAAGGTGGGAACATTATTATGCACGTGTGGCGAGACAAGGCGGACATTTACTTTACTATTGCACATGTGGCGAGACAATGTGGGCTATGTCAGGGATTGATTTGTGATGACTTGTGATGGCCTAGGGGAATTCTTGTTGTTGATGTTTGTGTGGTGGTACACTTACCTATGTGGGTTTTATCTTATGGAAAGTTATAAGAAAACATTCTACGTGCTGTCCATTTCTTTTTCTATACTTACTAGCTGGCATGAACCATGTTACGACACTTGCACAAGCATGCACGTAGTTGAGCACTCTTATCGATTAAGAGGTGTTTCTTGGTATTTCTGAGTATAGATGCACACCCTTGTTTACTTGCCTTCTATGTGAGAATGGCTCTATTTGGCACGTAAGTCGTCAGTGCGGTTATGAGGTGTATTGAGGGCACAGGATGCCAAGTGTTAGGGTTTAGGTATTGAGACCCATGAGTTGTGATTTGTCCGAGGTTCGGTACCTCGTGGAGTTTGCTGACTAAAACCTGATGTGAAAGTCGTCATTGTTGCTAAGTTATTATTTTTCCTTACTGTATCTGTGATTTTGTATTTAGGTTGTGTTTACATTCACCCTTCTGTGTCATTATTATGGTATTTCGCTGATACTTGTTGATGTCCTTTCCTATTGAAACTATTGTATTGATAGTCATATCGCGTAGTCTTTATGTAGATATTATACTCTGTTGTTTCTATACTTATACTTTATTCAGGTCATTTAGGGAGTAGGTGTCTTGACTATTCCTCGTCACTACTCCACTGAGGTTAGTCTTGATACTTGCTGGGAACCGCGATGGTGTACTCATACTACACTTCTGCACATTTTTTTGGAGATCCAGGTATTGTGTAGTCAGTTGATCATTAGCTAGCTATGCTGGTTGTTGCTGTGGAGACTCAAGGTAAACCTACTGCTACGTTCGCAGGCGTCGGAGTTACCTTCCTATTCTGTATTTGCACTGTTTTACCTATTTCCAAATGGTTGTATTTAGAAATTTGTAGCCAACTTTGTAGAGCTTATGACTTGTACTATCGCTTTTGGGAATAGTACATTTTTATAAAGAATTCCATTTCAAGTTGTTAGATGTTATTTTTTATGGTTGTTATTCAGTAAATGTTAGGATTACCTAGTCCCTAAGACTAGGTGCCATCACGATACCCAACAGAGGGGAAATTGGGTTGTGATAAGCTGGTATTAGAGCTCTAGGTTCATAGGTGCTACGAGTCATCAGCGAGTTTAGTAGAGTCTTGCGGATCGGTACGGAGACGTCTGTACTTATCTTCGAGAGGCTACGGAACTATTAAGACAGTTTCACTTCCTTCATTCCTATCGTGCGAGTTCATTTATCTTGAAGTTTGAACTTTTATCATTCCATTCTCTCACAGATGGTGAGGACACAAGCTGCAGTCACTGATGACATTACCCCCGAGCATATGCCGCTAGGGGCAGAGGCAGAGGCCGACGAGGAGCACGTGCCGTAGCTAGGGCACCTACCAGAGCAGTAGTTGAGGAGCCGCCAGTAGTTCCAGTTGGGGGGAAGGTACCGGAGGCGCCTACTGTTACCCCCAGACTTCAGGAGACCTTAGCACAGTTCCTGAGCATGTTTGGCACATTGGCTCAGGCGGGGTTGATTCCGGTTACGCTAACTATTTCACAGACTGTGGGAGGAGTTCGGACTCCCGCCGCCCACACTCTAGAGTAGCGAGTTCATATTGGTCAGGTTCCAGGGTCATGGCGACACAGCTTGTGGTCCCAGCCTAGTCTATGGTTAGGGAAGCATCATCTAAGGAAGAACAGCTTAGACTTAAGAGGTACAAGAAGTACCACCCAACTACCTTCAGTGGATTGGCGACAGTTGATGCACAGGGTTTTCTAGAGAAGTGTCACCGCATTCTCCGTATTATGGGTATTGTGGAGACGAGCGGGGTTGCTTTTACTACATTCCAGCTCAGGGGAGCGGCTTATTAGTGGTGGCGGGCATACGAGTTGGGTAGCCAGGCCAAGTCAGCTTCACTTACATGGGTTTAGCTTTTAGAGATGTTCCTGAGAGAGTTTGTACCTCAGTCCCTTCGAGATGCATGGCGCGCGGAGTTTGAGCAGCTATGCCAGGGCACTATGTTAGTGTTAGAGTATGCCGTTAGATTCAGTGATTTGGCCAGACATGCACCTCCTTTGGTCGCTACAGTTAGAGAGCGTGTCCGTAGATTCATTGAGGGGCTCAGGCATGATATTAGGTTTAGCGTGGTTCGGGAGTTAGAGTTGGATGTTTTGTTCCAGCAGGTAGTAGGGATCGCTCGCCGATTAGAGGGCATGTGGGATCAGGAGAGAGAGGAGACAGACGAGGTCAGGAGAGATAGGACAGGGAGGCGAGGAGGCCTCGTAGACCGGAAAGATCTACTGGTCCTTAGTTTGGAGGCAGGGTATGACATGGTAGAGGTTTTATGGGTCAGCCAGTTTAGTTTGCACTTCAGGCTTTACACAGTTTTTCAGGTGCTCATGGGTCTCAGAGTACCCATACCACACAGTTCCCACAGCCACATCAGTAGAAAGGTTGCTTCGAGTGTGGAGATACCAGCCACAGGGTGAGAGATTGTCCTAGACTCCAGACATGTGTGTCACAGCGGAGTATTCAGGCGAGTTGAGGGCGTACAAGAGGGGAAGGCCCTGCCCGTTGATGTGTTTCTTATAGTAGGCTTAAGGTCACTATGCTAGATGATGTCATACAGGTATGCTTTTGATTTGTTACAGAGGGGCACCATTCGTATTTTGATTCGGTTCTGCTTATCGGGGCAAGTTCCCCTATTTGTTGTCCCACCTATGGGTGAGTTCATGACCTAGTATTATGTTTATGTGGTTGCCCATGTTGGGAGATTCTATGAGTGATATTTGTGTCTATCATTGTTTTAATTTATTATTGAAGTTACGAGACTAGAAGTGAATTCATGTTGTCTATTATGGCAGGTTTGATGTGATTCCTGGGTAATTTGGTTATGATTTGTAATTTGATACTCTACCGGGGTGAGAGTTCAGTAAGTGTTGTGACTTTATTTGCAGAATTGAGTTAGTGGAAGATTTCATTTGGTATGATGTGTATTCGTCTTGTGATTCAAAGTTGAGGGTGAGACCCTCTCGATTCCATGTGATTTGATATGTTTGAGTTGGGTTGCGTGCCATGGTGGAAATTATATCAGGATGAGATCCTTATGATTTGTTTATATACTTTAATTCTTCCTTTTTATATTGATTCGTAGCATGGTACTGATAGAGAGTTGTGCCTATCGGGCTTGTTTGATATTTCTCTTATGTGTTTCTGTTTACGCATTCAGTCATTTTTTGTTCTGTGCTTCTTGAGTTTTAGCTTGCGGGGTGTGTGCCCTATGGTGTTAGTTGTGACTTGTTGATTCGGGTGTATAGTTAAGAGTTCTTCATGTTTCTTGCATCGTTATCAGTGTTGTGGAGGTTTGAAACAGGTTTCTAACGGATATGAGGCTAATTGACGGTGTTGGTTTTGATTACGGGCAGCTATTGTGATCAAAAATGTTATTATGGGCCTATGTGTGGCGTGTCATGTTGAGTGGCCGTACCTTGTGGGTGTAGACATGAGTTGTTACGGGTGGTTGAGATTAATGGAAGGTGAGAATTTTGACTCTAAGGCTTATCGGTGTTGGTAGAAAGGATAAATTACAGTTGAGATGGTGTCATCAGGCTTATGTGGATTGGGGTGATATGGGGTCACCCGCGGGTGTATGTTGGTTATATGATTTCAGTGATTTGAAGACTTTGAGGCAATTCTTGGCACGTTCGAGGACGAATATTTGTTTAAGAAGGGAAGGATGTAACGACCCAACCGGTCGTTTTAAGAATTTAAGTCTCGTTCGGCAGCATAAGGCCCTGAGCAGCTTTGTATTGTGTGTATTGACTTGCGTGCATGGTTCAATTTAGTTATTGGATGATTCAGAGTGATTTGGGACACTTAGTCCCTAAAACGGAAGCTTAAGCCTTAGGATTTTGACCGTAGTTGGAAATGTGTGAAGAGGACTCCGAAATGGATTTTGGGACACTTCATCGGTTTCGTTAGCTCCGTTGGGTGATTTTGGACTTAGGGGCGTGTCCGGATTGTGTTTTGGAAGTCGAATTTTTGGAGATTTTGATCGGAAGTGGACTTTTTGATATCGGGGTCGGATTCCGATTTCGGAAGTTGGAGTAGGTCTGTAATGTTGAATATGACTTGTGTGCAAATTTGGGATTAATCGGACTTGGTTTGATAGGTTTCGGCATCGGTTATGGAAATTTTAAAGTTTCAAGTTCATTAAGTTTGAATCGAAGGGAGATTCATGTTTTTAGCATTGCTTGATGTGATATGAGGGCTCAACTAAGTTCGTATGGTGTTTTAGGACTTTTTGGTATGTTTGGTTGAGGTCCTGGGGGCCTTGGGTGTGTTTCGAATGCTTAACGGATTGCGATTTGGACTTGTGTAGTTGTTGAAGCTTTCAAGCTTCTGGTATAATCTCACCTGCAGTGGGGTGGCCGCAGGTGCGGACTCGCACGTGCAGAAAGGAGCTCGCAGATGCGGCCCTGGTCTGGGTAACCAGTGGTTGCAGGTACGACAAACGGGGCACAGAAGTAGAGCCGCACCAGCAGAGAAGGGATTGCAAAAACGGAAGGCGAGCTGAGAGAGGATTCCGCAGAAGCGGACAAGAATCCGCAGGCGCGCACTCGCAGGTGTAGCCTTATGCCCACAGAAGCGGACCAGAGGACTTAAGTCATTTCCGCACCTGCGATGGAATTTCCGCAGGTGTGGCATCGCATGTGCATCTGGAAGCCCGCAGAAGCGGAAGTCACTGGGCAGAAAAGGGCTAAGTGTGAGGGTTGATTTCATTCTCCAATTTTGGACCTAAAGAGCTCAGATTGAGGCGAGATTTCGAGGGATTTTCAGAGGAAGCTTGTGGGTAACGATTCTTAACTCTTTTATGGTTATATCTCATTAATCTATAGTTGAATTCATCATTTAATTAAGGAATTTGGTTCAGAAATTTGGGAAAAAGTTGGAAAGATCTTCAAATAAATTTTTGAGTTTTGATTCGGATTTTGATATCAAATTTGTATAATTTTTTGTACGAGTGAACTCATGGTTGAATGGGTGTTCGTATTTTGTGACTTTTACCCGATTCCGTGACATGGGCCCAGGTCGAGTTTTTGGGCTGAATTTCTGATTCTTTGCTAAAGTCGTAGATTTATTATTTAATTTAGATTCTCGTAATTTTATTCATGATATGTAATTGTACTTGGCTAGATTTGGGCCATTCAGAGACGGATAATCGAGGAAAGGGCATTCTTACTGATTGATTGAGCTTGGTTCGAGGTAAGTATCTTGCCTAACTTCGTGTGGGGGAACTACCCCTTAGGATTTGAGTCTTCTATGCTAATTGTAGTCCGTGTACGCGAGGTGACGAGTACGGGCTCAGACTTATTTGTGGAAAGTTGGCCTTTTAGGGTTCTTAGGTCCTTGTATTCACTGATTATGCAGTTGTTATGTTAAGAATACGTCTCTTTATTACTAGATTCACCTCTACCTGCTTTAATTAGAATTAATTGTTTCATGACCCGCCCTTGATGCTTATTTGAGTCATTCGTGCCTTAACTGAAATTGTTATCTCTTTTGTAATTTTGCATCCTTAATTGAGGCGATGATTATCTTTCTGCTGCTTATCCCTAATTGAATTTGTTGTATCTCTTTCTTAATTGCCAACCTTAAAAGAAGTTAGATATCCTACATTCTAGTTGACTTGTCCTTATTTGGAATTATTCGCCTTGTGTTAGCTCCCTCGTTGTCGAATTGTACATTGTGGACCGTTCTTCCCTAAAATTTCATTTCTTGTTGAGTTGTTCTTATTTTGACTAGCATTCTCTATTGTGGCCACTCCTTGTGAATTAATTCCTCTGTTCCTTTGAGTTCTGGAATTTCTGAGTTGATTTATTTGTCGTACCCTTGTATTAGTGTTATTGTTGTTGTTGTACTGGTTGTTCTTACATATTTACTTTGGGACTGCGAGGTGGTACCTCGAGAGACCCCTGTCTTGCATATTTACTTTGGGACTACGAGGCGGTAACTCGGGAGATCCCCGTGTCTTGCATATTTACTTTTGGGACTACGAGGCGGTACCTCGGGAGATCCCCTATTGAGCATTTACTTTTGGGACTACGAGACGGTATCTTGGGAGTGCCCTTTGTTGACATCTCTTCGTTATGGGGTTGCACGGGGTTTCTACCATGCTATTATTACTATTGATATTTGCACATGCGGCATGACAAGGCGGGATATATATATGTGGGTTGCGCATGTGGCGAGACAAGGTGGGAACATTATTATGCATGTGTGGCAAGACAAGGCGGACATTTACTTTACTATTGCACACGTGGCAAGACAAGGTGGGCTATGTCAGGGATTGATTTGTGATGACTTGTGATGGCCTGGGGAATTCTTGTTGTTGATGTTTGTGTAGTGGCACACTTACCTGTGTGGGTTTTATATTGTGGAAAGTTATGAGAAACCATTCTATGTGTTGTCCATTTCTTTTCCTATACTTACTAGCTTGCATGAACCATGTTAGGACACTTGCACAAGCATGCACGTAGTTGAGCACTCTTATCGATTAAGAGGTTTTTCTTGGTATTGCTGAGTATAGATGCACACCCTTGTTCACTTGCCTTCTATGTGAGAATGGCTCTATTTGGCACGTGAGTCGTCAGTGCGGTTATGAGGTGTAATGAGGACACAGGATGCCAAGTGTTAGGGTTCAGGAATTGATACCCGTGAGTTGTGATTTGTCTGAGGTTCGGTACCTCGTGGAGTTTGCTGACTAAAACCTGATGTGAAAGCCGTCATTGTTGCTAAGTTATTATTTTGTTCTTGTTGTATCTGTGATTTCGGATTTAGGTTGTGTTTACGTTCACCCTTCTATGTCATTATTATGGTATTCCGCTGATACTTGTTGTTATCCTTTCCTATTGCAATTACTGTATTGTTAGTCATCTCGCGTAGTCTTTATGTAGATATTATACTTTGTTGTTTCTATATTTATACTTTGTTCAGGTCATTTAGTCCAGTAGGTGTCTTGACTGTTCCTCGTCACTACTCCACTGAGGTTAGTCTTGATACTTGCTGGGTACCTCGGTGGTGTACTCATACTACACTTCTGCACGTTTTTGTGCAGATCCACGTATTGCGGAGTCAGTTGATCATTAGCTAGTTGTGTGGGTTGTTGCTGTGGATGCTCAAGGTAAACCTGTTGCTACGTTCGCAGGCGTCGGAGTCACTTTCCTATTCTGTATTCACACTGTTTTACCTATTTCCAAATAGTTGTATTTAGAAATTTGTAGCCAACTCTATAGAGCTTATGACTTGTACTACCGGTTTTGGGAATTGTAAATTTTTATAAATAATTCCATTTCAAGTTGTTAGATGTTATTTATTATGGTTGTTATTCAGTAAATGTTAGGCTTACCTAGTCCCTAAGACTAGGTGCCATCACGATACCCAACGGAGGGGAAATTAGGTCGTGACAGGATTATTTTTTTATTCAGGGTCGCCACTTGAAATTTGATTTTTGGATGTTCCAAGACACCTTTTATTTGATTCCCTATTCAAAGGAAGATTTTACTCTTTTATTATTGGTCTGCGGAAACAAAATCTGGGTAAGAAATTCTGTTGACCGGGGAGAAGGTGTAAGGCATTCCCCGAATCCCGTGGTTCTAGCATGGTCGATTATAACTTGGCTTGAATTAATTTTGGATAAACTGTGATTTATTGGTTTCTATATTTTATTTATCCACTTTTAATTATTAAAATATGGAATTATCTTTGAAACGAATCACGATTGTGAATCTGTTTTGTTTATTATGCCAAAATCATGCCACGCGTACGTGTACTCAATTAAAATCATTTTATTATATTAAGATTGTTTTGGCCAAAGTTGCACGAACACATACTTCGGTTTTAATTTTGGAAATCGCAACTATGCCACGCGAACGTATACATAATCACGATAAACTAATTAAAAGCACGCCTAAAGCACTCTAACAGTGTTCATTATTCTTCCTAAACATTGAGATTATTGTAAGGTCATGAATTATGGAATTACTTGTGGAAGAAGTATATGATTTTATATATTTGAATAAATAAACCATCATATACCAATACCCTACAGCCCAACAATTGAAGCCCAAACTTATTAGGGTCCAAATCTTTCCAACTTTAGAGCAAGTTTGAATATCATATTTCAAGAAACATGATTAAGCATATAGCATTTAAGGACTAATTTATATTATTATTTATAAAGTTTAAAGGCAAATAAATAAAAGCACATGAAATAATATAAAATGAACAGAGGAAAGAATAAACCTTTAATGCAAAATTTTCAATTAAATGAGTCTCCAAAAATAGGTACAATAACTCAGACGAACGCTGAACAAGCATAAGCGAAGAAGAACCTCAAAGCTAGTGAATGGAGCTCCAATAGAATCCTCGACCTCGACTATTGACTCTGTTGTTTGGCATGTATAAAGGGATATTTTGAAGTATTTTTGTTGGTTATTGGGTGATGAATTGCTGATATTTCAAAAGAAAGCTGAAGAAAGAATGACACGAGTAGAAATTCCCTTAGCGTAGAAGAAGAAGACAAATTCTCACAATTCCCTCCTCTCTTTTTTTTTCTCCCTTCTTCTCCCATTTTCTCTTCTATGTATAGAAAAAAAATTCAAACATTTTCAGATTTTTTATTTTTATTTTTTTAAAATAACTATTCCCCACCTTCCTTTACTTTTATTTTTTTTATTTCCCACTTTCTTTACTTTTCCTTTTTTAAATTTTCACTTTCTTTTACCTTTTTTAAAAATAATATTCTACTTTCTTTTACTTTTTTTTAATTCCCACCTACCTTTATGTTTCTTTTTTTATTTTCCAGTTTCTTTTACTTTTCATTTTCTTAATTCTCACATTCCTTTACTTTTATTTTTTTTAATTTCTCACTTTCTTTTACTTTTCTTTTTTACATTCCCAGATTCCTTTACTTTTAAAAAGGTGTAACAAAGCCAAAAACTATAGATTAAACCCCTAAAAATATTTACATAGTAGAAAGAGACAAAAAATTAAATATGGTCAAAACTTAGGTGCTCACAGCATGCCTCTCTTTGCATGAAAACATGAAGAATTTTCAGGCAAAGACAAGGTGAGCCATGTGACTAATTTTGAACATATCTTTATTCAAAGGGGAAGAAATATGGAGAAGGGAAAAGAGTGCAACCGGGTCCTAGTTTTGGACAACCTACATATCCCGGGTTTAGGGGAATCACGTCGTGTGTAGTTCAGGGAGGAAGAATAAAGTGGCGGAATGATGAGTTGGAGAGTCGAGTGATGTTCCGTCGAGGCTCCGGTCCGCAATCCTGTTATCATATCAGAAAATGAAAAAAAAAATTACATTAAAGAAAAAGGAAAATACAAAGTCTTATCTACTCTTTGTGTATTGAATCTTGCATCTTCACTTGAAATTTTATAAACCCGTATTGAAAGGTGGATGCCTTGACTTTGAAGATTGATGACCTGCTTTTCGATCAGAGTTTGGAACTTGATTCTTGGAAAATCGGGTTTCTGACACATTATCAAAGCTAACTCCGACTATCTTGTGATTGAAAGACCTTTTCTTCTTCTTTTTGATGAGAATTAAAACTGCAAGCTTTAATCGTCACAATTTGTGCTTTACAGCAGGGTCCTGCAAAATCATAAAATACGAACAAAATGAACAAAACTTTTCTACCCCAGTTTGGCACTAGAAAATTTTTGTGAGTTATTAGAGAAAGCTATATATTATCTAATCTATGAAAGGAAGACAAAGGCAGTAGTATAATCTATCTGTATGAGGATATGCAACCGGGGGTACCCTGTATTAAAGGGAGATAATGTAATCAGGGGTTGGCGCCCTGTATCATTGAGAAAGAAATGTAACTAGGGGTTGGCTCCCTGTATTACTAAAAATGAAATGTAACTTACAAGGAAGGAATGTAACTAGGGGTTGGCACCCTGTATTACTGAGAAGAAAATATAAACAGGGGTTAGCGCCCTGTATTACTAAGAAGGAAATGTAACCAGTGGTTGGCGCCCTGTATTATTAAAAATGAATGTAAACAAGGGTTGGTGCCCTATATTACTAGAAAAGGAAATGTAACCAGGGGTTGGTGCCCTGTATTACTAGGAAGGAATGCAACCAGGGGTTGGTACCCTGTATCACTAGGAGGGAATGTAACCGGGGTTGGCACCCTGTATCACTAGGAAGGGATGTAATCAGGGATTGGTACCTTGTATTACTATAAGGAAATATAACCAAGGGTTGGCACCCTGTATTACTATGAAGGAATGTAACCAGAGGTTGGCACCCTGTATTACTGAGAAGGAAATGTAACCAGGGGTTGGCACCCTGTATTACTGAAAATGAACGTAACCAGGGGTTGGTACCCTATATTATTGAAAAGGAAATATAACCAGGGGTTGGTGCCATGTATTACTAGCAAGGAATGCAACCAGGGGTTGGTACCCTGTATTACTGCAAAGGAATATAACCAGGGGTTGGTGCCCTATATTACTAGGAAGGAACGCAACCAGGGGTTGGTACATTGTATTACTGAAAAGGAATGCAACCAGGGGTTGGCGCCCTATATTATTGATGAAGTGTTGAGTCACTCTTGGTGAAAACGGTTCTACACGAGTTAAGCTACGTAAAACAGCCTAAGTGAAAAGTACTTCTACCCGAAAATATGAGCTGGAACCCACTAGACGAAAGGGTTCTACTTGAGTTAAGCTACGTAAAACATACTGAGCAAAGAGTACTTCTACCCGAAATAATAAGTTGGATCCCCCTAGGCGAAAAGGTTCTACATGGGTTAAGCTACATAAAACAGCCTGAGCAAAGAGTACTTCTACCCGTAAATATGAGTTGGATCTCCCTAGGCGAAAGGTTCTACCTGGGTTAAGCTACAAAAAGCAGCCTGAGCGAAAGATACTTCTACCCAAAAATATAAGCTGGATCCTCCTAGGCAAAGAGGTTCTACCTGGGTTAAGCTACAAAAACCAGCCTGAGCAAAAGATACTTCTACCCGAAAATATGAGTTGGATCCTTGTAGGCAAAAAGGTTCTACCTGGGTTAAACTATGTAAAACAGCCTTAGCGAAGAGTACTTCTACTCGAAAATATGAGCTGGATCCCCCTAGACGAAAAGGTTCTACCTAGGTTAAGCTACGTAAAAGAGACTGAGTGAAGTGTACTTCTACCCGAAAATATGAGTTGGATCCCCCTAGGCGAAAAGATTCTACCTAGGTTAAGATACGTAAACTAGCCTTAGCGAAGAGTACTTCTACTCGAAAATATGAGCTAGATCCCCCTAGAAGAAAAGGTTCTACTTGGATTAAGCTACGTAAAAGAGCTTGAGCGAACTGTATTTTTACCTAGAAATATGAGTTGGATCTCCCTAGGCAAAAAGGTTCTACGTGGGTTAAGCTATATAAAGAGCCTGAGCGAAGAGTATTTCTACTCGGAAATATGAGTTGGATCCCCCTAGGCAAAAAGGTTCTACCTGGGTTAAGCTACGTAAACCAGCCTTAGCGAAGAGTACTTCTACTCGAAAATATGAGCTGGATCCCCTAGACGAAAAGGTTCTACCTGGGTTAAGCTACGTAAAAGAGCCTGAGCAAAGTGTACTTCTACCCAAAAATATGAGCTGGATCCCCCAAGATGAAAAAGTCCTACCTGGGTTAAGCTACATAAAAGAGCCTGAGTGAAGTGTACTTCTACCCGAAAATATGAGCTGGATCCCTCTAAGAAAAAAGGTTCTACCTAGGTTAAGCTACTTAAAAGAGTCTGAGCGAAGAGTACTTCTACCCGAAAATATGAGCCGGATCCCCCTAGGCAAAAAGGTTCTACCTGGGTTAAGCTACGTAAAATAATCTGAGCGAAGAGTACATCTACCCGAAAATATGAGCTGGATCCCCCTAGGCGAAAAGGTTTTACCTGGGTTAAGCTACGTAAAACAAGCATGTGCGAAGAGTACTTATACCCGGAAATATGAGCTGGATCCCCCTAGGAGAAAAGGTTCTACCTGGGTTAAGCTACGAAAGTAGTATGTATGAATAGTAGTGATGCATGCTAAAATTAAAAGAAAATGGAGATTTTGCGGAAACTTACATTTGGGTGACATTCGTCCTTTAAGAATCGCCATTCTGCACTTCTTTGTTCCTGCTTCAAACAAATAAATATTATGAGTTTTAAAAGTGGTGGTCGGTTTGTGGCCATGATGTCTTTGGCAGCTTGGCTTTGTGCCCATTAGCTTCTAGAAGACCGACTGTAATGGTAGTTGGCTACACTGCTGGTAGACTCTGTTGTTGCTTTCAAGAGACGTTTGCTCTCTGTACCAACCCTGGTTGTGTTTGTGGATCAATTTGCCTTATCCCAAAAGGAACACATATTTTTTTACCATTTTTCTGATATCTTGCATGACTTTTGTTTTAAATCAATTTGTCTATCAGAGCGAATCACAACTGGATATGTGCCTTTTGCATGATGTGCATACACCATAGTCTTTGTTCGGTACTAAAGAAAATCCATGATTAATCTTGTGGTATTTTCTTTGCTTGCTTTTGACAAGTAGGCCAATAGGAGTATTTTTGGGAGGAACCTTTGCATTGCACGAATCCTCATGTTATGTCGATTGTAACAACTGAGTGAATGTTTCTCCCAAGAAAGTGTTATCTTGAATGTTCTAGCCAGAATTTGCTTTGTGTAACCAAAAAGATGGTAGCAGATTTTGAAATTCTTTCTTGCTTGTTTTGATGAGGACTGACTCAAAAGCAAAAACTACAAAGCTATGCACAAATAGAAGGAAGCAATTTTTAACAAGAGATGCAACTTTTATGGGAAAGGAAGGAAAGAAGGGGCCCATGTGAGTGTAGTAGCCAGCCTTTGTGATCATGACATGTATTTTGGAATTAACGGCATGATCTTTCAAACCAATCTAACAGTTCCTCTTGTCATTCCTTCGATCTTTGAAACCGAGCATCTTTGTGCCAATTATTCTGCATCAGACACATGACTCACCTTCGACTAGTGGTGCCCCGAGGGGTTTTCACCAACAAGTTTCTCTCATTTATTTATGTCTACATACTGTGGTCTTAAAGTGTCCGTGAAGGTTTCACTAGTAAGGCTCTCTCTCTCTCTTCTTTTCTTTTTTTTTTTTTGCTTTCTTGTGTGAGCAACTTGATAGTGTTCTATATCGTGTGACAATTGTTGCTCATTACATGCTTCTCTTGACATTCTTGAAGTTTTATCAAGAGGTCTTTATTTGGAAGGCTTTTGGATATGGTTAGAAAGAAAAGACAGTATGAAGGCTCAAAATAGACTCAATATGATGGGGTTGTACACGTACAACTTTTGGAATCAACTCTTTAAAAATAAAAAACTAAAACAAACTCATGCCCCAGTTTTAGATATTGAAATTTTTTTTTGTTTGATTGAACCCTAGTATAGAGCTGCCTACGTATCCTTTAAAGGAATCAAGTCAAAAGTAGTTCAAACATATGACCTAACTATTTCTTTTTTTTTCTTTCTCTTTTGGGAAAATGCCCTAGCTCTTATGTTCTAGGGGCATGGACCTTAGACTATTTTTTTGGACTTTTGACTCTAGACTTAATTCCAAGAGAGGGGGGCAAAGATTATAACATAGGCTCAAAAGGGGTAACAAGTGGTATAAAATGTTTAGGTAGCATAAAAAGGGCCTCCTAGCCTCGAGAACGCCAAACATATTATCTCTTCACAATCATGACATTGATAAACATATTGTCTTCTGGGTATTGTCCTGCGTAAAGCTGTATGAGCAATAATTTTCTCGCATGGAATGACCCTTGTCAATTTGGGTGACATTTCTTTCTTGATATGGAAGTGTGCATTTTGATACTGATTGATTCATTTCAAATTATCTGTATTGCACCTTCTTTTGAAAAACACTTTCTATCTTTTAGTGATAAACAGACTTCAACCCATCTGATCATCCTTAAGCCTGATCTTTACAATAATTTATAGGTAGAGATCCTTAACCCTCATGGGTATGACTGCTTTGGTTCCACATATACTTGGCTTATACTTATTTTCTAAGTGTTTAAACTTTTTATTCATCTTCAAAGGTGTCTCTTTCTTTTAGTTATCAAATTCAAGACAAGATCAATTTTCTAAAATCTAGCCAAAAATTCCGCATGCATTTCATGTCACTAGAACTAGCGGAAAACGAACTATGCACAAAATGGACACAACATGTCTGACTGTATTTTATTGAATAAAGAAAGGATGGGTCCGATAACACAAAACGAAGAAGAAAAGATGACAAACTAAGCTATCATGACTCCTACCCGACTAAAAAAGGAGTGACTTTTCAGTTACTAAGCGACAACTTAGCCATAGACTTGCACATTAGCATTGTATGGCATTCAATAATTTTGATTGCTTTGGAATCGACATTCAAATTTTGACTTTTTGATCAAACCATTCCCAATATTGGCTATCGGATTTCAGGACTGGCGGCATGAGAAATTTCATAGCAACCAATTTGCTAAAAGACTTGGAAGAATTCTCATGTCTCCGTATCATCACAGATCGTCTCACACCAAGCATGTCCTGTTGCTCAAACCTAGTAAGAGTCAACCAATATTTGCCTATATTTTTCACCACCAAACTGTGTACTAGCTTTTTCGTGACCTTAGTTAAATCAACAATAATGGTGCTTATTCCCTTGGTTGAGAAGATGATAGAGTGATCCTAGATTGTTTTTATGATTTACCATTGCAAACCAACAAACCGACCACCTTTAACTAGCTTTTATTTAAAATAACAAGCACGTTAGAATGAACACACTCTTCTTCTTTTTCTTCTTCTTTCTTTTCTTTTTTCTTTTTTTCCACTTTTTTTTCAAAATCATTCGATCGAACCTGATGTGGGTTGCCTACGTATCATGTGAGAACATGAATCAGATCTTGCATAGTTCGGAAAGATAAGGAACAAAGTAAATAAACTAACTCTTACTTTTATACAATTCAGACCATGATAACTCCTAACAAGGAAAATATTTTTTGGATTTTTGTTTTGGGAATTGTTGAAAGAAATACTTCTAAAGAAGAAAAAAAATATATTTTTCTTTAGATTTAAATTTTTTTATTTTGGATTTCGATTTTTTTTTTTTGTGTCTTTTTTTTGGAATTGTTGAAAGAAAGACTTCTAGAGAAGAAAGAAAATATTTTTGGATTTTGAATTTTTGTCTTTGTTCCGAAAATATTTTTGGATTATGAGTTTTCTTTTTAATTTTCGAAAGAAAAGCTTCTGAAGAAGAACGAAATATTTTGGAATTCAATTTTTTTTTTTTTTTAATTTCTGGATTTGATGTCTCAAAGATAGATTTAAAGGAATATATTTTTGGATTTTTAAAAATTAGGGGTCGGACCCGATAAAGGATGCATATGTATCTCACATCCGGTGAGAATCAAACTAGCATAGTTCGGTCAAAACCGACTAAGTTCTCTTTTGATTTATGAAAATTAATCCTTAAAACCATAAAACTAGACTACATCGTCCCCTTATTTTATTTTTTTATTTTTAATTTTTCTTTTAATTGACATTTGTACAAAAATCGGAGAACTTCTCTCTTGTTGATTCAACTGATTTATCCTAAAGCCGCTCAACATACAAGCCTCCCAATTAATGCAACGGATAGCACATAACATGAACATATTGGTCTCAACAAGGTACTTCTCATAAAACAGAACCTGGCCCATGTGCTGAGCGCTGCTAAGTCAAATGCACATGATGCAAATAAAGCGAACCTACTAGAGATATCTGGCATGAGATTTGTTCTTCTAGGTTTAAATCCTGATGGAGAAGGTGTCTAGACTGGCTTACGCGAGCGAACACTCAAGCCGAGGAGGGTCAGCGTACTGGTAGCATTTCTTTCCGGCTTAGCTGGTGGTGCTCCCCGCCTAAAATATGTATGACTAAAATCCCTCACCGGGTGACAAGCACCTCGGCTATCTAAGATGACCAATTTAATTTCAAGAAGACTCAGAGGGGTGCGTGAGAACACAATTTATATGTACAGTTCAACAATATCAAAGCGGTAAAGAGCGAGAAGTAGCACATTAGGCACCAATAAATTACAATATATACAAAAATAATAAAGCCAAATAAAAGTCAATATGTACAAGCTCGAATTCTGGTTGAGTCCCCATCAGAGTCGCCGGAGTTGTCACACCCCTTTTGTACCCACCAAAAGATATATGTTATAGATTGTTGTGGGTTAAAGAGTTTTTTCAATTAAAGTGATATTTTTGAAGTAGGGATTATTTTATTACTCATAGTCGCCACTTGGAATTTGATTTTTGGGTGTTCCAAGTCACATTTTATTTGAATCATTATTCAAAGGAAGATTTGACTCTTTTATTATTGGTCTGCAAAAATAAAGTCCGGTTAAGGAATTATGTTGACCTAGGAGAAGGTGTAAGGCGTTCCCCGAGTTTCGTGGTTCTAGGACGACCGCTTTATTGACTACAACTTGGCTTGAATTAATTTTGGATAAACTGTGATTTATTGGTTTCCATATTTTATTTATCCACTTTTAATTATTAAAATATGGAATTATATTTGAAACGAATCACATGTGTGAATCTGTTTTGTTTATTGTGCCAAAACCATGCCACGCGTACATTACACAATTAATAGCATTTATTATATTAAGATTGATTTGGCCAAAGTTGCGCGAACACATACTTCGGTTTTAATTTTAGAAATCACAATTATGTCACGCGAACGTATAAATAATCGCGATAAACTAATTAAAAGCGTGCCTAAAGAACTCTAACGGTGTTCATTATTCTTCCTAACCTTTGAGATTATTGTAAGGTCATGAATTATGGAATTACTTATGGAAAAAGTGTATTATTTTAGATATTTGAAAAAATAAACCATCATATACTAATACCATACATGTCACGACCCAATTTCATAATAGGCCGTGATGGTGCCTAACGATGCCACTGGGAAAGTCAACTATGAATTGGTCACGTGATTTCCTCTTTTTAACAAGTTCTTTTCCAAGTAATGAAACTTTCCATAAATTAAAAAGAATTTGAGAAATAATAGATCTAAAATAAATAACACGAAAGCAACTGTGTGCAATCATAATCATAGAACAAAACCAAAACCACAAGTCTAATAGTGTGTGCCAAGACCTGGTGTCACAAGTGTATGAGCATCTAGTAGAATATACAAAAGAATACTAGTCTACTGTCCCAAGTGAAATAGACAGAAAAATACAATCAAAAGAAAGACTACGGCTACTGCAGAACAGGCTCAGAAGGCAGCTCAATGTGAAGCTTCGAAGTGGTAATCAAGTGTGCGCGTCGGACCGATATCCAGATAAACCTGCCTCAGATCCTATACACTTAAATGCAGAAGTGTAGTGTGAGTACATAAACAACATATACCCAGTAAGTATCCAGTCTAACCTCGAAGAAGTAGTGACGAGGGGTCGACTTTCACACTTACTATGGGCTAACAATAATATGTCAAAATTTTAATTAAGCATGGATTACATGAAGAATACTGAAAACCCGATAACAGGAAACAGTAAATAATCCCTTCACCGATATTAAGTCCCAAATTTATTTTTCATCATTTAACAATTTATATCTCAAGCTAATGAAGCAATATCAATTATAATTGGTTCCAAAGATTTATCATTCGCAAACTATGTTGAGGTCGTACGGCCCGATCCAACATAATATTTAAACTGTACACTGCCGAGGGTCGAACGGCACGAACTATAGATGCATCTATCTGCTACCAAGGCGTTCGGCCCGCTCCACAAATAGAAAATATTTTAAGGAAAACACAAATTCTCAATAACATTCAAGTGTTCCATTCACAACTTCAAGTAAGTGAAATTTAATTCTTTTATCAGGTTTCAAAAAACTTAAGCAATTAAGTTAAC
Organism: Nicotiana tabacum; assembly: GCF_000715075.1. Lineage (NCBI taxonomy): Eukaryota > Viridiplantae > Streptophyta > Magnoliopsida > Solanales > Solanaceae > Nicotiana > Nicotiana tabacum. The sequence goes on along the minus strand of NC_134091.1, from coordinate 110,121,413 downwards.
AAGTAGAGTACAAACATTGTAAGTATAGCATGATATGGGTCCTATACTACCCGGACAATAGCATAATTAGTAGCTACATACAGACTCTCATCACCTCGTGCATACGTCGCCCCCACAAATAGAAGCACATTTTAATTCAATTCACCTATGTGGTTAATTCCCTCTTACAAGGTTAGAAAAGAGACTTACCTCGCCTCAAAGCCTACTTTCCGTTCCAAGATTATGCTCAATCCCTCAATTTGGTGCCGAACAATCAAAAACTAATCAAATTGTATATAAACTAATCAATACATATTCAAAAGTTCATATTCCAACTATTAAAGTGATTACCCAACCCTAAATGTAAGATTCCTAAAATTCACCCCCGGCCCCACGTGCCCGGATTCCGAAAATATTTGAAGAAAATTGTTAACCATAACCTCACGAACTTAAATATATAATTATTACTAAATTCCATAACAAATTTTGTGGTAAAATCTAATTTTTATCAAAAACCTGTCACGACCCAAAATCCAATAAAGATCGTGATGGCGCCTAACACCACTGTCAGACAAGCCAACAATAAAAGTTTAACTTAATTACTTATTTTAGTATTTTTGAAATCGTAAATTTCCTTCAATTAAGTATTAAGAGATAAAAAATTTCAGAGTAAATGATAATATCTTCACAACAACAATACGGAACAACCCATAATCTGGTGTCACAAGTGCATGAGCATTTACTAGGAAGTAAAATAAAATACAATATCTATCCGGAATACAAATTAGACAGAAGAATATAAATAACTCTGAAGGAGACTCTGCTAGCTGCGGATCATAACATGAAATGCAGCTCACGGTAAGCCCCTGCATCATCCGTGCCTCCGCGCCCAAAGGACCACCAGACATAAAAGTACCTGCACAAAAGAATGTGCAGCAAGTATAGTATGAGTACGTAAATCAATTTGTACCCAGTAAGTATCTAGCCTAACCCCGGAGGAGTAGTGACAAGGGTCGACATCGAAATTCACTAGTGGTCCAATAATATCAGGTACAGTAAAGAGGTGAACGAATATGAGGCAGAGTTAATAAATAAAATAAACAAGTATAAATACATGGTACAATTCTCCTCTTTACAATAGGCTCAAGTTTTCAATTAGCAAAGTTCCTCCTCAATTAGAGCATATATATAAATATATAGTGGACCTCACCAAAATGGATCGTTATACTTCAAATCATGAAGAACTCACAGATACACTGGCTTCTTGCCAAATGTTAAGCACAATTTCATCAGGATATTTTATAGAAATGATGGGGTGTACGGCCCAATCCCATCATAATTTGTGCACTGCCGAGGGTCGAATGGCTCAAACCATAGATGCAACTATTAACTAGCCGAGGCGAACGGCCTGCTCCCATGAGAGTATGGTACATAAATCATGCCGAGGCGAACGGCCCGATCTCATTAGAGTGTGGTACATAAATCCTGCCGAGGCGAATGGCCCGATCCTATTAGAGTAAGAAGCTTTAACGGGTCCTTGACCCCACTCACGGATAAACGCGTGTGTTATAATTTCTTTAACGAAAAAACTTTCAATGAAACATACATATATATATAACGGACACAATTTCATAAGAGGAGTAAAATAGTTTCGTGACTAATCATGAAACTCATGAAGTCTCTACAATAACGAGTCTATCACCCTACGAATGTCTAGTCTCAAGTAATAATGCAAAATAAAAGAATTAAACGAGCAAAGATAATCTCTATAGTGCAAGTATAGCATGGTGTGAACCTAAGTCTACCCGGACAACAACATGAATCTAGCTACGTACGGACTCTCATCACCTCGTACGTACGTAGTCCCCGCATCAAGTTACACATATTAAATATATCACTTAGGGGTAGTTTCCCCCTCACAGAGTTAGACAGAAGACTTACCTTGCTCCGACATTCCATAATCCGGCTCAATGCGGTTCTAAAACCTCAAACCGGTGCCCGTCGCTCCAAAACTAGTCAAACAATGTGCAAGCCCATAAATATTTACTCTAATACTCCCAACAAATTAATTTAAAAAAATTCCCAACTCCGTTAGAAAAGTTGATAAATCAACCCTCGGGTCCACGTACCCGGATTCCGAAAATATTCGAAGATGAACATTACCCATAACATTACGAACTTAAATATATAATTTATTCTCAATTCCATACTCAAATTCGTGGTCAAAATCTAAAAATACCAATTTCTAGGTTTTTCTTCAAAATCCCAAATTTCTTCAAATTTTCATGTCTAAATCCATATATAATCCAAGTATTTAACTTGCAATAGGTTGGATTAACTTACCTCCAAGTTGCTAGGTGGATACTTCCCTCGAGAAGCTCCAAAAATCGCCTAAGAATGAAGAGAAAATGGCAAAATTGGCTGAGCCCCGCTCTTTTAAGCATTCTTCCCAGCGACTCACGCACCTGCGCACTCTTTGGCCGCTCATGCGCATCCGCTTTTGCAGCACTTCTTCCGCACATGCGGCCTTGCCGCTTCTGTGGCTACTGCTTTCGCACATGCGCTGTCACAAGTGCGCAACTCTTTCTGCTCCTGCGGTCCTCAGCAACAATGGTCCTTCCGCTTTTACACTTGCCTTGCTGCTTTTGCGGCGTCGCACCTGCAGCCCTTTTTCCGCAGGTGCGATTACACCAGAACTTAGGCCTTTCAGCAACACAAGAAAGCTCTAAGTTGATCCGTTGACCATCCAAAACCACCCCAAGGCTCCCGGGACCTCAACCTAACCTACCAACAAGTCATAAAACACAATATGAACTTAGTCGAGCCTTCAATTCATATCAAACAGCGCTAAAAACACGAATCACCCTCCAATTCAAACTTAATGAACTTTGAAACTTCAAACTTCTACAATCGATGCCAAAACCTATCAAATCACATCTGATTGACCTCAAATTTTGCACACAAGTCATAATTGACATTACGGACCTACTCCCACTTCCGGAATCGGAATCCGACCCCGATATCAAAAAGTCCACTCCCGGTCAAACTTCTCAAAAACCTTCAAATTTTCAATTTTCGCCAAATGACCCTGATATGACCTACGGACCTCCAAGTCCATATCCGGACGCGCTCCCAATACCCAAATCACCATACGGAGCTATTCCCAGAGTCAGAATCCCAAACGGGCATCAATAACATTGAAATGCACTTCAACCCAAATTTATGAAATTCTTCCAAAAAGCCAACCTTCCACAATAGGCGCTGAAATGCTCCCGGGTCATCCAAAACCCGATCCGGACATATGCCCAAGTCCAAAATCATCATACCTTCCAATCCCGTTTTCGAGGTCGTTTACTCAAAAAGCAAACCTTAGTCAATTCTTCCAACTTAAAGCTTCCAAAATGAGAGTTTTCTTTTCAAATCAACTCCGAACTTCCCGAAATTCAATTCCGACCACGTGCACAAGTCATAATACTTGAAGTGAAACTACTCAACGCCTCAAACCGCCGAATGACGCGCTAGAGCACAAAACGACTGGTCGGGTCGTTACATTCTCTCCCACTTAAATATACGTTCATCCTCGAACGTGCTAAGAACTGCCCTGGAGTTGTCCAAAATCATTGTTTAACACCTCGTGCACCTACCCGTGCTACCACAACCCAGTTGAGCACATTAGATCGAGCAAACCTGAAAATCCTCCCTTTTATCTAGTCAAATAAGCCTTAGAGCCAAATTCCAACATCTGAAATTCTCTACCAGGTTTGTTTCCAACATACGAACACCGTATCCATCACTACACGATGTACCAATACCTGGTTGTATGCTCTTACCGAATTCACACCATGCACCGCATTATTCACATGACCATAATGACATCCCCTGACAATAATAGCTGAAATCCCATGAATCTGATGCCCACAACACACCTCATGAAACATATAAGTCTCGTTTCAGCTCTTGCAATACTGCCACGACAGAAGAGATGTGTAGAAACTTATAACCACCTGCCGAATCACGACTCATGGAGTCTCTCCTCCCAACAAGAACCATCACCTCATTCTGGACTGAATATCGATATTTACTCTTTAATGTGCCTCATACAAATCTGATCGCACTGATCCCAGGTCCAATAATCGCGTCTCATCCACTACAAGCTGCTCAGGCAATAAGCCACCTCTAACACTGCCAAAGTCTCATATGATGCCACAATGTGCCAACAAGCTACAAACTCGAATATGATACATAAGGAAACGAACTCTGGTAAGATCTACTCAACCCACGTAACTAATTTAAACGACCGAAAAGATATTATGAACCTTCCTCAGGAAATGAGAACCAAAACACACAATAATAGATATGGGAAATTGTACTGAATATCACACTGTTGTGGTGTGCAACCCGATCTACACATGATACCGTTGCGGCGTGCAACCCGATACAACCATGATACTCGTGGCGGCGTGCCACCCGATCCAACCATATACCTGTGGCGGCGTGCCACCCGATCCACACATAATAATCTAAAGAAAACACACATCGAGTTATAACTCTTATACTCACGAAATGCCCGAATATCAACCATAAGCACGCCAAGTGCATAATACAAATCCTAGGGAGACGGGTAGTGTCATACACTATAAAACCCAAGCATAACTAAGGTGCAATAAATGGCCTGCATCTCGAGAGACATCCTGCGTATATAACACCACAAACTATACGAGACCTCAACATATTGTACAAATAATCAAGTCGTCTCATGACCCATATGGCACAATAGAGTATTACATGAAATAGCTGGCGACGAAATTAACATCCCACACCCGAATACTCTTCCATAAGGAATGCTATGCTGAATGACACACCCAGGCTGGTGTAGAGTACACATCCACATCTGGACCCATCAACGGACCTCAAATCGATTCTGATCATACCATGCTTGGGCAAATAACCTCTCAAGGATCCACAATGACCTTTTTCCCATGACACGCAAGAACAATCATCGAATTTGGAACAAACTTCCACAATTCACAACCAACTGAATAGAGCGCCTTTTCAGGCCTAAACCCTCACATTAGCGATAGTATAAAAATCTCCATACTTGATTTCAATATTTAATCGATCAAGTGACTACATGTCACACTTATACAATCTTCCCACAGAATACGCTCCCCCGACCTTCCGCACCAGGTAACAAGTCTGCACATCCATACCACCGGCCATACTAATGTTGTAGAGCAAATCAAAAATCTGCCAATCAGTACACAAAGCCTCTCATGCAGGACACCGATCTCAGGTGACGCTAAAGACGATGCCAGCTTACTCTAAGCATATGAATCCTTTCCTGTTCATCCAAGCCCGTGACATCCTTGTCTACACCGAACCGTAACCTTGAACCTCAACTTACAATTCCCATGCCGCTCACGGCACCTAACATGCCAATACGCTAGAGTACAAGAATTTCATCAAAACTCCTGAACCACTAATAGGGTACACACTTCATCCTATAGAAACCTTTCACTTAACTCATTTCTGGAGAACCATTGCAACACGTGACTGAATTACCATAACCGCAGAAAACAAATACAAACCTCGCGTAGTGGTCTAAACCACTATAATTATTCCAGGATCCATCTACACATTATAGGACATGATACTCGAATGCCTCCAAATAAAATCAATTACGGCGGCCGTCAAGCCTCGCGCGCACCGCCACAAATCACATGCATAATTCAACACGCTGAAGGAACAGATCATTGCCATCGTCATGCCAATTCAACCATTGCTAACCGATCCAACTTATTCTAATTTACTCTGGACTTGCACTAGAATAATAATAATAGCTCCATTTAAAACATAAGGAACCCAATTCGCACTCATCCATAAAGATCCGATTTCACGAGACCACGTTGTCTCAAAAACCACAAACCATCTCATACCCTCATTGTGCGCACATTCGCATCTTCAATGGGTACACACATTCTGGTATTTCCTTTTTGAATCCGAAGTTATTATCTCCCATTCCTCCAGTGCTACACCGCAGACCGATGATAACATAGAATACTCCAAGCCCCTTTCATAATCCACTGCAAAAGCTCGATACTTGACCATACCACGGACTTGGAATCCTTAGGCACCGCACTTTAATTTTGAACCTACTAGGACCATTGTTGAGAGTCACCCACTCTGACTTGTTCCCGAATAGAATCAAACTCCAAGGTCCTGCTAGCACATGAACACCCTCTTAGAGAAGCATCCGGCTGAATTCCTTTCCTTGTACATCACATCCACACGAAGTATAGACTCTGAGTCTTCCCAAAACCTGAACATGAACCGATAAGGCCAAATATAGCACACATTCCTCAAATCCTTTTGCTCAAATTACCACTGATGTTTTCTTTCCTTAGTCATAATAACCCAATAATACACCGATAACCAGAAACTGCACAAGTAGACAACCACACAATCCAATCATAGACGGTGGGGCTCTCCCACTTAGCTTGAAACTACAATTACATAACCCTGGGACCCACCGAGATTCCTTCTTCACCATTGACGTCATCTAAAAGTACAACAATGCATTCCAAGCTCGAAGTCATGTTGCATCCAAATAAAATCCGTGGACCTAGTCTCTACCCACCATGAATTTCCAAATGGCTCAAAACTTTCCTCAAGGCATGTGGCCATCCTACCACGGAACCCATATGTTACTCTACCACTCTCCCACTTTGGTTAAACCATCTCCTTTAAGCAACCCCTCGACTTCCGCTTTTCATAATTGACCTTTTAGCAATTCAACCACTGTAAAACACCTCCCACATGACATTCCTCATCCTTCGCTGCCCAATTGTTACCTCAAATCCGAATCTATCTCCGTAACGCTTGAGCAAATAAATTGCCATCAACTCCAAGCCTCCTAGAAGATCATCCTTCTCTAGCCATAAACATTTGAAATACCCATTTGATTCCAAAATTGCTACACTTCGCTATCTCTGACACCCGCTCCTTCGGCACCATTTCACCCTACCCTACCCCCAAGGCAAATTGATAAAGACCATAACACCGGCGAACCTTAATGTGTTCAACAAGGACGATGACACCACATCACAAGATAAGTACATATATCTTCGTACCGATCCGCAAGACTCTACTAGACTCGCCCATGACTCATGAGACCTAAGTGAACCTAGTGCTCTAATACCATGTTGTCACGACCCAAAATCCAATAAAGGTCGTGATGGCGCCTAACACCACTATCAGGCAAGCCAATAATAAAAGATTAACTTAATTACTCATTTTAGTGTTTTGAAATCATAAATTTCCATCAATTAAGTAGTAAGAGATAAAAAAATTCAGAGTAAATGATAATATCTTCACAACAACAATACGGAACAACCCATAATCATTCCCAAAATCTGGTGTTACAAGTGCATGAGCATTTACTAGGAAGTAAAATAAAATACAACATCTGTCCGGAATACAAATTGGACAGGAAAATATAAATAACTCGGAAGGAGACTCTGCTGGCTGCGGATCGTAACATGAAATGCAGCTCACGGTAAATCCCTGCATCATCCGCGCCTCCGTGCCCAAAGGACCACCAGACATAAAAGTACCTGTACAAAACAATGTGCAGCAAGTGTAGTATGAGTACGTAAATCAACATGTACCCAATAAGTATCTAACCTAGCCCAGAGGAGTAGTGACGAGGGGTCGGCATCAACACTCACTAGTGGTCCAATAATATCAGGTACAGTAAAGAGGTGAACGAATATGAGACAGAGTAAATAAATAAAATAAAGAAGTATAAATACGTGGTACAATTCTCCTCTTTACAATAGGCTCAAGCTCTCAATTAGCAAATTTCCTCCTCAACCTGAGCATATATATAAATATATAGTGGACCTCACCAAAATGGGTCGTTATACTTCAAATCAGGTAGAACTCGCAGACACACTGGCTTCTTGCCAAATGTTACGCACGATTTCATCAGGATATTTTATAGAAATACCAAGGCATACGGCCCGATCCCATCATAATATGTGCATTGCCGAGGGTCGAATGACTCGAACCATAGATGCATCTATTAACCTACCGAGGCGAACGGCCCGCTCCCATGAGAGTATGGTACATAAATCCTGCCTAGGCGAACGACCCGATCCTATTAGAGTGTGGTACATAAATCCTGTTGTGGAGAACGATCCGATCCCATTAGAGTAAGAAGATTTAACAGGTCTTTGACCCCACTCACGAATAAACGTGTGAGTTATAATTTCTTTAACGAAAAACCTTTCAATGAAACATACATATATATATCACGGACACAATTTCATAAGAGGAGTACAATTGTTTCATGACTAATCATGAAACTCATGAAGTCTCTACAATAACGAGTCTATCACTCTACGCATGTCTAGTCTCAAGTCATAATGTGAAATTAAAGAATTAAACAAGCAAAGATAATCTCTATAGTGCAAGTATAGCATGGTGTGAACCTAAGTCTACCCGGAGAACAACATGAATCTAGCTACGTACGGACTCCCGTCACCTCGTACGTACGTAGCCCCCGTATCAAGTTACACATATTAAATATATCACTTAGGGGTAGTTTCCCCCTCACAGAGTTAGACAGGAGACTTACCTCGCTCTGACGTTCCATAATCCGGCTCAATGCCGTACTAACACCTCAAACTGGTGCCTGTCGCTCCAAAACTAGTCAAACAATGTGCAAGCCCTAAAACATATACTCTAATACTCCCAACAAATTAATTTAAACAAATTCCCAACTCCGTTTGAAAAGTCGATAAATCAATCCTCGGGCCCACGTACCCGGATTCTGAAACTATTCGAAGATAAACATTACTCATAACATTACGAACTCAAATATATGATTTATTCTCAATTCCATGCCCAAATTCGTGGTCAAAATCCAAAAATATCAATTTCTAGGTTTTTCTTCAAAATCCCAAATTTCTACAAATTTTCATGTCTAAATCTATATATAATCCAAGTAATTAACTTGCAATAGGTGGGACTAACTTACCTCCAAGTTGCTAGGTGAATACTTCCCTCAAGAAGCTCCAAATATCGCCCAAGAATGAAGAGAAAATGACAAAAATGGCTGAGCCCCGCTCTGTTAAGCATTCGGCCCAACGACTCCCGTACATGCGGACTCCTTGGTCGCTCTTGCGCATCCGTTTCTGCGGCACTTCTTTCGCACCTGCAGCCTTGCCGCTTCTGCGGCCACTACTTTCGCACCTGCGCTATCACATGTGCGCAGCTCTTTCCACTCCTACGGTCCTCAGCAGCCTTGGCCATTCCGCTTTTGCGATTGCCTTACCGCTTTTGCGGCGTCGCACTTGCGGCCCTTTTTTCGCAGATGCGATTACACCAGAACTCAGGCCCTTCAGCAACACAAGAAAGTTCCAAGTTGATCTGTTGACCATCCGAAACCACCCCGAGGCCCCTGGGACCTCAACCTAACCTACCAACAAGTCATAAAACACAATATGAACTTAGTCGAGCCTTCAACTCATATCAAACAGCGCTAAAAACACGAATCACCCTCCAATTCAAACTTAATGAACTTTAAAACTTCAAACTTCTACAATCGATGCCGAAACCTATCAAATCACGTCCTATTTACCTCAAATTTTGCACACAAGTTATAATTGATATTACGGAGCTACTCCCACTTCCGGAATCGGAATCCAACCCCGATATCAAAAAGTCCACTCCCGGTTAAACTTCTCAAAAACCTTCAAATTTTCAATTTTTGCCAAATTACCCCGAAATGACCTACGGACCTCCAAATCCACATCCGGATGCGCTCCCAATACCATAATCACAATACGGAGCTATTCCCAGACTCGGGATCCCAAACGGACATCAATAACATTGAAATGCACTTCAACCCAAATTCATGAAATTTTTCCAAAATGCCAACATTCCACAATAGGCGCAGAAACGCTCTCAGGTCATCCAAAACCCGATCCGGACATACGCCCATGTCCAAAATCATCATACGAACCTGTTGGAACCTTCCAATCTCGATTCCGAGGTCGTTTACTCAAAAATCAAACCTTAGTCAATTCTTCCAACTTAAAGCTTCCGAAATGAGAGTTTTCTTTCCAAATCAACTCTGAACTTCCCGTAATTCAATTTCGACCACGCGCATAAGTCATACCTGAAGTGAAACTACTCAAGGCCTCAAACTGCTGAGCGACGCGCTAGAGCTCAAAAATACTGGTCGGGTCATTACAAAACATAGGTTTTCACCTAAACCCATGATTTCAGCTAATTTACATGTTATAATCTACCCATAAGCTATGTATTTAACTCATGTTATGTAGAGAATACTTACCTCAAAGTGCTAGGTGAAAACTCCCTTTCAAGAGCTCCAAATATCACCCAAGAGATGAAAGAAAATGAGCTAAATGGCCTAAGTACCGCATTTAATAAGGATGTGTACAGGTCGCAGATGTCGCATTTGCGACACCTGGTTCACAAATGCGACAAACTCATCGCAAATGCGAACCTGGGCTCCTACCACCAAGGTCACAAATGCGACCAAAGTGTCGAATTTGCGAACACTGCCCAGCTCAGGGTTCTTCGCAATTGCGAAGCCTTCCTCACAAATGCGAACAAATTCTCGCATTTGTGAGACCTGCAATAGCTGCAAAAAACACCAGAAATATTAAAGTTTTTCTCATCCTCCCAAACATTCGAAACTCACCTGAGCCCTCAGGGCTCCACACCAAACACCCACATAAGTCTATCATCATCATACAAACTCGCTCGAGGGATCGAAACACTGAAATAACATCAAAAACCATGAATCAAATGCAAAAATGCATGGATTAACTCATGAACTCAAAAACTTCTAAAAATACTTTCGCGCGTCCGATTCCTATCAAATCAACTCGGAATGTAGCAAAATTTTGCGTGCAAGTATTAAATGACATTACGGACCTACTCCAACTTCCAGAATCGAAATCTGAACCCAATATCAAAAAGTTCACCCTCGGTCAAACTTTCCATAAACTTGAAATTTCCATTTTTAGCCAAAATGACCCCAAATGAGCTACGGACCTCCAAATCCACTTCCGGATGCGCCCCTAAGTCCAGAATCACCATACGTAGCTATTCCCAGCCTTGGAATCCCAAATGGACTTCTATAATGTAAAGATCTACTTCAACCCAAACTTATGAAATTCACCCAAAATGCCAACTTTCACTATTAGGCGTCGAAACGCTCTCGGTTCATCCAAAACCCGACCCGAGCATACGCCCAAGTCCAAAATCATCATACGAACCTATTGCAACCATCAAATCCCGATTCTGAGGTCGTTTACTCAAAACATTGAATAAGTCAAACTTATCCTTTCAAGGCCAACTTAAGGAACCAAATGTTCTAATTTCAGTCTGAACCCTTCCAAATCCCGAACTAAACATCCCCGCAAGTTATAAAAGAGTAAAAGCACGTACGGGGAGTCTTATTTAGGGGAACAGGGTTCTAAAAAGCAAAACGACATGTCGGGTCGTTACATTCTCCACCTCTTAAACAAACGTTCATCCTCGAACGGGTCTAGAATCATACTTGGAGTGCTGAATAAGTGTGGATTTCTGCTTTGCATGTCTTCCTTGGCTTCCCAAGTCACTTCCTTGACTGGTTGGCCCCTCCACTTGACTTTTACCAAATAAATCTTCTTGTACCTCAACTGGAAAATCTGTCTATCAACAATGTCAACTGGTTCCTCTTCATAACCCAAGCTCTTATATAGCTGAACTGTGCTGAAGTCTAACACATGTGAAAAGTCGGTATGATACCTTCAGAGCATAGACACGTGGAAAACCGGATGAACTCCCGATAGACTGGGAGGCAAGGCAAGCTCGTAAGCAACCTCCCTAACTCGTCTCAACACCTCAAATGGGCCTATAAACCTTGGCCTCAACTTGCCCTTCTTCCCTAATCTCATGATTCCCTTCATCGGCGAAACCTTCAAGAGAACTTTCTCACCCACCATAAATGATAAATCATGCGTTTTCTGATCCGCGTAACTCTTCAACCAGGATGGTGTTGTACGAAGTCGCTCCTGAATTAACTTTACCTTTTCTAAGGCATCCTTCACCAAATCAGTACCATATAACTTAGCCTCACTGGGCTCAAATCATCTGATGGGCGAATGACATCGCCGACCACACAAAGCCTCAAATGGAGCCATCTCGATGTTGGATTGGTAACTATTGTTATAAGCAAACTCGGCCAAAGGCAAGAAACGATCCCACTGACCTCCAAAGTCAATCACACATGCCCTGAGCATATCCTCCAAAATCTGAACTGTCCTCTCTGATTGCCCATCGATCTACGGATGAAAAGTTGTGCTGAGCTATACATGGGTCCCCAATTCACTCTGTACTGCTCTCCAGAAATGTGAAGTAAATTGAGGTCATCTATCTGATATGATGAAAATTGGCACACCGTGCAACCGAACTATCTCCTAAATATAAATCTGGGCCAACCTCTCTGAAGTATACGTAGTCACAACCGGAATGAAGTGTGTTGACTTGGTCAATCTATCAACAATGACCCAAACTGCATCGAACTTCCACAAGTTCCACTGCAACCCAACTACGAAATCCATAGTAATGCACTCCCACTTCCACTCAGGTATAGTCATCTGCTAGATAGGCCACTGGCCTCTGGTGCTCATACTTAACCTGCTGGTAATTTAGGCACCTAGCTACATACTTGACTATGTCTTTCTTCATCCGCCGCTACCAATAATGCTGCTTCAGGTCACGATACATATTCTTAGCACCTAGGTGAATGGAATATCAAGAACTCTGTGCCTCCTCTAAAATCCTCTCCCTCAAGCCATCGACATTAGGAACACATAGACGACCCTGGAGCCGCAGATCACCATCATCGCCGATAGTAACCTCTTTGGCACCACCCTGTAGTACCATCTCTCTGAGGACCAACAAGTGCGGATCATCAAGTTGTCGAGCCTTAATCTGCTCCAATAGTGAAGACTGGGCAATGACGCATGCAAGAACTCGGCTGGGCTCTGAAATATCCAACCTCACAAGACTATTAGCCAAGGACTGAATGTTCAAATCTAGTGGCCGCTCCTCTGCTGAAATGAAGGCCAAGCTACCCATACTCTCTGCCTTTCTGCTCAAGGCATCTGCAACTACATTCGCCTTGCCCGGATGATAAAGAATGGTGATGTCATAATACTTCTGTAACTCAAGCCATCTACGCTACCTCAAATTGAGATCCCTTTGTTTGAACAAATGCTGCAAGCTACAATGATCAGTGTAAACCTCACAGGACACCCCATAAATATAATGCCTCTATATCTTAAGAGCATGAACAATTGCTGCCAACTCCAAATCGTGCCCAAGATAATTCTTCTCATGGGACTTCAGCTGATGTGAAGCATATGCAATAACTAGCCCATCCTACATCAATACACAACCCAAACTAATGCGTGAAGCGTCATAATACACAGTATACATCCCCGAGCCGGAAGGTAACACTAGAACTGGTGTTGTAATCAAAGCTGTCTTGAGCTTCTGGAAGCTTGCCTCACAGTCATCGGACCAACGGAATAGAGCACCCTTGTGGATCAATCTAGTCAAAGGTGCTGCAATAGATGAGAAGCCCTCCACAAATCGGCGATAATAACCTGCTAACCCCAAGAAGCTCCTGATCTCAGTCGCGTAGTAGGATGAGGCCAACTCTAAACTGCCTCAATCTTCTTGGGATCTACCTTAATAGCCTCACCTGATACAACATGCCCCAAGAATGCTATAGAATCTAGCCAAAACTCACACTTGGAGAACTTAGCATATAGCTTATGTTCTCGCAAGGTCTGAAGCACCACTCTCAAATGTTGCCCGTGCTCCTCCATGCTACGCGGGTAGATCAAAATGTCATCAATGAAGGCAATGACAAATGAATCAATATATGGCTTGAACACCTGATTCATCAAATCCATAAATGCCATTGAGGCATTATTCAAGCCGAAGGACATCACTAGATTCTCATAATGGCCATATCTAGTACGAAAAGCAGTCTTCGGAACATCCGAGTCCAGAATCTTCAACTAATGGTACCCTGATCTCAAGTGGATCTTAGAGAACAACCAAGCACCCTGCAACTGGTCAAACAAATCATCAATACATGGCAACAGGTACTTGTTCTTGATGGTGACCTTGTTCAACTGACGGTAATCAATGCACATCCGCATAGTCCCATATTTCTTCACAAATAAAACTGGTGCACCCCAAGGAGATATACTTGGTCTGACAAACCCTTTTGCTAGCAACTGCTCAAGTTGTTCCTTCAACTCCTTCAACTCGTTCGAAGTCATACGGTACGGTGGGATAGATATAGGCTGGGTACCTGGAGCCAAGTCAATACAGAAATCGATATCACGACCTGGTGGCATGCTTGGAAGATCAGAAGGAAACACATCAGAGAACTCCCGGACTACTTGCACCAAATCAATCGTCGGGGTCTCTGCGGTAGTATCTCGAACATAAGCAAGATAAGCCAAACAACCCTTCTCGACCATATGTCGAGCCTTCAGAAAAGAGATAACCCGACTGGATGCACTGACAGACGAACCCTTCCACTCCAATCTAGGCAACTCTAGAATCGCCAAGGTAACAGTATTGGCATGGCAATCAAGGATGGCGTGATATGGGGATAGCCAGTCCATGCCCAGGATGACCTCAAAGTCGGTCATATTAGGCAACAGAAGATCTTCTCTAGTCTCGTATCCACAGAATATGACCACACAGGACTAATAGATCTGATCCACAACAATAGAATTGCCCACAAGAGTAGACACATAAATAGGAGTGCCCAAGGACTCACGAGAAATATCCAGGAAATGAGTAAACAGAGATGAAACATATGAATAGGTAGACCCTGGATAAAGTAATACCGAAGCATACATACCACAGACAGAAATAATACCTTTGATCAAGGTATCTGAGGCTACTATATTTGGTCTGGCTGGAAAAGCATAGAATCTAGCTAGGGCGCTGACTGGATGGCCCCCACCTATCTGGGCTGCAGCTGGCTGTCCTCCACCTGCCTGGCCTCCACCTCTAGGATGGCCCCTACACGCCTTTCCTCCGCCTATTAGCGGCCGGACAGTTGGTGCTGTAATCATCGGCTGCTGGCCCTGCTACACTACCTTACCCTGAAGCCTGGGGCAGAATCTACGCACATAACTGAAATCCCGGCACTCAAAACAACCTCTCGATATGGTGATCTGAGGCCCTGAAGTCTAACCTTGATGGCCTGAATACCCACGAGAAGAACCCTGGATGGCCGGTTGGTGGTATGAACTCTCTGGTATAGCGCTAAAGTAGGTGCTAGAAGAACCCTATGGCCTGAGTACCCACTGGAAGAACCCTGAATAGCTGGTGGGCGGTAAGAACTCTCCAGCATGGCACTGAAATAGGGTCTCGCCAGAGCACCCCGAGGAGGTAGTGGTGCTGGATATGTGGGCCTGCTAGGCTGACCCCTCCCAAACTAGCCTCGGTCCCCTGCCGGGGCACCTCTAAACTCCCCAGAATAACGGACCCTCTTATCCCTCTACATCAGCTCTCTACCTCTCTGATGGTAACCCTCAATCCTCCGAGCTATCTCCACTACTAGCTGATAAGAAGTCCTCATCTCAACCTCCCGGGCCATAGTAGCCTGAATACCTGAGTGAAACCCCACAAAAAACCTTTGTACATGCTCTGCCTCAGTAGAAAGTATCATAAGTGCATGGCGAGATAACTTAGAGAATCTCGCCTCATAATCGGTCACTGACATCTGACCCTGCTGGAGCTGCTCAAACTGAAACCGCAGCTCTTCCCTCTGAGAGGGTGGAATATACCAGTCCAAGAATAGGCGTGTAAACTGGTCCCAAGTCATGGGAGAAGAACCTGCAAGCCTGCCAAGAATATAAGACTGCCACCACCTACAGGCCCTGCCCTCCAGCTGGAAAGTAGTGAAATCCACCCTGTGGGACTCCAATATCTTCATGTTGTGCAGTCTGTCCTTGCACTGATCAATGAAGTCCTGGGGATCCTCATGTCGCTCACCTCCGAAGATAGGGGGGTGTAGCCTAGACCATCTATCCAATAGCTTTTGCGGCTCGCCGACCGCAGTTGGTCTAGGCTCAGGTGTCGCTGCTGCAACTAGCTGAGCACCGCCCACGGGTAGTGCTCCCGGTGTCTGATAAACGGCAGCCGCATATGTTGGAGCATGAGCAGTAGGGGTCTGTGCTCCCCCTCCTACCTGAGATGTGGCTGGGTCTACTGGAAATAAAGCAGCCTGGGTTATAGAATCCATGAGTCGCAGCATACGGCCCATGACCTCCTAAAAGCCTAGTGCTGACATGAAATCGATCGAAGCTTGCTCTGTCGCGGGCACCTCGCCCTGCTCATCAATAATGGGATCCTCCACTGGATCCGTTGGTGGTGCAACTGGGCAACTCTGGGACATCCTCGTCCCCTACCTTAGGTAGGTGCCATTCCCCGACCTCTGCCTTGGCCTCTAGCAATAGGGGAGCAGCCCCTACCGGGTTTGGAACGTCCGTCGTGCGCGTTCTCACCATCTATGAGAGAATAAGAGCAGAAACTTAGTACACCATCAACTGCACAATAGGAGATAAATGAAGAGTAGTTTCCTAACACACAATAGCCCTTCGAAGATAAGTACGGACATCTCCGCATCGATCCACAGGACTCTATTAAGCTTGCCCATAACTTGTAATACCTACGTGAACCTAGTGCTCTGGTACCATGTTGTGGCGACCCAATTTCATAATAGGCCGTGATGGCCAACTGTGAACTGGTCACGTGATTTCCTCTCTTTAACAAGTTCTTTTCCAAGTAATTAAACTTTCCTTAAATTAAAAAGAATTTGAGAAATAACATATCTAAAATAAATAACATGAAAGCAACTATGTGCAATCATAATCATAGAACAAAACCAAAACCGCAAGTCTACTAGTGTATGCCAAGACCTGGTGTCACAAGTGTATGAGCATCTAGAAGAATATACAAATAAATACTAGTCTACTATTCGAAGTGAAATAGACAGAAAAATACAATCAAAAGAAAGACTCTGGCTGCTGCAGAACGGGCTCAGAAGGCATCTCACCATGAAGCCTCGAAGTGGTAATCAAGTGTGTGCGCCGAATCGATATCCAGATGCACCTGCCTCAGATCCTGCACATTTAAGTGCAGAAGTGTAGCGTGAGTACATAAACAACATATACTCAATAAGTATCCAGTCTAATCTCGAAGAAGTAGTGACGAGGGGTCGACTTTGACACTTACATAGGCTAACAATAATATGTCAAAATTTTAATTAAGCATGAATTACATGAAGAATACTGAAAACCCAATAACAAGAAACAGTAAATAATCCCTTCACCGATATTAAGTCCCAAATTTATTTTTCATCATTTAACAATTTATATCTCAAGCTAAAGACGCAATATCGACTATAATTGGTTCCAAAGATTTATTATTCGCTAATTATGCCGAGTTCGTACGGACCGATCCAACATAATATTTAAACTGTGCACTGCCGAGGGTCGAATGACACAAACTATAGATGCATCTATCTTCTACCGAGGCATTCGGCCCGCTTCACAAATAGAAAATATTTTAAGGAAAACACAAATTCTCAATAACAGTCAAGTGTTCCATTCACAACTTCAAGTAAGTGAAATTTAATTCTTTTATTAGGTTTCAAAAGACTTAAGCAATTAAGTTAACAAGTAGAGTACAAACATTGTAAGTATAGCATTATATGGGTCCTGGACTACCCGAACAGTAGTATAATTAGTATCTACGTACGGACTCTCATCACCTCGTACGTATGTCGCCCCCACAAATAGAAGCACATTTTAATTCAATTCGCCTATGTGGTTAATTTCCTCTTACAATGTTAGAAAATAGACTTACCTCACCTCAAAGCCTACTTTCTGGTCCAAGATTATGCTCAAACCCTCAATTTGGTGCCGAACAATCCAAAACTAATCAAATGGTATATAAACTAATCAATACATGTTCAAAAGTTCATATTCCAACAATTAAAGTGATTACCCAACCCTAAATATAAGATTCCTAAAATTCCCCCTGTCACGACCAAAACCGATGGGCTGCGACGGGCACCCGGTAACTTACTCAACCGATACTAACATAACATATCTTTTTATATCATACTATCATAGCCAACTGAGCCGGAAGACTGTCGTGAGATAAGTAGAATACAACATGTAATACCAACTTATACATAAGACATACGGGCCTATAAGACCAAAATAACCACTCGTACACTGAACATAGGCCGACAAGGCCATACAATCGTTTACGTACATGACATCTATCTACAAGCCTCTAAGGATACATAAATTCCATAAAGGTTGGGACAGAGTCCCGCCATACCAAACAATACACGTCTAAATCATACTAACCAAACAAGCAACTCCGAAGCAAATGGAGCGTACCAACATCTTCCGTTGAGCTGATATCCTACTTGGAGGGCTCTCGACCTATCTATCGGGACCTGCGGGCATGAAACGCAGCATCCCAGGGAAAAAAGGATGTTAGTACATATAATGTACCGAGTATGTAAGGAATGAAAATCAGTAAATAATAGACATGAGAGAAACATGGAATAAAAGACTCGACATGTACGTTTGCATGGCTTTGTGAATCATTTTATTTTTATAATGTCATGCATATGCAAATAAATGTCATACCATGCATAGGTATATGCGTTCATAACATCATCAAGCCTCTGAGGGCATCCCATCATATCGTTTCGGCCACTGTGGGCAAATCATCGACGTATACCAGCTAATCAGGTGGTGGTGTGTATATAACGCCGTAACCATTTCCCATATCCCATATACATATACCTACATATATACGCGTATATAACGCCATCTGGTCATGGGTTAATATGCATGTATAAATGAATGCAATGCATGAGAAATACGTCAATAAAATCTTTTGGAGTGTCATAAGACCATTATGCCTCTGATTAATATCATGAAACAAACTTTATCAACTTACGTATTTTCTGAGACCCATAAACAGATGATAGTATAATAAGACTTATGGGAAAACAAGAATATACACATCTCTAGCATTTTTACGAATAGAGTAATTTATGGAAGTTGTGCATTTGCTCATTTCGTTTGTGTTGTATAGATCATGCCAAAGAGAAAGAAGGGATAGCCTTAACATACCTGGAATAGGAAAATATCCGTATGATATTCTTGGAAAAGGTTGCACCGTACTCCCTTAGAATCGCAAAATTTCACATTGCTAATGTGCTAAGAAATCTCATTGGATTTATTTTGTAGGAAGTGGTTGATGATTTTGTAAGAAATCTCGTTGAAGCCAAAATAATTGTTGGAATTGTTCTTGTTGGATTGAGATAAATGTCTGTTTTTGAAATGTTGGAATTAGGAACAAATGTTATAAGATTAACTTTGATTATTTTAAGGCCAAAAGATGATGCTGAAAATGCCAAACTTCTAATATCTTTTACGTAAGTGTCATGTGTATGAACGTTTAAATAGCCACCTTTCATTCTAAGCTATGAGTCACTTGATGTGAAAGGGGGGGCTACCATCTCATGCCCTTTAATACTTATCCAATATATCTCTAATTAATTAGGTAATATCCCATTACCTAATAATTAATCAATTACCCACATAATTATGAATTATTTCAAAATAATCCCATTCCCAAACTTACGTCGATTAACCTAGGACGAAACCTTAATGTACGAAAATACAGAAGTAACATCTCATTTCCGAGCTTATATCAATTTACTTATGGCGTACTTCCATGTACGAAAACATGGGGTGTAACATCATTCCCCCCTTGGAACATTCGTCCTCGAATGTTGACTGATGCACTTATTATTCTCATAACTCATAGCTCTTGCGAATACCTTAATACTCTTCTTGCCATTTAGGCAACTGTTCTTTGAATAAATCCAAAGGCCAGAGCATTCCCCCCTTTAGGCCTCTTTCTCGCACCATGGTCTGTGGTCAGAATTCTTCCAATCTCGTAACTCTTGCTATCTTCTGTCACGCAGCCTGTATGACTTTTTCCTTGTATGTGCGCCAATGTGACTCTTCTCTCCTCTTTCCTCCTGCTTTTAGCCAATCTTTAGGCCTCACTTTACAAATATATATACAGAACTTGATAAAATATTCCTCTGGGCATCTGTAGGTATACTGAAGTTCTTCGCTCGGTACTTTGTCGAACATACGAATATTGTTATACCTTATTTCATAGATCCGCTTATCTATTCGTATGAATTTACTGAATCTAGGTAGGTCTTATTATACCATAACTCTTACTTCGTTATATCGCTACTGAGGTCTGCTACCGAACTCTAGGTTACTTTCATTACTTATCCCATATGTATAAATCTAAGTCCTTTACTACCTCCTCATTACTTGTTCATCTTAAGAATGACGACCTAATCTCACCCCATACCTTGTGACTTTTGTCCATCCACTGTTGATTCACCTTAATATTGATCTATCATCTACCACTGATGACTTGATCTCTTATGTAACACTGCAGCTAGGGCTCACGTCTCATCAGGGACATCTGGAGTAATTAGATTGATCCAACTAGGGGCGATACTATACTTCCATAACCGTATTTTATAGCATCCCAATATGACTCACCTTACAGGGGTATTTTAATCCTGTATAATTCATGAAATCCTCTTCAAGTCATTACTCAATTGAAGGCCAAACGTCATCCTTTATCTACCACAATCACACCCTCATTCCACTCTAGATGCTCTTAGTCTTTAGATTCCTTTGAGTTCATTCAGACTGCTGAACTTTCTATAACTTAGAGAAACCATTAGCTCTCTTGTTTTCATGGGCTTAATCTCGAGGACTTATCCATTCTCGTTACCTTCTTACTCGTCCTTTCTCATCCTTACTCCTATCACAAAACCTCGTCGCTTTACTATATTTTAGCTTGAGACCTCTACGTATCTATTTATACTATTCACAACCTTCCTTCAACTTCTTTGCACCATAGATTCCCTTATGTTATTCTAGAACATCAAGCGAGACATCACATCATCTCTAACTTTTCTTTACTCTCTTGTCTAGATCTCTCGGTACCTAGAAACCATAGGCTGGAAGATATGCCACTGACGACGCCGCTATCATTCCTGGATATTGAATCCCCACGCGTCAAGCCTTCTATCCGAAGTATGGACTATTCTCAACCTTCTGCTTTTGAGTATCTCGTATGTTGTTCACCTTTACCTTACTTACCTTAAAGCCTCACATCACATCTTCCATCTCTTTCATGACCTCCCATCCACATAGGTATAATTCACATCCATGACTTGAACTTCTATTATAATGCATGCACCTCTTTATACAATCTCACGAGAGATTCATACTAACTTCTTATGAGGTTGGGACACGTCTAACTAGCTTTATCGTAGAGCCGTTATAGAATATGGCTACTGCACTATCTCTCTTGTACCTCTGATATTAAGAGTGATTCTGCAATATTCTCAATCATGATGTCTATAACTTTCTGGGTCCAATAAGCAGACTCCTAATTTACTTAGTTGATGTAACTCTTTAGTTTCCTCTTCCTTCTGATTTGCCTTTATGTAGGCTTAAGCTATCTTTCGATCTGTGGCTCATGGCATTTAGTTATTATTTTAGCCTTGCATGAATGCTATGGAAAACCATGATACAATCTTCTAATGATTCCATCATTTGCCTATGACCTGGACCAAATTCCTTCTTTTTACTTATACCGGAGTCTTCTACGACTGATCATTAATCGAATAATTCCTTTCGTTCAATTTCAGCTTTCTTCAAACATAAGCAATTGCTTTTCCTGGTCTTTTTGATCCCCCTTGTTGCGTGCATACTTTGCTTATCTGAGTTCTCACGCATGTCAAAATTTTTGTGCAACTCATATGGTCTAGAATATTACTTTTGGTTTTACTCCCCACTCATTAGCCATGGTAGGTGCTACTTTCTTTTGTAGTGCATACAATTTTGTAGTGGGACTATTGTTACAAAACCATTTCCTCCTTAGGTCACTATGCTTTGGTTAAAGCCTTCTTCCTTATTTCCTCAGCTAGTCTTTCATTGTAGTACTTAGGGAAGACCTTCTGACTCCTGTAAAGCTGCGAGCTTATTATATTGCATATCCGATGGAATTTTTGATGTTCGTACTCACCTATAATTATCCGTAGTTCTTACCTCCACGACCTTGTGCTTGTAGTGTTGCTTATGAACTGATATTTTGACTGTCTCCCCAGTGGCACTCTCTTTTATTTCCATAACATTCATACGATACCTTTAACTACCCCAGCTCCTATCTGAATATTTCTCAAGGGTCACAATGTCATATTAGCGAGACTGAATTCCCCATATTGGGTTTACTCTGTTTTTCTTGCACGATCTATTGATTTGTCTGTATCCTCTTATCTAGACATAACTATGCACTTCCTGAATCAAATACTAACTACTCGTTGGCCCGTTCTCATATCAATATTCTGCGTAATCTTTCTTGGGTCATTTTCTTTGTCTTAACTTACCTCTCGCACTGGCTCCTTATTAATCAATAACATCTCGGGCAGGAACCCTTACTTCCTCTCCTTGACGTCGTGTTTGCATAATGCTCTGGTATCGTAGCATATCTGTAGGATTTGAATAAGTGCAATCTCATCCGTTTTTCATTTTATCGCATTTTTTCTTTACCATTCCATAATTACTAGAACCACTTAATTCCGACTTAATGCCACATCACTCCATATCCCCCCCCCCCCCCCCCAGGGAAGTACTAATATTTAGCGCTATGATGATCTACCTATAGATGCTTTACCTCTTCATCATTAGCGTCTTCTCACACTATCGATGATCCTTACTCGCCTTGCGGTAATCCTTCTGTAACAAGGATAAGGAAATTCCTTACTCGCGCGGGTGGAACTAAGTGTAACTGGCACACATAGTCCCTTAAGCTTAACTTTTCTTACATTGCTTGCTTTAGGGAAGCGTCTTCCTGAATAACCATTCTCTGAATTTCTCATGAATCTTCTTCTGTTGTCCATTATATTATCGCCTGAACAAAATCTGAAACTCTCATGATGCCGACTATTATCCAATCACTCAGTCCCTAATTCACGTTTAGTTTTTCTTGTTCACCAGCCCGTACTGACTTATATTATTCTAGGTCTAACTTTTCCTTTCGGTAGTTGCGTTGGAGTCACGAACTTATTTCTCGAAGTGAGGATATGACTTTATAGCCTATACTCTTTTGTTGTCTCAAGGCCCGTCACTTCTTGTATTTTCCTTCTTTTGACCTATCATTGTCATCCATGTATCACATCTTACTCTTAATGCTTCATTAGCTCTCTTCTTATTTCCTGCTAACATTTTTGTCTATCACTTTATCTAAAAACTTCAACAAGATATTCTTTTGCTTTTAGCTCCCTTTTGCTCCATCCACTGGCTCTTGGGGTTGTCTAGCATTATCTTTATACCAAGGACGGGAGCCATACTAAGATAATATTCATGCCTTCCAGGCTTCCAGTTCCCATCTTTGTGTTACTCATATCTAGCTGTACTATTTTAGAGTGCACCATCTGGGTGTCTCACAAGGAGATCTATTAGCACATTCGCAATATCCTTCAGAAAGGTAAACTAATGCAAATAGTTCATACGCTATTTAGGGTCACTCTAACCCCAGCCGGATCCTGATATCCTGTCCTTCTCTTGAACCATATCTGTTAGCTCCCATAGGGCATAACTAAGATCGATGTAGCCAATTGTACATACCTCTATTACTGTTGAATGTAACTCAAAAAGCTTATATTCCTCTACCTGAATTGTAAATATTGTTAACCTTCGTTAACTAGGCGCCTCGTAACCTTCTTCATCTTGCTTCTTTTGCTTGTTGAAACTTGTATTTATCTTTTGAATCTCCCATTGTCTTTCACCATAAATGTGGATAGGTATTCTTGCCCCAAGGCTCTTTATCAAGAGGCTTACACATCTTAGTACACACATGATCTACTGAAGACCTTATATTTACTTAACATAAGCATCATGAAAAATCGAGTACCTCTAACTCAACTCTTCCACTGTCACATTCAATCTCTTACCAACTGTCTTTATGGATGTAGGTACCATCTTATTACGAATAAAATAGAAGTTAGGAATTTGAATTCTTATAACTGAGCTCTACCACACGATCTATAGTAAGAAGAAAGAGTAACATTCCTAAATGCCCTGTAGCCTCCTGCTTATAAGTGTGGTGCACGACACACCCATAAGAAAGACTCTACTAGACACGGCTTGTAGACTCCCTAGGACAGAACTGCTCTGATACCACTTTTGTCATGACCCAAACCGATGGACCGCGATGGGCACCCAGTAACTTACTCAACCGAGTACCAACATAACATATCTTTTCATATCATACTATCATAGATAACTGAGCCGGAAGGCTGTCGTGAGATAAGTAGAATACAACATGTAATACCAACTTATACATAAGATATACGGGCCTATAAGACCAAAATAACCACTCGAACACTGAACATAGGCTGACAAGGCCATACAATCTTTTACGTACATGACATCTGTCTACAAGCCTCTAAGGATACATAATTTTCATAAAGGTCGGGACAGAGTCCCGCCATACCAAACAATACACGTCTAAATCATACTAACCAAACAAGCAACTTCGAAGCAAATGGAGCGCACCAACATCTTCTGATGAGCTGATCGCCTACTTGGAGGACTCTCGACCTGTCTATCGAGACCTGCGGGTATGAAACGCAGCGTCCCCGGGCAAAAGGGACATCAGTACAAATAATGTACCGAGTATGTAAGGAATAAAAATCAGTAAATAATAGACATGAGAGAAACATGGAGTAAAAGACTCGACATGTATGCCTGCATAGCTCTGTGAATCATTTCATTTTTATAATGTCATGCATATGCATATAAATGTCATACCATGCATAGGTATATGCGTTCATAACATCATCAAGCCTCTGAGGGCATCCCATCATATCATTTCGGCCACTGTGGGCAAATCATCAACGTATACCAGCTAATCAGGTGGTGGTGCGTATATAACGCCTTAACCTTTTCCCATATCCCATATACATATAATATATTTATATACGCGTATATAACGCCATCTGGTCATGGGTTAATATGCATGTATAAATGAATGCAATGCATGAGAAATACGTCAATAAAATCTTTTGGAGTGTCATAAGACCATTATGCCTCTGATTAATATCATGAAACAAACTTTATCAACTTACGTATTTTCTGAGACCCATAAACAGACAATAGTATAATAAGACTTATGGAAAAACAAGAATATACACATCTCTAGCATTTCTACGAATAGAGTAATTTATGAAAGTTGTGCATTTACTCATTTCGTTTATATCGTATAGATCATGCCAAAGAGAAAGAAGGGATGGCCTTAACATACATGGAGTAGGGAAAAATCCGTATGATATTCTTGGAAAAGGTTGCACCGTACTCCCTTAGAATCGCAAATTTTCACGTTGCTAATGTGCTAAGAAATCTCGTTGGATTTCTTTTGTAGGAATTGGTTGAAGATTTTGTAAGAAATCTCGTTGAAGCCAAAATAATCGTTGGAATTGTTCTTGTTGGATTGAGATAAATGTTCGTTTTTGAAATGTTGGAATTAGGAACAAAAGTTATAAGATTACCTTTGATTATTTTAAGGCCAAACAATGATCCTGAAAATGCCAAACTTCTAATATCTTTTACGTAAGTGTCATGTCTATGACCTTTTAAATAGCCACCTTTCATTCTAAGCTATGAGTCACTTGATGTGAAATGGGGGGCTGCCACCTCATGCCCTTTAATACTTATCCAATATATTCCCAATTAATTAGGTAATATCCCATTACCCAATAATTAACTAATTACCACATAATTAATAATTATCTCAAAATAATCCTATTCCCGAACTTACGTCGATTAAATTACGACGAAACCTTAATGTACGAAAATGCAGAATGTAACATCTCATTTCCGAGCTTATATCAATTTACTTATGGTGTACTTCCATGTACGAAAACATGGGGTGTAACACACTCCCGGGCCCACGTGCCCCGATTTCGAAAATTTTTGAAGAAAATTGTTATCCATAACCTCACGAACTCAAATATATAATTTTTACTAAACTCCATAACAAATTTCGTGGTAAAATCTAATTTTTATATATATATAAAAAAAAAAAAAAAAAAACTAGGTTTTCACCTAAATCCATGATTTTCACTAATTTACATGTTATAATCTACCCATAAGCTATGTATTTAACTCATGTTATGTAGAGATTACTTACCTCAAAATGCTAGGTGAAAACCCCCTTTCAAGAGCTCCAAATATCATCCAAGAGATGAAAGGAAATGAGCTAAATGGCCTAAGTCCCACATTTAATAAGGTTGTATACAGGTCGCAGATGTTGCATTTGCGACACCTGGTTCGCAAATGCGAAGGTCGCAAATGCGACAAACTCATCGCAAATGTGAACATGGGCTCTCACTGCCAAGGTCGCAAATGCGACCAAAGTGTCGCAAATGCGAACACTGCCCAGCTCAGGCTTCTTCGCAATTGTGAAGCCTTCCTCGCGAATGCGAACAAATTCTCGCAGTTGCGAGACCTGCAACAACTGCCAAGAAACATCAGAAAAACTAAAGTTTTTCTCATCCTCCCGAACGTCTGAAACTCTCCCAAGCCTTTGGGGCTCCACGCCAAACACCCACACAAGTCTAACAACATCATACAAACTCGCTCAAGCGATCGAAACACTGAAATAACATCAAAAACCACGAATCAGACGCAAAAACGCATGGATTAACTCATGAACTCAAAAATTTCTAAAAATACTTCCGCGCGTCTGATTCCTATCAAATCAACTCGGAATGTAGCCAAATTTTAAGTGCAAGTCTTAAATGACATTACGGACCTACTCCAACTTCCGGAATCGGAATCCAAACCCAATATCAAAAAGTCCACCCTCGGTCAAACTTTCCATAAACTTCAGATTTTTATTTTTCGCCAAAATGACCCCGAAATGAGCTACGGACCTCCAAATCCACTTCCGGATGCGCCCCTAAGTCTAGAATCACCATACGGAACTATTCCCAGGATCGGAATCCCAAATGGACGTATATATTGTAAAGATCCACTTCAACCCAAACTTATAAAATTCACCCAAAATGCCAACTTTCACTATTAGGCGTCGAAACGCTCTCGGGTCATCCAAAACCCGACCCGAGCATACGCCCAAGTCCGAAATCATCATACGAACCTAATGGAACCAAGTGTTGATTCTGAGGTCGTTTACTCAAAAATATTGACCGAAGTCAAACTTAGCCTTTTAAGGCCAACTTAAGGAACCAAGTGTTCCTATTTCAGCCCGAACCCTTTCAAATCCCGAACTAACGATCCCCGCAAATCATAAAAGAGTAAAAGCACGTACAGGGAATCTTATTTAGGGGAACAGGGTTCT
Source organism: Nicotiana tabacum (assembly GCF_000715075.1). Lineage (NCBI taxonomy): Eukaryota > Viridiplantae > Streptophyta > Magnoliopsida > Solanales > Solanaceae > Nicotiana > Nicotiana tabacum. The sequence goes on along the minus strand of NC_134091.1, from coordinate 110,093,816 downwards.
AAAAAGCAAAACGATATATCAGGTCGTAACACTACAACCCAACAATTGAAGCCCAGACTTATTAGGGTCCAAATCTTCCCAACTTTAAAGCAAGTTTGAATACCATATTTCCAAAAACATGATTAAGTATATAGCATTTAAGGACTAATATACATTATTATTTATCAAGTTTAAAGAAAAATAAATAAAATCAAATAAAAATAAGATAAAAAGATAAAAGGAAAGAATGAACCTTTAATGAAAATTTTCAAATTAAATGAGTCTCCAAGAACCGGTACAATAATTTAGACGAACGCCGAACAAGCATAAGGGAAGAAGAACATCAAAACTAGTGAACGGAGCTCCAACGGAATCTTCGACCTCGACTATTGACTTCACTGTTTGGCGTGTAACAAGGGATATTTTGAAGTATTTTTGTTAGGTTTTGGGTGATGAATTGTTGGATTTTTCGAAAGAAAGACACGAGTAGAAATTTCCTTAGCGTAGAAGAAGAAAACAATTTCTCTCAATTCCCTCCTCTCTTTTTTTCTCTCCCTTCTTCTCCCATTTTTCTCTTCTATTTATAGAAAAAAAATCGAAAATTTTCAGATTTTATTTTTTAAAAATTTTTCCCCACCTTCCTTTTATTTTATTTTCTTTTATTTCCCACTTTCTTTAATTTTCCTTTTTTTAAATTTCCACTTTTTTTTTACTTTTTTTTTAAAAAAAAATCTACTTTCTTTTACTTTTTTTTAATTACCACCTACCTTTACTTTTCTTTTCTTATTTTTCACTTTCTTTTACTTTTTATTTTTTTAATTCTCGCATTCCTTTACTTTTATTTTTTTAAATTCCCACTTTCTTTTACTTTTCTTTTTTAAATTTTCACTTTCAATTTTAAATTGACAAAAATGGGTTGCTCGCTCTAGTGGTAAGCACCCTCCACTTCCAACCAAGAGGTTGTGAGTTCGAGTCACCCTAAGAGCAAGGTGGGGAGTTCTTGGAGGGAGGGAGTCGAGGGTCTATCGGAAACAGCCTCTCTACCCCAGGGTAGGGGTAAGGTCTGCGTACACCTACCCTCCCCAAACCCCACTAGTGGGATTATACTGGGTTGTTGTTGTTATTCTTTTTTAAATTCCCACTTTCCTATACTTTTATTTTTTAATTCCCTACTTCCCCTTTTCCCCCTTTTTTTATTCCACCCGAAATTTTAAAAAAAAATAATTAATTTTTTGTTTTTATTAATTTAAAATAAAGATAAAAATTAAAAAATAATATTAATAGTAATAATTTACCTTTTAAATTATTTTTAATTTTACACTATAAAAAAGGTGTAACAAAGCTAAAACCTGTAGATTAAACCCCTAAAACTATTTACATAGTAGAAGGTGATAAAATTTTAAATATGGTAAAAAATTAGGTGCTCACAAAGGGTGTGTAGAGTTTTCTAAGTCATGCGGGTTTTTACCGGCGCTTTATCAAAGATCTCTCTAAAGTGATGAACCTATTATGCAAGCTCCTTGAGAAGGATGTTAAGTTTAATTTCAATGATGATTGCATGTTTGAATTGTTGAAGCTCGAGTTGACAACTGCTCCTATCATTACCACTCCAAATTGGAGTGTGCCTTTTAAACTCTTGTGCGATGCAACTAATGTAGCGGTTGGGTCTGTTTTGGTATAACGTATTAACAAAATTTTTCATCCCGTCTACTATGCTAGTAAGATCATGAATAGTGTCCAAGTCAATTATACTGTTACGGAGAAAGATCTCCTTGCTATTGTATTTGCAATTGAGAAGTTCCGCCCGTACTTGATGGGTGCCAAAGTTATTGTCCACACAGACCATGTGGCGCTTTGTTATCTTATGAGCAAAAAGGATTCTAAAGCTCGGTTTATGAGATGGGTGCTCTTGTTGCAAGAATTTGGCACTGACACCCAAGATAGGAAAGGTAGTGAGAACCAAGTGGCGGACCACTTGTCTCGTTTGGAGGAGGAGGGGAGGCCGCATGACGGTCTTGAAATCAATGACTCCTTTCGTGATGAGCAACTTTTGGCAATTTCAATGAAAGAGGTGCCTTGGTTTGCGGACTTGGCAAATTTTCTTATGTGTGGAATCATTCCGGATGAGTTCTCTTCAAGATAAAGGAAGAAGCTCAAAAGAGATTGTCTAAATTATTATTGGGATAAACCATATCTTTTCTGGATTTATACGGATAGGGTGATTAGGATGTGTGTACTGGAAGAAGAGCAAGGTGATATTCTTAGGGCTTGTCATTCTTCTCCAAATGGTGGTTTCTATTGGCCTACTCTTTACAAGGATGCTAGTGATTTGGTGAAGAAATATGACGAATGTCAACGGGCCGATGGAACCTCAAAAAAATAGAAATGCCTCTCACGACCATCTTGGAGATTGATAGTTTTTATATTTGGGGCATTGACTTTATGGGCCCTTTTGTGAGCTCTTGTAGAAATACCTACATCTTGGTCATGATGGATTATGTGTCCAAATGTGTTGAGTCTGTCGCTTTACCCAACAATGAGGCGAGAAGTGTAGTGGCTTTCTTGAAGAAGAATATTTTCACAAGATTTTGTACTCCACGTGCAATCATAAGTGATGGGGGTCATACTTTTGCAACACAGCTTTTGATACTTTATTTAGAAAGTATAGTGTTACTCACAAGATCATGACTCTCTATCACCCACAAGCTAGTGGGCAAGTGGAAGTCTCCAACTGAGAGATAAATAGTATCTTGTCTAAAACAGTGAATGCTAATCGGATGGATTGGTCCAAGAAGCTTGATGATGCGTTATGGGCTTCTCGGACGGCTTACAAAATGCTATCGGAAAGTCTCCATATCGATTGGTGTTCGGAAAAGGTTGTCATCTTCCGATGGAACTAGAGCACAAATCAATTTCGTCGCTAAAGAAGTTAAATCTTGATTGAGATGTAGTCGCTAACTTACAGGTTGCACATTTGAATGAATTGGATGAGTTCTGGTACCATGCATATGCGAGTTTGTCCTTGTAAAAATAAAATATAAAATATCTTCATGACAAATATATTTGGAACAATGAGCTCAAGGTGGGAGATCTTGTATTGTTGTTTAACTCTAGGTTAAGAATGTTTCCCGGGAAGCAAAAATCCAAGTGGAGTGGTCCATTTGAAATTATTGGTGTGACACATTTTTGTGCATTAGACTTGAAGAACAAGAACTATGAAGTATTCCGAGATAATGTTCACCAGGTGAAGCACTACTTGGGCAAGGTTGGAGATAGCCACGTGGTGGCGGTCATTCACTTCACTTGAGGGTATTTTGTGTCGTGCCACGACGTTAAATCAGACGCTTCTTGGGTGGCAACCCGTGCTCTTTTCTTTTTTCTTTTATACTTAGGTGTTATTTGTGTTCTAACTTGATTTGAAGTGTGCTACAAGGTTGAGTGTGACTTGCAAGAAATGGTGAACTAAAAAATGGCTAAGTGTTTAAGGATCTGCGAACCGCACTTTATTTATGCGAACCACACATTTCTGTGTGCCACGGCAGGAAAGCATTCCATGTTTATACCATGTTGCCATACTGAATTGTACAAGTAACTGCAAAATCTAAGTAGAAAACTATTGCATGTACGTAATGTTTGAAATCTGCGGTCGTACTTGAAATTGCACGGTCCACAGTTTGGTGTTTTGAACAAATTGTTGAACGCTAGTGCTTCTGCAACCGCACTTAAAATGTGCGGACCGCAGAATTCTGATAGTGGCCGCACATAGACATCAGAGGTCTACCCTTGTTGAGACACCTATATGCGAACCGCACCTACAAATTTGATTGTCTTCTAATTTGATTGTATTCAGAGAGAGGCTTCTGCGCCTCTAAAATTTGATTGTCTGAAGTGCGGCCACACTTGCAATTGTGCGGTCCGCACTTCCATTCTGCGGCCGCACATAAAAAAATGCTCTGATCGCAAAACCCAATTCCAGCAGCCTGATGTTTTGTCGTAACCTCACTGTGTCCACAATGTTCTCCCTTACCTACATAAGTCTTGACTGTGTTAAAAGATGAATTGCAACTAACAATCTTCTTTGCTTTGATACAGACCATTTTTTGATCACACGGCCTCGACAAAACGACAAAAGGAAGAGGTGAATCTTCTAGGGGTCGAGGTAGAGGTACCTTGCCCCTTGGCTAACCCAAAACTATCCAGAATAAGTCCACATCTGGAAGAAGGAGAGGTGCAGACCTTTCCGAGTCTAGTTCCTATGTCCCGTCTAGGGAAGCTTCAGAGGGAAACTCAACCTCTATTTAGAAGGAGCATTTAGCCACACAGTCTAGGCCACATTCAGCTTATAAATGAGGCCTCTTCTTCTCACAGCACTTCTGAGGAGTTGAAAAGTGCTAGTGTAACGACCCGGCCGGTTGTTTTGAGTATTATAGCCCCGTTCCCCCATTTACTATTTTTTCTATGCTCAATTATTTTTATGTGACTTGTCGGGGTAGTTGGTTTGGTTCCGGGGATGTTTCAAAATGAATCGGGACACTTATTCCCAAGGTTGGAAGCTTAAGTTGAAAGAGTTGACAGGATGTTGATTTATGTGTACATGGCCCCGGAATAGAGTTTTGATGGTTTCGATAGCTCCGTATGATAATTCTGGACTTAGGAGTGTGTCTTGATATTGATTTAGAGGTCCGTAGATGATTTTGGCTTGAAATGTTGAAAGTTGGAAAATTAGAAGTTTAGAAAGTTGAGAAGTTTAACCGAAATTTGACTTTTTGACTATGATTAAGAACTTAGAATTTTTCGTATGGAATTGATTCTTATAGCTTGTTTTGATTGTATCAAATTGTTTGTGGCTAAATTCGAGGCGTTCGGAGGCCAATTCGCGAGGCAAGGGCTTATTGGAGTAGGGATTTGCACGGCTCGAGATAAGTAACATTTCTAAACTTGATTCTGAGGGTAAAAAAATTCCTGAATTATGTGTTATATGATTGGTGTGGAGGAGACGCACATGCTAGGTGAGGGGCGTGTGGGCGTGCATTATAGAAATTGTGACTCAATCGATTCCGTGGAGCTGTGTAGTCAAATAATCTTGTCATTATCCATGTATTTTTCATGCGTTAAAGAAATAGAGTTGTGACTCATGTAAGAAATCATACATAGGCCATATGCTGGTATTATTGGGACCCACAGAGGTCGTGTTGCGGCTGAATTACTTGTTTAATTTGCAGTTATGTACTCAGTCACATCTAGCATTTGCATATCATATCTCAGTCTCTGTTGTTATTTATTGATACATCATATCATTATTTTTGGGCTATTTTCATGACATTGTGAGCCCAAGAGAGAGAGATTGATGATTGAGTGAGGCCAAGGGCCTAATTGTGAGGATATTTATGGGATCGGGTTACACGCCGCAACAAGCTTTATTGATTCATGTCATGATTGGCTTATATTAGCTCTTGGGCAGGATCCGCCCCTCCGGAGTCTAACTCACCAGTAGTGAGTGCAGGTACCTACTGAGTGCGAATGTGAGTGCCAAGTGTGAGTGCCGAGTGTGAGTGCTGAGTGTGAGTGCCGAGTGCGAGTGCTGAGAGCGAGTGCTGAGCGATTGGGAGGAATGAGTGACTGTGATGAATGAGTGATAGTGAGGAATGAGTGAATGTGAGGAATGAGTGACTGTGAGGATTGAGCGAATGGGAGGCATGGGTGATTTGATACTCTGAGAGTATGCATATAATTTCATCATTGTTTTGCATTACAGTTAGCATGCATAATTGACAAGTAGATATAGAGATATATCATTCCTCATTCTAGTACACTTGGCATATTTTATCTGTTTTGAGCTTAAACTGCTGAACTTGAAAGCATGTCTACATTTATGTACTGTTAGTTCTATATTTGTACTATACATGTTGAGCCCGTCACTACCTTCAACCCAAGGTTAGGCTTGTTACTTATTGAGTTGGTTGTACTCATACTACACCCTACACTTCGTGTGCAGATCCAGATATTTTCGGGCACGATGGTTGCTGATTTTTGGAGGTTTATCAGTTCGGAGACTTTCGAGGTAGCTGCCTTGGCATCCACAGACCTGGACTCTCCTACTGTGTCTTTTAGTTTTGTTTATATTGCTTTACCTTCCTAGATAGTGTATTTAGCAGTCAGACTATGTTGTTATTTAGATGCTCATGTACTCAGTGACACCTGGATTTTGGGAGGATATTGTGTTGAGTCGTAGTATTTCGTATCAGTATTTATGAGATTGTACTCTTAAACTTATTTTATTATATTTTCAAACTTAATGAATTGCGTGATTTATTGTGATTGTCGGCTTGCCTATTATTGCGATAGGTGACATCACAACAGGTGAAATTTGGATGGTGACAGCTAGCCAGACCTCTAAGCCGGTAGCTGCCCCAGACACAGATGCACAGACTATACAGGACATCCCCGATGATGGTACACGGGGAGATGATACATCCACGGGTGTGGAGAGATTGAAGAAAAAGGAGATATGGGAGGATAGGTTTGTTAGCTTGGCTGACTTCCGTATGTGGTGGCCGATAAGATCCTTGACACTTGAGCGCAGTTTCTCTTAAAGGATTTGGATAGATACAACACGGCGGTGTTGAGGCAGTTCAGAGCAAGAAAGGGATGGATGTGGCTTATTAAGAGAGTTGAAGATTCCAAGGAGTACCTCGTCCGAAAGTTCTACGCCAATGTTTCTCACATCAAAAAGGGACGAAGGTGACCAAAGTATGCAACCTCAAGGTGAGGTTTGATCAACACACACTAAATGCGTACTTGGGGTTTGAGGACTTAGAGTCGAAGGAGTATATGGAGAAATGTGCTATGAAAGAAGAAGTCAGCCCTTGGCTAGCAGATATCTTAGCACTACCAGGGCTACCACCACTATGGATCACTATTGGGGTTCCCATCCACCGGAGCACATTGAGTTTCGAGGCAAAGGGATAACAGACTTTTGTATGCAGCAGACTTGATCTGTCCTAGAACGAGACTCATTTTCCTCTTCCACGTGCTATTTTTGTGGCTTCTATCATGGTCGGGTACCCAATTAATATGGGTGTCGTGATGTCGGCCAATATTTCATTGGTAGCTCAGTAGACCAACATGGCCTACCCTTATCCCAATACTATTATAGAGTACCTTACTCTATGACCGAGAGGTATTGAGTGGGTAACTTAGAGTTGAGATCTATAATACACCCCAATCAATAAAATAAGTGTTAACGTAATTAACCTATTAGGCGAACACCTAGGCGAAGGTTACATCCCTAGGCTTTTACCTATTTGAAAACAGCCAAAAACAATTAGTCAATTTCTAGTTTTATTCTCTAGTTGATCATTGATAGTGTAGTTTATAGAAATAATTTGCAAAACTAACTTGATTGGAAGTGTATTTAAGTTGTTTCGTCTTTACATATCAAGTATACACTCTAACGCCCATTGTTAGCTCCCTGAGAAAATCGACCCCGACTCATAGTTGGGTACTATTCTTCCAACAACCTCTTTCTCTCAATGTTGAATGTGGATTGGGAGTGGATCAGAGCTTATCCATACTGAACTCTACCGTAAATATGTTTATCTATTTAGTACTCCAATGGAAATAAGCCTTCTAAAGAAACTTATCATTTCGACACTCCATTGTAAATAAATATTTCCCTTGTAGAAGATTATCTATAGCTAGTACCGTAGCAGCTTACAAGCAACTTAAACAGCAACTTGCAGTAGCAGCTTACAAGCAACTTACACAGCAGCTTGCAGTGGCAACTTACACAACAACTTACTTACTTATAATTATAAAGGATAAATTCAGTTTATTATATATATTAGTTTGAAGTTGAATAATATATTAGTTTTTCTCTATACTTGTCTTTGATTTATTTACTTTATGGCCTTTATTTTATAACAATGATTTCTTTTTATCGTTTTGACGTGACAAATAAGTATTTGTTTAGGGATTTTGGCACGTTCTGTTTTTTCTGTCTTTTTTTCCCATACATATCCCATAGAATGTTCACATGAAATCTTGTAATAAACTTAGTCATAAATTTTAAAAATTACTCAGTCATGATTAAATAACAAAAAAAATTATATACAATAAATATATTTTGTATTCGTCGATTTTGATGTATTCTGAGATTTCTAGAGAAAATAGGTCTTTATGGTGGTCTCAGATGGTGATGAAATTAGATGTGATGCGGCTCTTTTCTTGATGGCAGTAAGGAAGCATGACAGTGGAGATACAATAACAATGTTGTTGTCGCAGGGAGCAAATGGATTCAAATTTTGGCCCCTGCTTGCCCTGTGGGCAAAATCTTATAAGAGTTACCCATAGGACAAGCAAGAGGTAACAGTTGTTAAACTTGAAGTTCTGTCCATGGGGCAGCGAGGACAAAAATCCAAAAATCCACTAATATGAGAGCTATTTGTGTACTTCACCAATTTTCTCTCATGTATTTTTTCTCTTTTCCTGTGTTGCTTGAAGTGCTCAAATAGGCCTTAAGGGGGATGGTCTTAATTTTTCCCCCTTTCTCTATGATTTGAACTTCAAGTTTAACAAGTGGTGCCTCTCGCTTACTCCAAGTAATATTTTTAACATTTGACTTTAAAATTCTGTTCATAGGACAAGGGAATCAAAAGTTAAAGACTGCCCCAAGAATGTTATATTTCTGTAATTTTTTGATGATATACAATCCTGGTTAGGTGGTGAAATCGAACAACTTGGCTAAGAGGATGTTAACTTTTTATCCCTATGGTTACTTTTGGAAGATTCCCGGTTAAGTGCAGCTTCCGCTCAAGTTGGGCTTCGTATCCAATTGGGCTGAATCTGATACTACCCTAATAACCATCAGCAAAAAATAACCTAATAATTTTGGTTCCTTATATATGATGTCATAAGATGTTCTAGGGCTTTTATATTAGATGTTTTGTTTAATGGTGGGTGTTTGGGCAATTCGGATTAGATATGAAAACTTCGATTTGAACTTTTGATTTTCGGATTGAAGAAATGACAATCCAAATAAATTCGGATTGGATCAGATTTTTTGACTTTGGATTCAGATTAATCGGTTTGGATATTTGGGATTTTCAGTTTTGAACTTATAAGTTGAGATGTTTCTTCTTTCTATGATAATGAACATCCAAATGAAGCTAAGTATTCATGTTAAATTGCCTAAAAAGTTCCTCATTGTCGCTGCAATCATCCAAATAAAGTATTCAAGTAATGAAATTATCATCAAGAAAATATAACAAAGATATTAGTAAGGCCGACAAGAAGTAGCAATAGTAAATCATATCTCAATAGAAAGTATTCTGATAGTAACTTAGTAATTAGTATTGAATATATGAGATTATCTCTAATGGTTAGGATATTGGACCTGTTACTATTGGCATAAGGATAATAGACTAAATATAAATATAAAAATTTTGATTTTTCGGATATCCAAAAATCTGAAGTACCAAATACAATATCCAATCCAAAATCCAAAAAATTAATAAATTAAATCTAAAATCCAATCCATAATCTGAAAATCCAAACCAAATATCCAAACAATTCGGATTTTGGGTTTGCCCAAACTATGCTCACCCCTAATTATGTTAGCGTAATTAGGGTACATTTCATTTTTATTTTGACAAAATGTACAGAGTGAATCCATGCTCCTCTCTCTATATCATGTATAATAATGTTATATTTTTAAAAAATTGCTTAAATATACATGTGTGTACCCAAGCTCAAAGAGTCATATGGTTCAATGATTATTGGGTGCACCTTTACAAATGAAGTTAGAGGTTCAATTCTTAGTTTATAGGCATGTTTAGTGTCGCCTTGTGTTTTAATTAAGTATTTTTATTTTTTATTTGATTTATTCATTCATAATCCCTAAATCTAACTCATTGAAATAATTGATTTTCCTTTGTCATCGCAAATTTTTATATAATTAAAACTAATAACAATAGATGATATAGCATGTTTCATTGATCTCAGCATTTTTGATATGGAGTATAAGTATATATGTTAAAAATTACTAAATTGTAAGAAAAAGTTTAATTTTAACCTATAATATCTAAATGGTAATGGATTCATGGTAAGAACCTAAAAATTAAACCCGTTAAATATAAATTCTAGATTCACTTCTTTGTAATTCTTGGAATTTTGGATCCACTTCTGCCCACGATAAAAGTTCAGGTAGCTAGCCATCCAACTGAACTACTAAGGTTCCCTACACTTTTGATTTACTTTTCGTGTAAAGTTTATCTTTTTCTTGAAATATCACTTTTATCTTTTGCAAGAATTGAACTCCATGGTACACCGATGAATAACATCACTAGCATAGAAAATGAACTCGTAGTACTTTTTGTAGACAGGAAGAATGTGTTTCTTCTTCTTCTTTCTTTCTTTCTTTTTTTTCTTTTTTCTTTTTATACATTTTCTACATGAAGAAAAACCAGAACAAGCGATAATTAGAAAAGGCGAGAAAGGGGGCTGGATGATACAACACACTTCTCTAACAAACTATAACATCGTTACATGCTTTCCCCCAATTCTTCTTTTATGTTTTCTTAGGTTAGTCTGTTATACTTTATGCCAAAGCCAAAAGGTCCAAAAATAGAATGTAACATCCTATCTTCATCTAAAGTTTAAAAAGGTGAGGCAAATAGTGTACAATAATACATGACATTTTTTATATATCACGCAATTAACAAACTTTGGTTTTGTCATATTCTAATCAACAAAAAGATTCATCAGTGTTTATCAATAAGGGAACTAAGGCTTAAATGTTGCTTAATGGTCGCAATTATAATTTAACGTACAAGTTTTTGTGCAATGTTTAAATTAAATCTCTAATAGGTTTTATCCTCTTCAATTTACACAGTTATAGGAAGAAAAGTATAGTACTTAGTTCTATAATATCCATAATAAAATAATAATTCATTGACTGAACAAACTATCTCATGAACAAATCAGATTTTTCGTTGCAGTCTATTTGAAGAAAAATGGTGAAACTGCAAAAAGGGACTACCAAAAAGTATTCGGAATCTTAAGCTCAGGAAGTATTCTCCTAATACGTACAGACCTGGCGAACCCATATTGAATAGTCTACTGGTTCTGGGAAAATAATACTCCCCCGTTTCAATTTAGATGAGATAGTCTGACTCGACATAGAGTTTAAGAAAAAAAAGAAGTTTAAGGGGTAAAAGCTTTGTGGGACCGTGATATTTGTTTGGTTATAAAAACTTCTCATTAAGGATAAAATAAAAGGTTTAAAGTTGAATTAAAAAAGATATCATTCTTTTTTGAGCGGACTATTAAGGAAAGTGTGTCATCTAAAATGAGTAAAATGAAAAATTTTAAAGTTGAATTAAAAAAAAATATCATTCTTTTTTGAGCGGACTATTAAGGAAAGTGTTGACATCTAAATTAAAAGATAGGTATTACTTCTCAAAGTAGGTCTAGATTCAGTTTTTACGAATTCTCTTTTTCTCTTCCCTGAATCCTTACGTAACTATAAAAAAAAAAAAGTCTCAGTTGCCTAATTTAGACCGAGTTTTGGAGCTCATAAAGTAAAGGGCCAAACTTTCAATTAATTAAAGTAGGATTTAGAAGAAAAAAAAAAAAATTAACCGGCTCGGGTGTACTTTTAATTGCTTAAAGTATGGCCCTCCAAGTTTATTTTGTAGCCGTTATGGCCTCTAGTTGTATCATTTTCTTCTAAAAGTTTGTACTTAGCATAAGCATTATGCCAGCTTACACAATAAACACATACATAAACATAAGATTTTGAAACCTACGACACATTGGTAAATATTCATGCACATATGAATATCATACATTATGGTCGAATATAGACAATTATTAAAGAAGATTTAATCCAAATAGCCGCTCACCCAATTACTTAAACTAAAAATAGCCGGTGGAGGTATATATAATACATGCATAATTTATATATTATATGTGTATAATTGTATATAGTCAATATATAATCTATGTGTATAATTAGAAAAAGTAAACAATAAATATGAACGATTATTTATGTAAAGATCCCGACATTAAAATTGTTGTCCATATTACACGTCTTGGAATATCTATTAACTTGCCACAATATTTAGTGCATATAATATAAAATCTCTTTCTTTTCACACTAAATCTCTAACTAAACAAAAATGTTCACCTTACAATTCTCATCTAGAACAAACTGGTTCTTCCAAAATAGTCGCCAACGAAGGTTTCCTTGATCTACAAGACAACCTATACTTCAACTCTTGTTCCACCGGAAACCCTTCAACCCCATCCAAACTCCGGCCACCGGCGGCATTATTTTCCGGTGTTGACTCCGGCACCGGTGCTGAAACCTCCGGCGAAATCTTAACATTTCCACCAGAAATTCTCTTAGCAGCAGAATTAGCAGCCAATAAAAGCACAGTCATATCAGAAGCTGTCACAACTGAATTCACTCTCTTCATTGGAAACATAATATAAACATTCCCATACTCCAAATCTTCATCGGCAGACAAAGCTGAAAATCTACGACCAATATTTAACGAACTTGAATTCACTAAGAAATTATTTGGATTCTCTAACATGAGTTCTGCTGCTTTTATTGGTTCACGAAATTGTCTGATTTCTCCTCCTGGTAGAACAACTCTGGCTGCTTTTGAATTCCTTATCGTTGGTAAAACAGTACATGAAGTAAAGTTTCCCATAGGAAATTGTGATAAAAAATAATTTGAATCAATAAAATCTTGTTTTGGGTAAGTAAAAATATTTATGATATTGGGTTTCTTGAGAATGTGTGTGTGTGAATGGGTGTTTATATATGTGAGAGAAAAGGCACACGGACAAGAGAAGAAAAGTATACAGTATAAGATTTTTATAACATAGAATTCGCACGTTTGAGACTGTTGAGTCAAAGGGTTTGACGATATACACGCCGTTGAAAAGGGAAAAGGGGAGGAATGAGGAGAAGCTAATTAAGGTATAATTTACGAGGGATTTTGGTATGAGTTTAAATTTTGAAATTAAGTTCAGGTCACTTAAAGGATACTTACTGGTATGTCTCCTTAATTAAAATATGAAATTTGTAATTTAGAAAATAAAAAAGATTACTTACTGCAACAGGTGAATGTGACTTAATTGTGTAAAAATTGTTTAGACTTATGGATTACAACAACAAACCCATTATATTATCACAAGTGGGGTCTGGGGACTGACGGATTAAACTCTTAAAGTTTATTATATTACTCCCTCATTTCAATTTGTTTGAACATTTTGGCAGTATGAGGGTCAACCTGAAAATTGAATTCGGACGTAGATTTTTTAAGTTTCTTGAAATAAAATTTAAATATTTAGAAATAAGATAAAAAAGTACTAGTATAAGTTAGAATAGTTAGCAATTCAATATATTTAAAAACTATTTGAAGTAAACATAATTAAAAAAAAACTTGTTTAACTTCCCAAATAGTAAAAAGTTTATTCTGTTTCAGACGAAGAGAGTAATATTTATAAGAGAACTTATTAGGTTATTACGGGTTAATGTTAATTGGTAATATGACAAAATTAGCAGTAAATAATATGCTATCACAAAATAAAATTTATTGATTTTTTAGAAAATTTACAAGTATAATATAAATAATTTAAATCCGTTCGGTATAAATGCGTGTGGGGCTGCAGTAGAGGAACCCCGTGGGATTGTGTTGGCTAAATTCTGGATGAAATTTATAGTTTTAAAGTAGTGGAAAGCTTCTTGTTATTTTTATTCTTTCTTTTTTCTAATGCATTCTGTCCTTTTCTTTGTGGGGTTGGAGAGAACCCTTCGGTTGAAGTGTTCTTCGTGTCTATTTATCATGTGATTTGGTTTAACTATAATATCAATATTAAAATAGGATTTAACTATATATACATTAACAGAGTACAACTTTTTTACAATATTAATATGTTTTAATTCGTGTTATAGTAAGGTAACAGCCTTATCGCACTTATTACAGACAGTAATTATCTTTTAGAGTGGGGTTATAGTGTAATATTTCTTTTATATTGTATGTATATTCAACTAATCAATATATCAAAATATATTGAGTGTCTAAATTATTTTATATCATCAATAAATAAAATTTAAAAGTTTTCATAATATGTGCGCCTCATCGACATTTTATTGTTTATTTTAATGTGTGGCTTACTTTGGTTATTTTTGTAATATTATCACTATATCCAATATCATATAAATAAGGTGTGAGCTCGTAAAATAATTGAGTAATCATACATACATTACAAGGAAAGTTGTTTAAGTGATGAAAGACTTGACTTCAACTGCCAACAGAAAAGGATGTAGAAGTTGAGTATTACAATTGGTACATGTACTTTAGACAAAAGGTAATATTTCGTCGAAGCTCCAATTAAAGATGACCAGTCAAAAAATTTACATCCAAATTTAAGATGAAAACAGTACTTAAAATATATCTAGAAGTTTAAGCCTATTAATTAATGATACATACAAAAGAGACGTAATATGACAAATTCTGATTAAAAGTCAGAGAAAGAGGATTTTAATTTGAATACGTCTAATTTAAAGTGCATTTAAACTCTTTGCTACTTGAGTTTGAATGTCATGTGTGGATAATCATACATATTAAATCATGTGAATTGCATAGTTGTCTGATCCTATAAATCATACATGCACAAATACACCAAAATAGTTTAATTTTAAGGGTGTGTTTGGTACGAAAGAAAATATTTTTCTTTCATGAAAAATAAGTGGTTTTATCACTTATTTTCCCTTGTTTGGTTGGTGAGTGAAAAAAAAATTTCGGAAAATATTTTATAGTATTTGGTTAGAGAATAGAAAATATTTTTTTATACTACTCTCCTCACCCCCTTCCCCCCTTTCCCCCAAGTCCCCATGTTTCCTGTGCTCCCCCCCTCTAAATACCCGACGTTTTCAGGATTCTATTTTCTTCAAGAATTTAATTATTCCTCTAAAAATACACATAAAACCAAAGGAACTAATGTGTTGCTTTACTTTTTTACGCAAAAAATAACGTTAAAAATTGTGATTCATAACTAAAAAGAAAATACCTTTTTTGGTTGAAAAAGAAAGTACTATTTCTACAACATGAAAATAAAGTACTCATTTTATTAAAATAAAAAAAAATACTTTTTCTACATCATGAAAAGAAAATATTTTTTTTGTTGAAATGAAAGAAAATACTTTTTCTACGTCATGAAAAGAAAGTACTATTTTTGTTAAAATAAAAAAAAAATTATATCATGACAAAAAAAATACTCATTTGTTGAAATGAAAAAAAAATCTTTAAAACTAAAAGGAGTTTTGGAAAATGTTTTCCCGTTTCTTGGTAGTGAAAATATTTTCCTCCAATTAGAAGAAAATGAGTTTATGAGAAAAATATTTTCCAAAACATTTAAGCCAACCAAACATGAAAAATTAAAAATATTTTTCGAAAAATATTTTCCTTCGTACCAAACACACCCTAAGTTTTCAAGATACATTATGATCAGCATTTAAATCATTACTTTCTATTATAGTACTCAGCGTGTGAGAATAAGTAACACTTACTTTCAATTACATAAAGAGTAAAACTAACAACATCTAAGATCATGTGAAATGCTACACTTTAGCAGAAAATCAGAATCGAAATTCTTACCATTAAAATATTCTAGAAAATATTAATCACGTGACATTTTGCGACATTTAAGTGGATAAACTACGATAATATGATTTCTCGGATGTTAGTTCACGCGTTGATATATGATAATAAAAGAAACCTTGACCAAAGGGTTTCGATTTATTGAAAGAGTACAGGCTCCGTCAACAATAATTCAGTTGTTTACTCTTTTTAGTTGTTCAAAATTGTTTTATTCATCCCATTTTGATACAATTTGAAAGTCAGACAGTATTTTTCATGTTGAATTAAGAATGGGTGGAAACTTCTTTTTCTCTGTCGTCTTTCTTACATAAATAAATATTTGTAAGTGTTTAGATGAGATATATAGTCACACACTTCAACATGATATTATAATCAGATTGAGATCTTGAGTTCGAGTTTCACCGTCATGGCATTACAGAAAATAAATTTTACATGCTTGGCCCATAAAAAAATGAATAAAGCCTACACGTGAGGAGGCGGGTTGAAGAGATAATTAGATAAATAAAATGTGCTCTCTAACAACTTAATCTTTAAGATGAGATGATCATGCGCTTTAACATGTTAATAAATATTTAAATGGTTTAGAGAGGGAGAAAAAATTTGCAAAACGAATTGCAAACTACTGATCTCTCTTGTTTACTTGGGTATTCTAACCTTACTAAAACTTTTTCCCTTTTCCTTGGTGCTGTTTTTTAATTCACGAGTCTATTACATTTAAGATAACAAGATAAAAACAAGAAAAGACGTTAGAAAATGACTCTAAAAAGAAGCACTAACAGATTGCTTCATAGTTAATTACTTAATTTAACGAGAACAAGATTAAGACTTAACCTCTAGCCAAATTACAGAAATAAAAGCCAATCAATTCACATAGATCTCATCAATGGTGGAGTTTAAAAGTAGGCAATGAGTACTTTTTACTAAGCAATACAATATAGTGATAGGACTTTTCACTACTTTTAAATACGTGTACGTTTTTCTGCCTTGAAATTGACCTTATTAGGAGTTAGGACAAAGTGTAAACTTTCCATGGAATTTACAAATGTCGACATTATCACTAAACTTGTTACAACTCTTATGTGGTCCATTGATTTAATATTTTGACTTACTTGGAAAATTCTTCAAATTCATAATTCAGAAGTCTCTAGATTTATGAAATATCCAACGTGTTCCATACAGTTATAAAATATAGTGTAAATTGAGCAATAGATTCTATAAATTGCATAAAAACCATCCATACAATTTTTAACACAATTTGTTAATATACATGATCTTGAAACATTTTATTTGAATTTTTTATGGACCTAAGAAATATTTTGAAGCTTTTGCAAATTTCGAGGATTTAACTGTTCTGAAATCCATCTGAACATTTTTGTCTAATAAATTTTGTAAGAATTATGGTTTTATTTTCGATGTATATCGTGAACTATGAAGTAAGGCACCTTCATATTTGACAAGATTGAGATTACGGGTTCGAGTCATCAAGAGACTCTAGTTTAAGCCCAAAAAGATGACCAGTCTAACTTGCGCAATAAAATTATGATAAGTTATATTCCTTCTGTATCAAGAAGATTGGTATTTTCTCCTTATTAGTCGGTTTCAAAAAGATTGTCATATTTCAATATTTCCTTAATAAGAAGCATTTATAGCCATATAAATGTTATGATAGATTTTCAGACCAAAAGTTTCAAAAGTTTTAAAGCTAAACAAATGTTATGACTTATTTAAAATCACATATCTTAAAAGTTTTCTCTTCTCTATTAAAGTTTGTGCCAAATCAAACTAAGACAATCTTTCTGAAACGGAGAGATCGTAGTACTACTATATGAAATGGAGTTGAACCTCTTTTGATTATTTGATGTAAACATGAAAATAACATGAGGAAAAAACAAAGATAGTAACATATAAGATTAGCTACAAAATGAAAGACAAGGACTGTAACTCTCTCTATTTTGAGGTTCCAAAACATAAGTTTAATTCCTTAGTGCTGAATAAGGGTCATGTTGGCCAGTGTTTTGAGATTGACAGGTCGAATTCGAGAATGACTTCCACTCCACAATGCCTTGGAGATGAGTTTATAAGTATGCTCTGATGGATGAAAGTAATCCCAAAATAAGTATTCATTGGGCTTAACACATAACTTGTAACCTTCTTTACCACATTGCAGCAATCCTCCAAGTGTTCCATCGCCACAACATGCATTTGTCACATCAGAAAACCCTGTGTGACAACAAATTGTGAATGAGCTTTCGAGGTTGAGCAATCTCAATTTCACTACATGATTTATGAATGAATGCTGAGGGGGTTATGTGTGTCAAGGATGGTCAAACTGAACACCCTTCGTTGAAAAGTTATATTGTGTATATGGTATAATATTACCATATTCATACTTATTATTGATAAAAAAAAAATAGACTTTGAATACCCTTGCATAACCCACTAGCAAAGGGTGTCAAAATTTTAACACTCTTATTGAATGCTATGACTTCGGTCGCTGAATGCTGAGCTAGGCCATGAGTGGCCGCATGGTCGAATATGACCTTTAGGGGATCTTTTCTTTTTCTGAAGATCTAATATGAGATGTATAACATGCTCATACTCATTAAATAAGATGTTTCCTATTTAACATGATAGTGTAAAATTTTCTTTTAGTACTACCGAAAGATTCATTAATTCTATTATAATAATGCTAATATATAGAGGAGTAAAGAAGTGTAAGAAACTACCATAACGTTTAGGATTAGCTCTGAAAATCTGAACAGTCTTGTACACGGCTCCATAAACAGCAAAAGAACCAGGATAATTGATTGGTATACTCCTTCCCAAATTCTCTAATCCCATATTATAATTCTTGACCATTCTGTTCATCTTTCCATAACATTTGTTAACTGGTGCACCAGGCAAGAGGGTCCTAGCGGGGACACAACCAACGGGGCCTAACGAAAACAAGCCGATTCGACGAGCACCGAGCTTGGAAATTTGATCAATAAAAGCTGTAACTTCAGATAACATGGACTGAACGTATGCATCTGGGGTTAGAGTTGGACCACCAAATGGATAGAAGTAGCTGAAAATGTCGTTAGAGCCTGACTCGAAGAAGAAGAGCGATTCTTGGATTAGTTCCTTGTTGATACGGTTTTGCTGGACTAAGGTTTTGAATTGTTGAAGTTGATCTTGAATTGGGGTCACTCCCTATATTATGTTTCAAAAGTTAAGAAAATTATTCAGGGGCAAAAAGAAGCAGAGCCAAGGTTGAGATGAAAAGCATTTGAAAACACGCAGTAGCAATGTAAAAACTATTTACACAATTATTATACTGATAGTGTAATTATAAATAAATCTCTATGATAAGTATTAATTGATAACATAATAAAAATGGAATAAAACATGTTGTAATAGGTTAAACTATATTGATCTTCTAATATAAATTTAAGCTCTCAAGTAAATAACTAAAAAAGTATTGACGGGCATTACTGCATTTACTTTCTTTCTTCCCTACATTTTCCCTCTTTTCTTGTATGCCTAAGACATTTTACACCGATCTGGATTTGTTTTCTACCGTGGAAAGTTTGAATAATGACTTGGATAGATTTACAAGCATCATTTGTTTTTAGTGAAGCATTTGACCACTTTAATTTCAAGTACGTACAGAATAACAGATAACGTCAAAATACATTTAGTTGAGATGAATTTAGTAAGATTTTGGTGTAAAAGAGATATTTATTCATCTTATAACAAGATACATTTACTTTTAAGATGTCTTACATGTAAGTTTGATTTACCTATGAGACAATATGTAAAATTTTGGCGACATTGACAAGATTATCATGTTTACCACCCTCCCCCTCCCAATAGCAAAAACAAAAAAAGAACAAAAAATTACTGGTAATAGCAAGAAGTATGATAATTATGTCACGAGATCAAGAACAAGTCCTATAATTTCTTACCAAATCTTGATTTGTTGCTCGTAAAACTCCACTACCAGCACTAGCAAAGTTCATGCCATTTGATGGATACTCTTTTCTACTTCCATTTACTAACTCAAGTTGTGCTTCCAGGAATGGCTTTTGAAGAGGTATCCCAATAAATTCAGCTACATATTTTCCACCAATTAAAACAATTATAAAAATAAAAATCTTGGAGAAAATTATATTCGAACGACAGATACGAGGACTAAAACATCTAATTTTGTTGTGAATTTAGACATTGATTTTTCAATTCTTTTGACATATTTGGAAACAGCTTAAAGTACTACAACCACAATTTTCTATAACTAGTACTCCCTCTGTTTCAATTTATGCATCATACTTTCCTTTAAGTTTGTCTCAAAAAAATGTCAAACTTACTTATTTAGAAACAATTTAACTTTAAATTTTTCACTTTACCCTTAATGAGATGATTTATGGCTACACAAATTTCTATGACTTATTTTAAACCACAAGTTTTAAAAATCTTTATTTTTCTCCGTGCCTAATCAAACAACGTTGGGACGAAAGGAATAGTAATTAATATTGAGGAAATGTTAGAAAGCATAGTAGTTGAGAAAAGATAATTTAACTGGCCAAATAGTAACCATATATAACACATAAAATAGGAGAAATGGAGTTTTTTTTTTTTTTTTTTTAATTTTGGCACAAATCGAGTGACAATAAGAAGGTGAGTTCAAGCTGTGAAAGCAGTCTTTCGCATAAATATGAGGTAAGACCGCATACAATAGGCTCATGTGACTAGGTCATTTGCGAACCCGCGTGTAGCAAGAATTTAGTACAGCAAACTGCTTTCTTTTCTTTTTTCAAGCACGGGTGTTAAGAAGAGTAGGAACTTACAAATGAAGTCGGCAACAGTGCGGCCATTAGTAAATCTACCAGTTGGATGGTGAAAGAAATTGGAACCATAAGGTGGAAAATCAGCTTGCGCTGAGCAGTTGTTGTTGTAGTGATTGTTACCGGCATCAAATATGGAATCTCCAAATATGAAAATTGCAGGAACATTGAATCCCACAGCCAAAGAAGTACTACTCATTACCAAAAGAGAGGCAAAGAAAATTAATTGTATTACTGATCTCTCCATAACCAAAAGTGTTAGCTTTTGGAAGAACAACAGAGAATAATCAGAGATATAGAATAAATGGTGTGAGTTTATAGAAAGAGAAGTAAGAAAAGTCAGCTGAAAAACTGAAACGGAACACACGAGTTTATTGCATGCATGACCAAAGAAAAACCCCTTCACTAATTATATATAGAGCTGCTACCTGTTTACTGCTAACCAACTTTTTTTGTCTACTAGCTACTCCACCATTTACTTAATTTTCCTTTATTTATTCATTTCTGTTCCGAATTGTTATAACATGTGCAGTGGAAGCAAGCATACATCTCAGGCATGCATCACATACATGTAAACTAGACAATGATATAATTACGGGATTAGAAGTACTAAACTCTTGAAAACGTTGCACAGGTCCTCCACAGAGTAAGAATCCAACGTTGCAGTCTTCTGCTATGCTCCTAGTAAGACCTTGGAAGAAATTGTTTTGAGTGGGCAAAAACAATACAACTCTTAAAGTAAAATATTGGGTGAAAAACGTCTTCCTTATGTAGACCCGTTTTTCAGCCAAAAGAGGGCTTCAAACACATGCAGGATTCTGCTTGTGCAAGTAGAATCCTACTCTAACTCTCAAGGATTACTTTTCTCCCAAGTCACTTTTTATCCAAGTGAGTCCAAGTTTTCACTAGGTATAGCAAGGACCACATAAACAATAAGAGACTACCAATTATAGCATTAATTTGAAATTTTGGAAGAATTAATTCTTACTATAATTAATTGAAGTTTATTCCACTAAAAACTGCAATTGAATTCCTCAATATGAATTTCAAAAATTCACTAACACTTATTTTAACTCCCCATGTTAAGATCACAAATATCAGTTAATTAAATTAAATCACTGACAATTTAATTTATTCAACTAATTAAATCCTTTATAATTCCGCTTAAACTATTTCATGTGACGGATACAAAATTCACTGACCAGGTTTTCACATAAAAACTTACAAGCTTACATAAAGGGGTATCATCAAACTCAAAACCGAGTCATGGATTCTATCAAATAATTATTATTTCACAAATGTTATTCGTTATTGTCCAATCTATTAGGCATACACTAACTCTAAATAGAGTTGTACCTTTTGATAAATTAAAATAATAAATAAATCACATTAATCATAATAATATCAAGATTAGGAGTATAAGCTCATTTAATGAATTAGAGAAAATATTTTATATATATTCAGTACAAAAACATCTTTTCTCTACTTGGTCCGTTCAATATACACTAAGTATACTAGCACAAGAAGTCGGAGTAAAACCACTCCCATAATCAAGAAAATTATACTTTAATCTTGCGCTATAATCATCAAGATATTTTGCCCAATAATATCTTCGATTGTGAACATAGTTTATTAATTATGAGAACCGACAATTTAATCTTATGTGCATGAGCTAAGACTCCATACACTAAATTGTCTACTATATAACTAAAGGATATACATGTAACAGATGATCTATTTAAAATAGTATTTTATTGAATTGAATAAATCAAATAAACAATTGTTCCATAAAGAATAAAACACAATACTATGTCTAAACCGTATGGTTAATAGTATATCCTAACAATCTCTCACTTAGACTCATAACCATGCATTTACAACTCTAATACCCATTCCTTTTACATGCTTGTCAAAAATCTTCTATGGCAAGCTCTTGGTAAACGGGCTTGCCAAATTGTCCTCTGACGCAATCTTCAACACTCTTGCATCACCCCTCTAAATTATGTCCTGAATTAAATGATATTTACGCTCAATATGCTTACTTTTTTATGGCTTCTTGATTCCTTCGAGTTTGTAACTGCACCACTATTGTCACAATAAAGTACAATTGGTGCTTGAGCCGAAGGAACTATATTAAACTCTTTTAGAAAGTTCCCGAGCCAAACAGCCTCTTTAGTTGCTCAGATGCAGCCACATATTCGGCTTCCATGGTGGAATCAGCAACACATGATTGCTTGATACTCCTCTAACTTATGGCTCCACCTCCTAAGGTAAAAACATATCTTGGGGTAGATTTTTTAGAATCTCTATCTAACTGAAAATCTGAATCAGTATAGCTAATGGGTACAAGATCATATGTGTGATAAACCAACATATAATCCCTAGTCCTTTTCAGGTACTTGATTATATGTTTAACGGTAATCTAGTGTTCTCGTCCAGCATTAGACTGAAATTTACTAACCATGCCAACAACAAAGTAGATATCATGTCTAGTACATAGCATAGCATACATGAGACTCCTTACAGCAGAAGCATAAGGGACTTCCTTCATCTTTTCTATCTCATCAGTCATTTTTGGGGACTGATCTTTTGACAGAGAGATTTCATGCCTAAAAGAGAGAAAACCTTTCTTGGAATCTTGCATGTTAAACCTGGTGAGAATTGTATCAATATAAAGTGCTTGGGATAAGCCTAATATCATTTGCTTGCGATCTCGCATAAGATTGATCCCAAGGATATGTGTCGCTTGTTCCAAGTCTTTCATATCAAAACTCGAGGACAGCCATTCCTTTACTGAATTCAACATACTCACATTATTTTCTATGAGCAAAATATCATCTACGTACAAAACCAAAAAATGTAACTTTATCTCCATCCCACTTCTTATAGACACAAGACTCGTTTTCACATTGATCAAAACCGAAGGTTTTAATCGATGTGTCAAAACAAATATTCCACGCTCTAGAAGCTTGTTTCAATCCATAAATGGATTTCTTTAATTTACACAACATGTGCTCATTGCCACTCTTTATGAAACCAACTAGTTGTGCCATATAGATGCACTCATCAAGACTTACATTAAGAAAAGCCGTCTTGATATCCATTTTCCAAATCTCATAATCGTAATGAGAAGCAATGGATAAGAGAATCTCAATGGATTTAAGCATGGCTACTGGCGAAAAAGTTTCCTCACAATCGATCCCTTCTTTTAAGTAAATCCTTTTGCAACAAGCCTAGCTTTAAAAGTTTGCACTTTTTCATCCACTCCTCTCTTTTTCTTATAGATCCATCTACAACTAATGGGTTTGACTCCAGTAAGTGATTTTTATAAGATCCTAGACATGATTGGAGTACATGGACTCCATTTCAGATTTCATAGCAAAAATCCATTTATCAGTGTCTGTATCCTGTAGTGCTTCATCATAATTAAGAGGTTCTGTATTAGTCTCTTTAGGGATTCTATCATAAGATTCTCCCAAGAGCTCAAACCGGGGAGGTTTTTTAATAATTCGCTCACTACGACTAGTCACTACAGGTGCAGTTGGATTTTGTTGTTGAATCACAGCATCATTTTCTGGAACTGAAGCCTCAATGTTATCCTCCACACCTTGCGGTATTGGGATATCATTAAATTCTTCCTAAAGTGTAGGTTGCACAATAATTTCAGGTTGCTCAACAATCTGAGATTGCTCAATATTACTCCCACTACTTTGGGACAGTGAGATATTAGGCAATTTGTAAAGACCCGGCCGGTCGTTCCGAGAGTTATAGCCCTGTTTCTCCCATTTCTGCTTCTTTATATGTTGTTCAGCTGTGTTGTGTTGTATCGGGTTAGTAGGTTCGGGTCAGGAGTAGTTTTGGAGTAGAATGAGACACTCAGTCTCTCACTAAGAAAGTTAAGTTGAAAAAGTCAATCGGATGTTGACTTATAAGTAAACGATCTCGGCTTGGGATTTTTTTGGTTCGGATAGCTCCGTTAGGTGATTTTGGACTTAGAAACGTATCCGAAATGTAATTTGAAGGTCCGTGGTAGAATTAGGCTTGAATTGGCGAAATTGGAAATTTGGTGATTTCTGGTCGGCAGTGGAAAATATGACATCAGAGTCGGAATGGAATTCCGGGAGTTGGATTAGATTCGTAGTGTCATTTGTGACGTGTGTGAAAAATATGAGGTTATTCGGATGAGGTTTGATAGATTTCGGTATCGATTGTGGAAGTTTGAGGTTTCAAGTCCATTTAGCTTGAATTGGTATGCGATTCATGTTTTTGTTATTGTTTGATGTGATTCAAGAGCTCGATTGAGTTTGTATGGTATTTTAGGACTTGATGGTACCTTTGGTTGAGGTTCCGGAGGCCTTGGGTATGTTTTGGGGTGAGTTTTGAGCGAGTTCGGGCATTTCTGGAACTCAGGTATGGTTCTGGTGCTTTGAATTTTGCGGACCTCAGTAGAATTTCGCGGACCGCATAATTCTGCCGCGGCCGCACTCCGGGGAAAAGTTTTGCAGATCCGCTGGTCCAACTTCGGAAGCCTATATCTTTTGATCTACAAGGAATTTTGAGATGATTAAAAAACAAAAGTTGTAGCCTTCATGCCTAGTTTCCAGAAAGGTAAAGAAGTCATTATTTGGACATCTGTAGAGAAAGTTATGGCCAAAATACTAAATCCTGGCAGTGCAGCCACCAAAACGCGTGGCCGCACCAGTTTTTTGCGACCGCAGGACCTGGGAGGCGCAGCCGCGCTTGGAATTTCGCGGACCGCATTAGTGGGAGTTCAGAGGGTGTACTATATAAATGGGGTTTAGGGAATTATTTCACATTTTGGACCTAGGGAGCTCGGTTTGTGGCAAGTTTTCGTGGGTGTTTCAAGAAATTCATCGGGGTAAGTGATTCTAATTAGAATTTAGTTAATATACATGAATATATCAATGATTTCATCATCTAATTAGTACTTTGAGGTGGAAATTTGGGGGAAATTGTAGAAACTTCATAAAATGAATTTTTGGGATTTGAATGTCGATTCGAAATCGGATTTGAGTGAAACTAGTATGGTTGGACTCGTGAGTGAATGGGCGTTCGTAATTTGTGACTTTTACCTGATTCCGAGTCGTGGGCCCGGGAGCCGGGTTTGAGCCAATTTCGGGTTTTGGTCTAAATTGGTAGTTTTTCTTGTGGAATTCATTCCATTATCGTATATTGATGGTATTGTACTAATTGTGAATAGAATCGGAGAATTTGGAGGCCGAGTCAAGAGGCAAGAGCATCGCGGGATAGATATTTGACCGGTTTGAGGTAAGTAACAAATGTAAATCTAGTCCTGAGGGTATGAAACCCCAGATTTTGTACCATTTTACTATTTTGAGGTGACGTACATGCTAGGTGACGGGTGTGTGGGTGTGGTTGGGGATTGTGACTTGGTCCGTCCCGTAGCAACTGTAAAGTTGCATTTTTTGTTGAAACTATATGATACTTATGTGTTTTAGAAAGAGTTTCTGTAAATTGGGTTGAATGCTATGTTTGGGCCTTGTGCCAGTGCTATTTGGACCCTTAGGGGCCTTTTCTTACTATCTCCTCACTGTTTTCGATTGAAAAATTTATACTCAGTCATGGTTATACCTGTTTACTGTATAACTCAGTTTTTATTACTCTATTTTGATGCATATAAATGTTGTTTTGGGCTGAATACTCTGTTTTACTGAGAGCACAAATGGCTTGAGAGGTTTATGACTGAGTGAGGCCGAGGGACTGATTTGTGAGGATATTTATAGGATCGGTTTGCACGCCGCAGCATGTTTGATATAGGCCGAGGTCCTGATTGATTTATGCCATGATTTGGCTTGATATAGCACTTGGGCTAAAGGAGCCCCTCCGTAGTCTGTACACACCCCCAGTGAGCGCAGGTACCTACTGAGTGCGAGTGCCGAGTGAGAGTGGCGAGTGCTGAGTGACTGGGAGGCATGAGTGATGGTGAGGTATGCCCGAGGGGCTGTTTACGAGTGATTGTGAGGTATGCCCGAGGGGCTGTTTATGATTTTATCATTTTTTTTGCTTACCTTGCATTGAGCCTTTGTTTGAAAACTGTTGAAAAATATCTTTAAATGATTTTACTGGAACTGGGTTTAAACGAGATGTTTTGATTCAAACCCTGATTTTAAAAGTATATGGTATTTTACTGAGATTTCATGATATGAACTTTATATGCTTATTGGCCGTCACTATTGCTCAGTCTTTATTTATTATTGTTACTTACTGAGTTGGCGTACTCACGTTACTCCCTGCACCTTGTGTGCAGATCTAGGTGTAGCTGGACACGGTAGCTGTTGTTGACTATTCCGGCTGCAGATTTTCTCGGGGATAGCGAGGTAGCTGCCTGGCGATCGCAACCCCGCTCTTCTCCCTCTTATCTTCCTTTAGTTATATTTAGCTATTTTCTAGACTATGTTAGTCTTGATATTGTCAGATAAATTGTAGTAGATGCTCATGAGTAGTGACACGACGCCCCGATGTCGGGTTTTTCTTTCCACACTTTTATTTTGATTTGAACTCCTTTACGAAGTTTTTTATGTTAGATAGCCTTGAAATTATCTTTGAAATGAAAATATCGGTTTGTTTTAGAAATGAGTCGGCTTGCCTAGTTCCACGATAGGCGCCATCACGACAGGGTTAGTTTGGGTCGTGACAAGTTGGTATCAGAGCCTAGGTTACATAGGTCTCACGAGTCATGAGCGGGTTTAGTAGAGTCCGGATCGGTATGGAGACGTCTGTACTTATCTTCGAGAGGCTGTAGAACCTTTAGGAAACTCCACATTCTTGAATTCTTGTCGTGCGAATCTGTTGATTCTAGTAACTAAACATCTGTTGTTTCATTCTCTCACAGATGGTGAAGACTCGTGCTACCAGTCAGGAGGGCCAGCCACCAGTACCACCAGCCAGGGCCGCGAGAGGCCGAGGCCGCGGTAAAGGCCGTGGTAGGGGCAGAGGTACAGCCCGCACCACAGCTGGGGCAGTTCCTGCAGATCCAGCAGTTGTCCCAGATCGGGATCATATTCCAGTTGTTGATGCACCCGCTCAGGCACCACCTGTGCCTATTGTGATTCCAGGCCTACAGGAGGCCCTAGCTCAGATTCTGACAACGTGTACCGGCCTTGCACAGGCGGTCTCTATCTCGATGGCCGCAGCCACTTCTCAGGCCGGGGGAGGCACAGGCACTCAGACTCTCGTCGCTCGCACACTCGAGCAGGTTGTTCAGGGACTCCAGACACCGGGGGCACCACCAGCCCAGATGGTTGCAGCTGCACAGGATTATGTGGTTCCTGCTATGCCTTAGGATGATCAGCGTAGGTTGGAAAGGTTTGGGAGACTCCAGCCACCACCTTTCAATGGCACGGAGAGAGAGGATGCTCTGGACTTCTTGGACAGGTGTCAGAGGATACTCCGTACAGATGGTATTCTAGAGACTTGTGGGGTCTCATTCACTACTTTTCAATTTTTCGGGGCTGCACTCAGATGGTGGGAGACTTACCAGAGGCGTAGGCCTGTTGGTGCAGCACCCCTTACTTGGCAGTAGTTCTCCGTTGTCTTTTTGGAAAAGTTCGTGCCTCGATCCTGCAGAGAGGAGTTGTGCAGACAGTTTGAGCGACTTTACCAGGGTGATATGTTTGTGATGCAGTATGAGATGCGATTATCGGAGTTGGCCCGGTATGCTATCTGGTTGGTTCCCATGGACAGGGAGAGGATCATGAGGTTTATTGATGGTCTCACTTTTCAGCTAGAGTTGTTTATGACCAGATAGAGAGTGTCTGGTGCTACCTTTAATGAGGTTGTCGACATTGCTCGGCAGATTGAGATGGTTTGTGGTCAGGAGAGGGTTGAGAGGGAGGCCAAGAGGCCTCGTGGTTAGGGTGGATTCAGCGGTGCTTCTTTTGGGGGTCAGTTCCAGCATGGTAGAGGTCGTCATTTCAGACAGGCTCAGTCAGCTCGGCCATTTCACCGTGGTGCATCATCTGGCCATGGTTCTCACAGTTATCAGCAGGGCCATTCATCTCTTGGTGCTCTTCCAGTGCAGAGTTCTTCACGTGCTCCATCGGGTTAGAGTTCGTCTATACCGAGTCCTTCTGCTAGTCATCTTGGTGCTCAGGGCTCCCTTCAGTTTCCACCACCAGCACCAGGAAGTTGTTTTGAGTATGGGGAGTTTGGGAATATGTGGAGGCAGTGTCCTCTTCGTCATGGAGGTCTATCTCAGTAGAGGAGTCAGCCTTCGACTTTAGCACCAGTTACTTCACCACCCGCCCAATCAGCTCGAGGTAGAGGTCAGTCAGCTAGGGGTCGCCCTAGAAAGGGAGGCAGATCAGGGGGTGGCCAGGCTCGTTTCTATGCCCTCCCTGCCAGACCAGATGCTATTGCTTCAGATGCTGTGATTACAGGTATTGTCTCAGTTTGCCACAGAGATGTCTCTGTTTTATTTGACCCTGGTTCCACTTATTCATATGTATCATCATATTTCGCTCATTTTCTGGATATGCCCCGTGAGTCTTTAGTTTCATCTATTCATGTATCTACTCCTGTGGGCAATACTATTATTGTGGACCGAGTATATCGGGTCATGTGTGGTGACTATTGGGGGTCTGGAGACCCAAGTGGACCTTTTGTTGCTCAGTATGGTTGACTTTGATGTGATATTGGGTATGGATTGGTTATCTCCATGTCATGCTGTTCTAGATTGTCACGCTAAGACCGTGACGTTGGCAATGCCGGAATTTCCGAGGGTTGAGTGGAGCGGTTCTGTAGATTATGTACCAAGTAGGGTGATTTCATATTTGAAAGCTCAACGTATCGTTGAGTAGGGTTGTCTATCTTATTTGGCTTTTGTGAGGGATGTTAGTGCAGAAACTCCTACCATTGATTATGTTCCGGTGGTACGTGATTTTCCGGATATGTTTCCTACAAACCTGCTGGGCATGCCTCCTGACAGGGATATTGACTTTGGTATTGATTTGGTACTGGGCACTCAGCCCATTTCTATTCCACTGTATCGTATGGCACCGGCGGAGTTGAAGGAATTGAAAGAAAAGCTTTAGGAACTCCTTAATAATGGGTTTATTTGGCCTAGTGTGTCACCTTGGGGTGCACCGGTTCTATTTGTGAAGAAGAAAGATGGTTCCATGAGAATGTGTATTGATTACAGGCAGTTGAACAAGGTCACAGTTAAAAACAAGTATCCCTTGCCTCGTATTGATGATTTATTTGACCAGCTTCAGGGAGCGAGGGTGTTCTCTAAGATTGATTTGAGGTCCGGGTATCGCCAGCTAAAAATTCAGGACTCGCATATTCTTAAGACAGCTTTCAGGACCCGTTACGGCCATTATGAGTTCTTGGTGATGTCTTTTGGGCTGACCAATGCCCCAGCAACGTTCATGCATTTGATGAATAGTGTGCTCCAACCATATTTGGACTTCTTCATCATTGTGTTCATTGATGACATCCTGGTGTACTCTCGTAGCCAGGAGGAGCATGCTCAGCATTTGAGGATTGTATTACAAAGATTGAGGGAGGAGAAGCTTTTTGCAAAGTTCTCCAAGTGTGAGGTTTGGCTCAGTTCAGTAGCATTCTTGGGACACGTGGTGTCCACTGAGGGTATTCAGGTGGATCCGAAGAAGATAAAGGCGGTGCAAAGTTGGCCTAGACCGTCCTCAGCCACGGAGATTAGGAGCTTTCTTGGTTTGGCGGTTTATTACCGTCGCTTTATGGAGGGATTCTCATCTATTGCTTCGATCTTGACCAAATTGACCCAGAAGGGTGCTCCATTCAGGTGGTCGGATGAGTGTGAGGAGATCTTTCAGAAGCTCAAGACTGCTTTGACCACAGCTCCAGTGTTAGTTCTGCCATCAGCTTCAGGTTCTTATACCGTGTATTGTGATGCCTCGAGGGTAGGCATTGGTTGTGTGTTAATGCAGGAGGGTAGGGTGATTGCTTATGCCTCGCGTCAGTTGAAGACCCATGAGAAGAATTATCTGGTGCATGATCTTGAGTTAGCAGCCATTGTTCACGCCTTAAAGATTTGGCGTCATTCTTCGTATGGGGTTCATTGTGAGATTTATACTAATCACCGGAGTCTACAGCATCTATTTAAGCAGAAGGATCTTAATTTACATCAGCGGAGATGGTTGGAACTTCTTAAAGACTATGATATCACTATTTTGTACTATCCGGGGAAGGCCAATGTGGTGGCTGATGCTTTGAGTCATCGGGCAGAGAGTTTGGGGAGTTTAGCATATCTCCCAGTAGCAGAGAGACCTTTGGCATTGGATGTTCAGGCCTTAGTGGGCCAGCTTGTGAGATTGGACATTTCGGAGCCTAGTCGGGTAATGGCTTGCGTGGTCTCCAGGTCTTCTCTTTATGACCGTATCAGGGAGCGTCAGTATGATGACCCCCACTTACTCGTTCTTCAGGACAGGGTTTGGAGAGGTGATGCTAGGGATGTGACTATTGGTGATGATGGCGTGTTGAGGATGCAGGGCCGGATATGTGTGCCTAATGTAGATGGGCTTCGGGAGTTGATTCTTGAGGAGGCCCAGCTCGTGGAATTCCATCCATCCGGGTGCCGCGAAGATGCACCAGGATTTGAGACAACACTATTGGTGGAAGCGGATGAAGAAGGATATAGTTGGGTTTGTGGCTCGGTGTCTTAACTGTCAGCAGGTTAAGTGTGAACATCAGAGACCGGTGGCTTGCTTCAGAGATTAGAGATCCCAGAGTGGAAGTGGGAGCGGATCACCATGGACTTTGTAGTTGGGCCCCCATGGACTTTGAGGAAGTTCAATGCTATTTGGGTTATTGTAGATCGGCTGACCAAGTCCGCATACTTCATTCCAGTTGGCACAACTTACTCTTCAGAGTGGTTGGCTGAGATTTACATCCGAGAGATTGCTCGCCTGCATGGTGTCCCAGTTTCCATCATTTCAGATAGAGGTACTCAGTTTACATCGCAGTTTTAGAGGGTCGTGCAGCGAGAGTTGGGTACTCAGTTTGATTTGAGCACAACTTTTCACCCTCAGACGGATGGGCAGTCCGAGCGCACTATTCAGATATTAGAGGACATGTTGAGCACTTGTGTCATTGACTTTGGGGGTTCATGGGACCAGTTTCTGCCACTCGTGGAGTTTGCATATAACAACAGTTATCAGTCGAGTATTCAGATGGCTACGTATGAGGCTTTATAAGGGAGGAGGTGTAGATCTCCGGTTGGATAGTTTGAGCCGGGTGAGGCTAGGCTCTTGGGTACAGACTTGGTCCCGGATGCATTAGATAAGGTAAAATTGATTCAAGAGCGGCTTCGAATGGCGCAGTCTAGGCAGAAGAGCTATGCGGATAGGAAGATCCGTGATGTATCTTTCATGGTTGGGAAGAAGGTTTTGCTGAAGGTATCACCCATGAAGGGTGTTATGAGGTTTGGGAAGAGGGGCAAGTTGAGCCCCCGGTTCATTGGGCCTTTTGAGGTGCTTCAGAGGATAGGGGAGGTGGCTTATAAGCTTGCCTTGCCACCCAGCTTGTCGAGTGTGCACCCAGTATTTCATGTTTCCATACTCCGAAAGTATATTGGAGATCCGTCCCATGTTTTGGATTTCAGCACGGTTCAGTTGGAGGGTGATATGACTTATGATGTGGAGCCGGTGGCTATTTTGGATCGGCAGGTCCGAAAGTTGAGGTCAAAGGACATAGCTTCAGTGAAAGTGCAGTGGAGAGGCCAGCCCGTAGAGGAGGCCACCTAGGAGACCGAGCGGGAGATGAAAAGCAGATATCCACACCTATTTGAGACTCCAGGTATGTTTCTAGACTCGTTCGAGGACGAACGTTTGTTTAAGAGGGGGAGGATGTAACGACCAGGCCGGTCGTTCTGAGAGTTATAGCCCCATTTCCCCCATTTATGCTTCTTTATATGTTACTCAGCTGTGTTGTGTTGTATCGGGTTGGTAGGTTCGGGTCCGGAGTAGTTTCGGAGTGGAATGAGATACTCAGTCTCTCATTTAGAAGGTTAAGTTGGAAAAGTCAACCGGATGTTGACTTATGAGTAAACAATCTCAGATTGGGATTTTTTTTGGTTCGGATAGCTCTGTTAGGTGATTTTGGACTTAGGAGCGTATCAGGATTGTAATTTGGAGGTCCGTGGTAGAATTATGCTTGAATTGGCGAAATTGGAAATTTGGTGATTTCCGGTCGGCAGTGGAAAATTTGACATCGGAGTCAAAATGGAATTCCGGGAGTGTGATTAGATTCGTAGTGTCATTTGTGACGTGTGTGCAAAATTTGAGGTTATTCGGACGAGGTTTGATAAGTTTCGGCATCGGTTGTGGAAGTTTGAGGTTTCAAGTCCATTTAGCTTGAATTGGTGTGCGATTCATGATTTTGTTATTGTTTGATGTGATTCGAGAGCTCGATTAAGTTTGTATGGTATTTTAGGACATGATGGTACCTTTGGTTGAGGTTCCGTAGGCCTCGGGTGTGTTTCGGGGTGAGTTTTGAGCGAATCCGGGCATTTTCGGAACTCAGGTATGGTTCTGGTGCTTTGAATTTTGCGGACCTCGGCAGAATTTCGAGGACCGCATAATTCTGCCGCGGCCGCACTCTTAGGAAAAGTTCTGCATATCCGCAAGGAATTTTGAGATGATTCAAAAATGAAAATTGTAGCCTTCGTGTCTAGTTTCCAGAAAGGTAAAGAAGTCATCATTTAGACATCTGTAGAGAAAGTTATGGCCAAAATACTAAAGCCTGGCAGTGCAGCCACCAAAAAGTACGGCCGCACCAGTTCTTCGCGACCGCAGGACCTGGGAGGCGCGGCCGCACTTGGAATTTCGCGGGCCGCATAGTGGGAGTTCAGAGGGTGCACTGTATAAACGGGGTTTAGGGAATTATTTCACATTTTGGACCAAGGGAGCTCGGTTTGTGGCAAGTTTTCGTGGGTGTTTCAAGAAATTCATCGGGGTAAGTGATTCTAATTAGAATTTAGTTAATATACATGAATATATCAATGATTTCATCATCTAATTAGTACTTTGAGGTGGAAATTTGGGGGAAATTGTAGAAACTTCATAAAATAAATTTTTGGGATTTGAATGTCGATTCAAAGTCGGATTTGAGTGAAATTAGTATGGTTGGACTCGTGAATGAATGGGCGTTCGTAATTTGTAACTTTTACCCGATTCCGAGTAGGGCCTGGGGGCCGGGTTTGAGCCAATTTTGGGTTTTTGGTCTAAATTGGTAGTTTTTCTTGTGGAATTCATTCCATTATCGTATATTGATGGTATTGTACTAATTGTGAATAGATTCGGAGAATTTGGAGGCCAAGTCGAGAGGCAAGAGCATCGCGGGGTAGAGATTTGACCGGTTTGAGGTAAGTAACGATTGTAAATCTAGTCTTGAGGGTATGAAACCCCGGATTTCGTATCATTTTATTATTTTGAGGTGACGCACATGCTAGGTAACAGACGTGTGGGCGTGCACTATTGGGGATTGTGACTTGGTCCGTCACGTAGCAACTGTAAAGTTGCATATTTTGTTGAAACTATATGATAATTATGTGTTTTAGAAAGCGTTTCTGTAAATTGACTGAATGCCATGTTTGGGCCTTGTGCCAGTGCTATTTGGACCCTTAGGGGCCTTTTCTTACTATCCCCTCACTGTTTTCGATTGAAAAATTTATACTCAGTCATGGTTATACCTGTTTACTATATAACTCAATTTTTATTACTCTATTTTGATGCATATAAATGTTGTTTTGGGCTGAATACCATGTTTTACTGAGAGCCCGAGTGGCTTGAGAGGTTTATGATTGAGTGAGGCCGAGGGCCTGATTTGTGAGGATATTTATGGGATCAGGTTGCACGCCGCAGCATGTTTGATATAGGCCGAGGGCCTGATTGATTTATGCCATAATTTGGCTTGATATAGCGCTTGGGCTGAATAGCCCCTTCCGTAGTCTGTACACACCCCCAGTGAGCGTAGGTACCTACTGAGTGCGAGTGCCGAGTGAGAGTTGCGAGTGCTGAGTGACTGGGAGGCATGAGTGATGGTGAGGTATGCCCGAGGGGCTATTTACGAGTGATTGTGAGGTATGCCCGAGGGGCTGTTTATGATTTCATCATTTTTTTTGCTTACCTTGCATTGAGCCTTTGTTTGAAAACTGTTGAAAAATATCTTTAAATGATTTTACTGGAACTGGGTTTAAACGAGATGTTTTGATTCAAACCCTGATTTTAAAAGTATATGGTATTTTACTGAGATTTCATGATATGAACTTTATATGCTTATTGCTCGTCACTACTTCTCAGTCTTTATTTATTGTTGTTACTTACTGAGTTGGAGTACTCACGTTACTCCTTGCACCTTGTGTGCAGATCCAGGTGTAGCTGGACACAGTAGCGGTTGTTGACTATTCCGGTTGCAGATTTTCTCGGGGATAGCGAGGTAGCTACCTGGCGATCGCAGCCTCGCTCTTCTCCCTCTTATCTTCCTTTAGTTGTATTTAGCTATTTTCCAGACTATGTTAGTCTCGATATTGTCAGATAAATTGTAATAGATGCTCATGACTAGTGACACCCCGATGTCGGGCTTTTCTTTCCGCACTTTTGTATTGATTTGAACTCTTTTACGAAGGTTATTATGTTAGATAGCCTTGAAATTATCTTTGAAATGAAAATATCGGTTTGTTTTGGAAATGAGTCGGGTTGCCTAGTTCCACGATAGGCGCCATCACGGCAGGGTTAGTTTGGGTCGTGACATAATTGCTCTTGTGTGTTCTGCTGCCTATTGACATTTCTCCCACTATGATAAATGCAGTGGTATGTCAATACTGGCTTCCGGGATACGTTCCAGGGATGAGTCATTAGTTATTCCATTACTTAATCCCTGAAAAACTAGTTTACTTCTAGGAATATGGTTCATTAGATAGTCCTCTTCTAAAAATCTGGCATTTGTCGTAACAATTACCTTCTTTTCTTTGGGACAATAAAATAAACCTCCTATAGTTACTTTTGAATATCCAATAAAAATGCATACTTTTATCCTCGATTCCAATTTATCCGCTTTCCCTTTCAGCACATGTGCTGGACAACCCCAAACCCGAATGTGCCGTAAACTTGGCTTGCGCCCAGTCCACAATTCTGCTGGAGTTGAAGGTACTAACTTTGAAGGACCCAAATTTAGATTGTAATTTGTTGTTTCTAAAGCATATCCCCAAAAGGAAGAAAGCAAATCGGAATAACTTAACATTGATCTAACCATTTCCAAAAGGGTTCTATTTCTTCTTTCTGCCACACCATTTTGTTGTGGTATTCTTGAGGAAGATAACTGAGATGTAATTCCACAATCTGATAAGTATTTAATGAATTCCGAAGAAAGGTATTCATCATCAGATCATAATGTTTTGCTATATTTATCATGTTATTTTTTCGTTTTCGTCTTAAATTCTTTGAATTTCTCAAAGCATTCGGACTTACGGCGCAACAGATAAATGTATCCATATTTTGAGTAATTATTTGTGAAAGTCACAAAATACTCAAAACTACCTCTTGCTTGTATATTCATAGGGCCACACAAATCGGAGTGAATTAATTCTAACTTATCGCTGGCTCTATTTCCTTTTGAGGGAAAATGTCTCTTGGTCATTTTACCTTCTAAACAGGATTCGCATGTTGGCAGTGCTTGCACTTTCAATGAACTCAAAGGTCCATCAGAAACCAATCTCGAAATTTTATTTAGATTTATATGACCTAAACGTAAGTGCCACAAATAAGTTTGGGTTAATTCAGAAATACGTTTTCTTTTATGTGGCAGATTAACGTTATTTAATTCTTTTGGTTGTAGCACATGAGAGGTTAACTAAGAGAGATAAAGAGACGGCTATAAAGGTTCATCAGAATTCATAGAGAATTCCCCCCCCCCCCATGCATATATTATGATCTCTCATTCATCAACACACACGGAAAAACTGAAGCAACTTTAAAAAATTCGAAAGAGCTTCAAAAAAAAGATCTGGAAAGCCAAAACAAAAAGTTACAAAATCAGAAGAAAGTTAGGATTTGAAGAGGATTTCTAAAGCAATTTCGATTGTTGTTAATCATTCGGCATTCTCTGGGTTTAAGAGGTCGATTTAAACTCCAATTTTTGTTGGAATTCTGCTGCTCATTGCTGAATCTGCGTGCCGAGCTCCATCTATTGTGCTTCACCTTTATTCGGCATTTTGTTGTTCGTTTGACCTTCAGTAGGTGCAGCATCTTCCCGGCGAGGACGGACTATTTCCCGGTGTGTTTAGATTGCCGGCAAGTTTCGTAAATTCTGGCTACTTCCGAACAGCTTTCCGGCGGGACACAGCAGGACTTGCCAGTACTCTTGAGCAGATCCGACACGCTTCAGGAAAACTTTCTCCAGGTTCTTTCGTTCTATATCTGGTACTCGTGGTATCGGTATTTTTATTGTATTTTTTCTGCTCGCGGGAGTTGGTACCTCCCATTTTCCAGTTTTCCTTTGTTGTGTGAGTTAAATTGCTAACATCTTACCACGTACTAGTTTATTTACCGTATTAGTGTGCCTATTGTTGCAACGTGTATTCTTCTGGTTTGGTCTGTTGCCTTGTGTGATAGTGATTCCCCTTACTCTACCGTAGGTAGAGTGGCTGTGGTCTGGGATGGTCGAGTGAGGTCATGTCCTTGGGGGGAACGGGGGGTGGGGCGGGAGGTAGGGCAGGGTTTAGGGGGTGGGGCGAGAGGCAAGGGAGGTAAAGGGAACAAGGGTATCTGTAGGTTGAGAATTGGGTCATGAAACGTAGGTACATTGACGGGTAAATCTATAGAGTTGGTGAAGATCCTCCAGAAGAGGAGGGTTAATATAGCATGTGTGCAGGAGACAATGTGGGTAGGGTCGAGGGCGAGGGATGTGGACGGGTATAAACTTTGGTACTCAGGAGTCCAGAAAGGTAAGAATGGAGTGGGCATCTTGGTGGATAGGGAACTTAGATAGTCTGTGGTTGAGGTTAGACGAGTGAATGATAGATTGATGACTATTAAGTTGGTGGTTGGAGAGTGCACCCTAAACATCGTTAGCGCCTATGCGCCGCATGTGGGCCTAGATGAGGAGGTTAAACGGCGCTTCTGGGAAGGGTTAGATAAAATTGTGCGCCAGGTTACGCCTGCTAAGAAGCTATTCATAGGAGGGGATTTCAATGGGCATATTGGGTCGACCGCAGGTGGTTATGGCAAGGTGCATGGAGGCTTCGGTTTTGGGGAGAGGAACGGAGGAGGTACATCATTGTTGGCCTTCGCTAAAGCTTTTGGGTTGGTGATTGCGAACTCTAGCTTTCGGAAGAGGGAGGGGCATTTGGTTACTTTTCAAAATACGGTGGCGAAGACCCAGATTGACTATCTCCTCCTCAGGAGGTATGACAGAGGG
Organism: Nicotiana tabacum; assembly: GCF_000715075.1. Lineage (NCBI taxonomy): Eukaryota > Viridiplantae > Streptophyta > Magnoliopsida > Solanales > Solanaceae > Nicotiana > Nicotiana tabacum. Next base: position 110,055,901 of record NC_134091.1, on the reverse strand, counting down.
TTGTTCAAGGATTGCAAGGTAATTCCGGGTGAGATACTCGCGATGCAGCATAGGCTCTTGGTGATGGACGTTGGTATTATGTTAAAGAGGAGGAAAAGGTCTCCTCGAGGAAGACCGAGAATCAGGTGGGGAGCCTTAACTAAGGAAAAAGCCCAAGCGTTGGAAGGGCGGTTGTCGGCTATGGGAGCTTGGAGGAGAAGTGGTGACGTGAGCACTATGTAGTCAGCGATAGCAGACTGTATTAGGGAGGCTGCGAGAGAGGTGTTAGGGGTCTCGACGGGCGTCTTTGGTGGGCACAAAGGAGACTGGTGGAAGAATGAAGTGGTCCAAGGTAAAGTGGAAGCAAAGAAGGCGGCGTACCTGAAGTTAGTGGGGAGCATAGGTGAGTAGGAGAGGCGAGTGTGCATGGAGAGGTATAAGGCAGCTAGGAAGGTATCTAAGCTGGCGGTCATAGAGGCTAAGACTGCGGCTTATGGTCGTATGTACGAGGAATTGGGGGGAAATGTGGAGAGAAGAAGTTATTCCGGCTGGCCAAGTTGAGAGAGAGGAAGGCTCGGGATTTGGACCAAGTGAGATGCATCAAGGACGAAGATGGTAGAGTATTGATGGAAGATGCCCAGATTAGGAGGAGATGGAAGACTTACTTTCATAAACTTCTGAATGAAGAAGGGGATCGGGATATTGTGCTAGGCAAATTGGAGCATTCCGAGAGTCACCGTGACTTTGGGTACTACAGGCGTATCGAGGTTGAGGAGGTCGTGGGAGCTATGCGTAAGATGAGTAGGGGCAGAGCGAACGGGCTAGATGAGATTCCGGTGGAATTTTGGAAGTATGTGGGGAGAGTAGGTTTGGATTGGTTGACTAGGTTGTTTAATATTATTTTTAAGGGGAAAAAGATGTCAGATGAGTGGAGGTGGAGTACGATGGTTCCATTGTATAAGAACAAAGGTGATATCCAGAGTTGTAAAAATTATAGGGGTATCAAATTACTGAGTCATACCATGAAAGTGTGGGAGAGAGTGGTTAAAGCGAGGGTGAGGATGACAGTGTCTGTATCCGATAATCAGTTCGGGTTTATGCCGGGTCGTTCGACTACAGAAGCTATACACCTTTTTAGAAGGTTGGTGGAACTATACAGAGAGAGGAAGAAGGATCTGCACATGGTGTTTATTGACCTAGAGAAAGCGTGTGACAAGGTTCCTAGAGAAATTCTCTGGAGATGCCCGGAGGCAAAAGGTGTATCGGTTCCCTACATTATGGCGATTAAGGACATGTATGATGGGGCTAAGACTCGGGTTAGGACAGTAGGAGGTGACTCTGAGCATTTTCCGGTTGTAATGGGGTTATACCAAGGTTCTGCGCTCAGTCCGTTCTTATTCGCCCTGGTGATGGATGCGTTAACACACCATATTCAAGGGGATGTGCCATGGTGCATGCTATTCACCGATGACATAGTTCTAATTGATGAGTCGCGAGCCGGTGTTAACGAGAGGCTGGAGGTTTGGAGACAGGCTCTTGAGTCTAAGGGTTTCAAGCTGAGCAAGACGAAGACGGAATACCTGGAGTGTAAGTTCAGCGCTGAGCCAGGGGAAGAGGGCGTGGATGTGAGGCTTGATTCGTAGGTCATCCCGAGTAGAGGCAGCTTCAAGTACCTTAGTTCGGTTATCCGGGGGGAGGGGAGATCGATGAGGATGTCACACACCGTATTGGGGTAGGATGGATGAAGTGGAGGTTAGCATCTGGAGTCATGTGTGACAAGAGAGTGCCACCGATGCTCAAAGGTAAGTTTTATAAAGCGGTGGTTAGACCAGCCATGATGTATGGGGCTGAGTGTTGGCCCGTTAAGAACTCACATATCCAGAAGATGAAAGTAGCAGAAATGAGGATGTTGCGGTGGATGTGCGGGCACACTAGGATAGATAAGATTAGGAATGATGATATTCGGGAGAAGGTGCATGTGGCTCCCATTGATGACAAGATGCGGGAAGCGAGGCTTAGATGGTTCGGATATGTTCAGAGGAGAACCCCAGATGCTCCGGTATGGAGGTGTGAGCAGCTGGTTGCGGAGGGCACGAGAAGAGGTAGAGGGCGGCCTAAGAAGTATTGGGGAGAGGTTATCAGGCAAGATATGGCGAGGCTCCAAATTTTCGAGGACATGACACTTGATAGGAAGATGTGGAGGTCGAGTATTAGGGTTGTAGGTTAGGAGGTAGTTGAGTCGTGCCTTACTTCGTACCATGGTGGGACTAGCCATGTAGGATTTTTGTCTAAGATAGCTAGTGGGAATATTGTGGCTTATTATTTCGCTTTTCAGTGCATGTCCTATTTACTAGCTATCGCTTTTGCTTTGCATCTTTCTTCTAGATTTCATGGTATTCCTATTTTTCTTATGACTGTTGTGGTGATACTAATATTTACTAATATTGTCTCCCTTTGCTTTGCATCTTTCTTCTGGATTTCATGGTGTTCCTATTTATCCTATGATTGTTGTTGTGATACTAATATTGTCTTCCTTTTTGTCTTTTTGTCTTTTTTGTTTTTTGAGCCAAGGGTCTTTCGGAAATAACCCCTCTACTCCTTTAGGGTAGGGGTAAGGTCTGCGTATACACTACTCTCCCCAGACCCTATTAGTGAAATTTTAATGGGTTGTTGTTGTTGTTATTATTTTTGTGGTTGTAGCACATTAGGAGATATATCAAAAATAAAAAGGTCATGTACTCTAGCAGCATTATAGATAAAACGTTTATTAAATTTAATAGCAACGAAGTTATTAGCAAAATAAACATTATAACCAGCATCCATTATTTTCGAAACCAAAATCAAATTCCTTCTAATAGAAGGTACATAGAGAACATCTTTCAAAACTAAAACTCTATCACTACTAAACGAAACTCTAATATCTCCTAATGCTAAAGCTGGTGCTGGCTCTCCATTAGCTTGAAAAACGCAAACTTTATTCCCACTTAGCCGATGCGTTTCCTGAAACCCCTGCAAAGTAGTGCAGATATGATTAGTGGCTCCTGAATCTACACACTAAAACATGGTAGAGACAGCCGCTAAAATAGTTTCAACAATATTTAAATTTGAATTACCTTGCTTGTTCAACTTTGCCAGATAGACAGGGCATTGCTTTTTGTGATGCCCAGGTTGTTTGCAATGATAGCACTTTCCTTTGGGCTTTTTCACACCAGCCGCACCTCCAGGAGCCAAAACCTTTTGAGCCTTCTTCTTTTTCTTACCGCCTTTCGACTTAGAAACCGAAGCTTTCTCAACGTTCAGTCCACAACTGGAGCTTGCTGTTTGATAATAGATTCTGCCACTTGCAGCTCATTCAACAATTTTTTCAGTGACAAATCCATTTTGTTCATATTATAGTTCAAGCAAAATTGTTAAAAGTTGTCAGGCAGAGTCTGCAGGACCATCTCAACTTGAGATTCCTTATCAATTACAGCTCCAAGGACCTCCAGTTCATTAAGAAGGCCCATCATCTTTAGAACATGGTCCCTAACCGGTGATCCTTCAGCCATCTTAGTGTTCAAAAGGGATTTCATGGCTATCTTCTTAGCCGTACGATTTTCTTCACCGAACATCTCTTTGAGACACATGTCATAAGCAGACCCCATAGACTGATGCTGATGTTGCAAAACATTCGCCATAGAGGCAAGAATGTAACATTGCGCCATCTCATCAGCCTTGACCCATTTGTCATAGTCCTTAACCTGATCACCAGTAGCATCTTCATCAGGTTTTTCTGGGCACTCCTCAGTGATTACAAATTTGTAACCTTCAGCAGTTAGGACAATATCAAGGTTCCTTTTCGAGTCAACATAATCGGCCCTTCTAACTTGTTTTGGTTCAAGTTTGAGATAAGTGGGTTGAATGAAGACATGGTTAATCTGAGAGATATTCACATTAAATATATCATTCGTTATGTAATTAGAATAATTAAATTCTAAACAGCACATTACACATATAACCATACTCATTGAACAATTAGATTTGTTAGGGAAACTTAACTATTCATACAAAATATATGAGTTATGTAAACTATTTACCCCATAAATTAAAACAGGACCAACTCAGATGGAGAGTAAACTGTTAATTTAAGATAGGTAGATATCACTTTTAAAAACTCTAGTTTCATTGAATCAACATGTAACTCAGTTGGAGAGTTAATACAAGTAATCAAATAACTAGAGGCAAAAGCTACAGTAATGATCTATAAGGAACTTATTCAATATGGAAGAAGACATGTGTCAACATATAAATTCATTATATTACTGTAAAACATGATTGGAAATCATGGAAATTGAACCCTACCATCATTGTTTTCTTTAAAAAATATTTCCAGAAAATAAAAAAAATGGCCAAAAACCCATCTAAATAACCTCGGATGCCCAAATAACGACGTATGTCTTATCAGTATTGCTCACTGGGTCGTTTCCAATGAACCTACCAAATTTGAGGTCAATCGGAATTCGACAGAATTTCAGAATTTCAAATTCATGACCTATTTGCAAATTCTGTTTTTTGGCGTTTTTAGGGTTTTGATTATTTTGATTCGTTCATATCACATAATATACTTATGTATGTTAATCCATGATTTCAGAACTCAAAATAATATTATTATAATTATTACAGAGTCATTTTTATATATATAAAAACTATTTTCGAACAAATATGGGGAAAAAGCACTATTTTAACCCGTTCGAACATCACTGTTCATACTTATGTATATTAATCCATAATTTCAGAACTGAAATAGTATTCAAAACAGTCAAGTTTTTATTAAATCAACACTGTTATCATGGGTAAAATGCAACAAAAATATGATAAAAATAGATTGTCATGAAATATAACTCCATTGTATATACATATGTATATTAATCCATAATTTTAGAATTAAAATACTAATTAAAACAGTCACATTTTTGACATAGAATAACCATACCAAACAACATTGTATTATGTATGTTAATCTACTGTTTTATAGAATAATCATACCAAACATGTATCATTTAACAACACTTTTTAATATTACCCTATTCATGTTGTATTACATTATCTAGTTAGATGTAAGACGGCTCTGATACCAATTGTTAGAACATGCGCAACGGAAGCAAGCATACATCTCAGGTATCGCATACATGTAAACTAGACAATGATATAATTACGGGATTAGAAGCACTAACCTCTTGAAAATGTTGCACAGGTCCTCCACAAAGCAAGAATCCAGGGCCGCAGTCTTCTGCTATGCTCCTAGTAAGACCTTGGATGAAATTATTTTGAGTGGGCAAAAACAATACAACTCTTAAAGTAAAATATTGGGTGAAAAACGTCTTCCTTATGTAGACCCGTTTTTCATCCAAAAGAGGGCTCCAAAAACGTGTAGGATTCTGCTTGTGCAAGTAGAATCCTACTCTAACTCTCAAGGATGACTTTTTTCCCAAGTCACTTTTTACCCAAGTCAGTCTAGGCTTTTACTAGGTATAGCAGGAACCACATAAACAATAAAAGGCTACCAATTATAGCATTAATTCGAAAATTTGGATGAATTAATTCCTACTATAACTAATTGTAGTTTATTCCACTAAAAAACTGCAATTGAACTCCTCAATATAAATTTCGAAAATTCACTAACACTTATTTTAACTCTCATGTTAAGATCACAAATACCAGTTAATTAAATTAAATTACTGACAATTTAATTTAATCAACTAACTAAATCCTTTATAATTCCGCTTAAACTATTTCATGTGACGGATACAAAATTCACCGGTCGGGTTTTCACATGAAAATTTATAAGCTTACATAAAGGGGTATCATCAAACTCAAAACCGAGTCATGGATTCTATCAACTAATTATTATTTCACAAATACTATTTGTTATTGTCCAATCTATTAGGCATATACTTATTCTAAATAGAGTTGTACATTTTGATAAATCAAAACAATAAACAAATCACATTGACCATAATAATTATATCAAAATTAGGAGTATAAGCTCATTTAATGAATTAGAGAAAATATTTTATATATATTCAGTACAAAAACATCTTTTCTCTACTAGGTCCGTTCAATATACACTAAGTATACTAGCACAAGAAGTCGAAGTAAAACCACTCCCATAATCAAGACAATTTATACTTTAATCTTGTGCTACAATCATCAAGATATTTTGCCCAATAATATCTTTGATTGTGAACATAGTTTATTAATTATGAGAACCGATAATTTAATCTTTTGTACATGAGCTAAGACTCCATACACTAAATTGTCTACTACATAACTAAAGGAGACACATGTAACAAATGATCTATTTAAAATAGTACTTTATTGAATTGAATAAATCAAATAAATAATTGTTCCATAAAGAATAAAACACAATATTATGTCTAAACTGCATGGTTAATAGTATATCCTAACACGAATAACTTGTTATGGAATTGTAAATAATTAATTCTGTAGCATAAGTTCTTTCTGTTTCGATAGTGTTTATAATACTGAAATAGATCTCGTTAGGGGGTTCTTGAGCTGACTATAAGGCAAAGCCAAATCTCTCAAGTTAACAAAATCCAACAGGTTTATTGCTCCCAAGGGAGCATGTTATGGTGCTCCATTTATGGTGTTCAAGTCCAACCTGTATATGGAGCTATTGGAATTATCAAAATTCGAATATGAGGTCGTTTACACATAGCTCCATATCCAGTCCACTTTTCTAACTTAATTGTTTTTAATTATGAGACTAAGTGTCTCATTTCACTCTGAATTTCTTCCGGACCCGAACCAACTAACCCGATAAGTCATAAATCAATAGCAAGGCATAAATTGAGTAGTAAATGGGGAAATAGGGTTATAATATTCAAAATGACCGACCGGGTCATTACATTCTCCCCCTCTTAAACAAACGTTCGTCCTCGAACGGGTTTAGAATAATACCTGGAGTCTCAAATAAGTGTGGATATTTGTTCTGCATCCCCTGCTCCATCTCCCAAGTAGCTTCTCCGACTGGATGGCCTCTCCACTGCACCTTCATTGATGCTATATTCTTTGACCTCAACTTTTGAACCTGCCGGTCTAAAATAGCCACTGGCTCCACATCATAAATCAAATTATCGTCCAGTTGTACTGTACTGAAATCCAGAATGTGAGACGGATCCCCGACATACTTTTGGAGCATAGATATATGAAACACTGGATGAACACCTGATAGACTAGGTGGCAAAGCAAGTTCATAAGCCACCTCCCAAATTTTCTTAAATATCTCAAAAGGCTCAATATACTGAGGGCTCAACTTGCCCTTTTTCCCGAACCTCAACACACCCTTCATGGGTGAAATCTTGAGCAGAACCTTCTCCCCAACCATTTGAACAATATCATGAACCTTCATGTCGGTATAACTCTTCTATCTAGACTGTGTCGTGCGAAGCCATTCCTGAATTACTTTGACCTTCTCTAAAGCATCCTGAACTAAGTCACTACCCAATAATCTAACCTCACCCAGCTCAAACCAACCCACCGGAGACCGACACCGTCTCCCATATAAAGCTTCATACGGAGCTATCTAAATGCTTGACTGGTAGCTATTATTGTAAGCAAACTCTGCAAGTGGCAGAAATTGATCCCAAGAACCCCCAAAAATCAATGACACAAGCGCGTAGCATATCCTCCAATATTTGAATAGTGCGCTCGGACTGTCCGTCCGTCTGAGGGTGAAATGTTGTACTCAATTGAAACTGTGTGCCCAATTCTCATTGCACTGCCCTCCAAAACTATGAGGTAAACTGTGTACCCCGATCTGAAATAATGGACACCGGCACACCGTGTAGGCGAACAATCTCGCGAATATAAATCCCAGCCAACCGCTCCGAAGAATAATTAGTACCGACTGGAGTAAAATGCGCAGATTTGGTCAACCGATCTACTATCACCCAGACAGCATCAAACTTTCTCAAAGTTCGTGGGAGTCCAACTACGAAGTCCATGGTAATATGCTCCCACTTCCACTCCAGAATTTCAAGTCTCTGTAGCAACCCGCCCGGTCTCTAATGCTTGTACTTTACATGTTGACAATTTAAACACCGAGATACAAACCCAACTATATCTTTCTTCATCTACCTCCACCAATAGTACTGTCTCAAATCCTTATACATCTTCGCGGCGCCTGGATGAATAGAGTATCGCGAACTATGAGCTTCCTGGAGAATCAGCTCATACAAACCATCTACATTAGGTACACATAGTCTGCCCTACATCCGTAATACACTGTCATCTCCAATAGTGACTTCCTTGGCATCACCGTGCTGAATCGTGTCCTTAAGGACAAGCAGATGTGGATCATCATACTGGCGCTCTCTGATGCGATCATATAAAGAAGACCGAGAAACCACACAGGCCAAAACTCGATTCGGCTCGAAAACATCCAATCTAACAAACTGATTAGCCAAGGCCTGAACCTCCAAGGCTAAAGGCCTCTCTTCTACCGGTAAGTATGCTAATCTGCCCAAACTCTCTGTCTTACGACTGAAGGCATCGGCCACCACATTGGCCTTTCCGGGATGATAGAGAATGGTGATATCATAATCCTTAAGCAACTCCAACCACCTTCGCTGCCGTAAGTTAAAATCCTTCTATTTAAACAAATGTTGTAGACTCCGATGATCGGTATATACCTCATACTGGATACCGTACAAGTAATGCCGCCAAATTTTCAAGGCATGAACAATAGCTGCTAACTCAAGATCGTGGACTGGATAATTCTTCTCATGTACCTTTAACTGTCTGGATGCATAGGCAATCACCCTACCGTCTTGCATAAGTACTGCCAAGACCAATCCGCGAAGCATCACAATACACAGTATAAGACTCTGAACTTGTAGGCAGCACCAATATTGGAGTTGTAGTCAAAGCTATCTTGAGCTTCTGAAAGCTCTCTTCACATTCATTCGACCACCTGAACATAGCACCTTTCTAGGTCAATTTAGTCATAGGCGATATAATAGACGACAAACCCTCCACGAAACGACGATAATAACCGGCCAAGCAAAGAAAACTCTGAATCTCAGTAACTGAGGATGGTCTGGGCCAATTTTGAACTGCCTCTATTTTCTTCGGATCCACCTTAATACCTTCACTAGATATTATATGTCCCAAGAATGCCATCGAACTAAGCTAGAACTCACACTTAGAGAATTTGGCATAAAGTTTCTCCTCTCTCACCCTCTGTAATACAATACCCAAGTGTTGTGTATGCTCCTCCTGGCTACGTGAGTACACCAGAATATCATCAATGAATACCACGACAAATAAATCAAGATAAGGCTGAAATACACTATTCATCAAATGCATAAATGTTGCTGAGGCATTGGTTAGCCCAAAAGACATCACAAGAAATTCATACTGGCCATAACAAATCTTGAATACCGTCTTTAGAATATCTGAATCCCGAATTTTTAATTGGTGATACCCAGACCTCAAATTAATTTTGGAGAATACTCTCGCTCCCTGAAGCTGGTCAAATAAATCATCAATACACGGCAATGGATATTTATTATTGATTGTAACTTTGTTCAATTGCCTATAATCAATGCACATCCGCATAGTACCATCTTTCTTTTTCATAAACAGAACCGGTGCACACAAAGGTGACACATTATGCCTAATAAACCCTTTTTCAAGGAGTTCCTGAAGTTGCTCTTTCAATTTAATGGGTTGAGGGCCATGTACCAAGTCAATACCGAAATTAATATCTATGTCGGGTGGCATACCCAGCAGGTCTGCAGGAAATATATCCAGAAAGTCTCGCACGACCGGTACTGAATCAATAATAGGAGTATCTGTATCAACATCTCTCACAAAGGCCAAATATGACAAGCATCCTTTTCCAACTATACGTTGGGCCTTCAAATAAGAAATTATCCTGCTAGGAAAAAAAAATCTAGAGAACCCCTCCATTCAACCTTTGGCAACCCCGGCATTGTCAACGTCACAATTTTTGCTTAACAGTCCAGAATAGCATGACATGGAGATAACCAATCCATACCCAGGATTACATCGAAATCAACCATACCGAGTAATAAGAGATCAACTCTAGTCTCCAGTTCCCCAATAGTTATCACACACGACCGATACACACGATCCACAATAATAATATCGCCCACCGGTGTAGATACGCAAACATGCAAAACTAAGGACTCACAGCGCATATCCAGATAGTGAGCAAAATATGATGATACATATGAATAAGTGAAACCAGGGTCAAATAATATAGAAGCCTCCATGTGGCACACTGAAACTATACCTGTGATCACTGCGTCTGAGGCAACAGCATCTAGCCTGGCAGGAAAAGCATAGAATTGAGCATGCCCGCCACCTAATCGGCCTTCCCCTCTTGGGCGACCCCTAGCTTCCTGACCCCCACCTCGAGATGGCAGGGCGAGTGGTGTAACTGCTGGTGCTGGTGCCGTCGGTCGAAAACTCTGTTGTGAAGCCCCACTCAACAGCCTCGGACACTCTCTCTTGAAATGACCAAATTCTTTGCACTCGAAACAACCCCTCCTCTGATGAAACTGTTGCTCCTAATAACCTAAGGAATGACATGTAGAAGCCTGTGCGGGCGAGGCATGATGAGAACTCTACTCTAGTAGTGCACTAAATGAAGACTGGCCTGAGTGAGTACTGTAAGAACCATGGCTAGATGATGTACCACGATGAGCTGGACGACCCGTCTGAGCGTGTCTGTAAGAATGACCCCTACCTCGGTGAAACTGACCCCCTGAAGGAACACCGCTGTAATCACCCGGACCACGAGGCCTCTTAGCCTCTCTCTCCCTCTCCACGTTCCTGGCTATGAACCATCTCTATCTGCCGAGCAATATCCACTACCTCATCAAACGTAGCACCAGATACTCTCTCCCTAGTCATAAGTAACCGCAGCTGATATGTGAGGCCATCAATGAATCTCCTAATCCTCTCCCTATCAGTGGGAACTAACCAGATTGAGTGACGAGCCAACTCAGAAAATCTCATCACGTACCGCGTCACGGACATATCACCCTGGCAAAACTGCTCAAACTGACTGTGCAGCTCTTCTCTGCGGGACTGAGGTACGAACTTCTCCAAAAGTACCACGGAGAAATGATGCCAAGTAAGGGGTGCTGCGCCAACAGGCCTACGCCTCTCGTAAGCCTCCCACCATCTGAGTGAAGCCCCAAAAAATTGAAAGGAAGTGAATGAGACCCCACAAGTCTCCAAAATACCAGCAGTACGAAGTATCCTCTAACAGCTATCCAAAGATCCTGAGCATCCTCTGACTCAGTACCGCTAAATGGTGGAGGTCGAAGCCTCTCAAATCTCTCAAGTCTCTTCTGCTAATCGTCTGCCATAACAGGAACTACCGGGGCCTGAGCAGTTACAACCGGCTGGGCTGGTAGTGCCCCCGGTATCTGAAGTCCATGTACTACCTGGTCTGGAGTACGGACAACGGGGGTATGAGTACCTCACGCAGCCTGAGAAGTGGCAGGTGCGGCTTGAGCCGAAACCACCTGAGCAAGACCAGTGTAGGCTGCTAATATCTGGGCCAAAGTCTCATGAATGCCTGCAATCTCAAAGGCGGCAGCTGGTGCCAGAGCTGATCCTGTCACCTCAACTATATCTGGAATCTACTCCTAAGCTGGAACAACTGGTGGTACTACAAGTGCTATTCCAACTGTGGTACGAGCTACACCTCGACCTCTACCTCATCCTTGACCTCTACCATGGCCCCGGCCTCTGGCGGCCCTAACTGGTGGCACTAGTGGCTGATCGTCCGATCCGGTAGTACGTGTCCTCACCATCTGTGAGAGAATAGAATAGCAGAAATTTAGTTTCCAGAATCAACAAATTCGCACGATAGAATACAAGAAAGTGAAATTTTCCTAAGGGTTCTGAAGCCTCTCGAAGATAAGTACAGACGTCTCTGTACCGATCCGCAAGACTCTACTAAACTTGCTCATGACTCGTGAGACCTATGTAACCTAGGCTCTGATACCAACTTGTCACGACCCAAAATCCCAATCTGTCGTGATGGCGCCTATCTCGATACTAGGCAAGCCGAAAATATCAATAAACCAAAACTTCTCTTTAAGGTTGAAAATATAATATTTAAATACAATACAAATACTCCCCAAAACCTGGTGTCACTAAGTACATGAGCATCTAATATGAATACAAGTCTGGAAAATAGTCTATAATAGTCTGAGACCAAATACAGTAAACAAAGAGATAGAGAAGGAGAGACAAGGTCTGCGGAATACGGCAGCTACCTCAAAATCTCCTGAAAATCAACCGCGCGAAAGGATCAACACCCGCTATGTTCGGGAATACCTGGATTTGAACACAAAGTGCAGGGTGTAGTATAAGTACAACCAACTTAGCAAGTAACAATAATAAATAAGGAACTGAAGATAGTAACGAGCTACACAGTTATGGTTCATTTCCAGTAATTCCAGCAAAGAATAGACAAGCTATCAAATTTGGCAGTTTAATGTCAAATCAATTTTTTTATACAGTTCTTGTTCATATAATCCGTATATCAAAATATTTTAGAGATTTCATAACAATGACAGATGGCAACTAAGTGCAACAACACATAGATATCAAGTACAATCTCTTAGGACAACAATCACTCACTGGGCTCCCAACCCTCATCACTCCCTAGGCTCCCAACCCTCATCACTCACTCTCAATGGGTACCCGCGCTCACTGGGGGTGTACAGACTCCGGAGGCGCTCTTACAGCCCAAGCGCTATAATCTACACGGATAAGTCACGTGCCATAATATAAATATCTGGATCCGCATGACGAACTCACGTGCTATAGTATAATATAAGGATCCGCACGGCCAACTCACGTGCTATAGTATAATATAAGGATCTGCACGGCCAACTCACATACTACACGGATAACTCACGTGCTATGATATCAATATCTCACAATCAGGCCCTCGGCCTCTCACAGTCATAAATCTCTCCAGACTCTCGGGCTCTCATTAATCATGAAATCAGCCCAAACAACAATGATATGATGTATCAATAATAATAACAGAGACTAAGATAAAATGTGCAAGTAAAAACTGAGACTAAGTATATATAACATTTAACATGCAATTCAACAAGTACGCGACCTCTGTGGGCCCCAATAGTACTATCACATAGCCTAAGCATGATTTCTAACATGATTTACAGTCAAATTTTATCAACACATAGAGAGCATATAGCTAACGACAAATTATTCAACTTTACAGTTTCCCGGGATGGACCAAGTCATAATACCCTCGGTGCACGCCCACACGCCCGTCACCTAGCATGTGCGTCACCTCCAAAATAATCACATGATACCAAAATTCGGGATTTAATACCCTCAAGACCAGATTTAAAATTGTTACTTACCTCAGAGCGTGAAATTCTTTACTCTGCTATGCCTTTGCCTCGCAAATCGGCCTCTGAATGCCTCGAATCTAGTCACAAATAATTCGTTTCAGTCAATAAAATTTATTGGAATTAATTCCATAAGAAAATGCTAATTTTCCATAAAATCCGAATTTTAGCTCAAAACTCGCCTGTGGGGCCCACATCTCGGAACCCGACAAAAATTATAAAATTCGAAAGCCCATTCAACAACGAGACTACCCATACCAATTTTACCAAAATCCGACCTCAACACAACCCTCAAATCTACAAATCTTATTTCCAAATTTCTAAGTTTCAATCTCCGATTTACATCTCAAAATCATGTAATCTAGTCGGATTATTGATGATAATTCAATATTATGGTGTAGAAATGATCACAATGGACTTACCTCAAGTTTTTCTTGAAAATATATCAAAACTCACCTCTCTTCAAGCTCCAATTTGTCAAACATGGCGAATGGGACGAAGTCCCTATTTTTATAATTCTGCCCAGATAAACTCGGTTCTGCCTCGATCTTGGCCTTCGATCGAGGTCCTCAATCCTAGGCCTCGATCCTAGGCCTCAATCCTGGGCATCGATGCTGGTCCTCGATCCTAGGCCTCGATCATGGCTTCGATCCTGATGCTCGATCATGGCCCTCGACCCTGGGCTCGATCATGGCTTCGATCGTGGCCCTCGACCCTGTGCTCTATCTGGGCTCACATCCGTGCTCGATTCTAAGAGATTTCATGGCCTCCAATCTGGCAGAAGAAATTTCCAACATAAAGAAATTGCAGCAGTTGTTGTAGTTCAAATTTTGATTCGTTAACCATCCGAAACTCACCCAAGGCCCTCGGGACCTCAACCAAATATACCAACAAGTCCTAAAATATCATACAAACTTAGTCGAATCCTCAAATCACCTCAAACAACGCTAAAACCATGAATTACACCCCAATTCAAGCCTATTGAATTTTGAAATTTCTAATTTCTACAAATAACGCTGAAACCTATCAAATCACGTCCGATTGACCTCAAATTTTGCATACAAGTCATAAATGACATAACATACCTATTAAAACTTTCAGAATCGTATTTCGACCCCGATATCAAAAAGTCAACCCCTCGGTCAAACTTTCCAAAAATTCAACTTTCGGCATTTCGAGTCTAATTCCTCTACGGACCTCCAAAGTTTTTTCCGGACACACTCCCAAGTCCAAAATTATCATACGGAGCTATTGCAATTATCAGAATTCAAATATGAGGCCGTTTACACATAGCTCCATATCCGGTCCACTTTTCTAACTTAATTGTTTTTAATTATGAGACTAAGTGTCTCATTTCACTCTGAATTCCTTCCGGACCCGAACCAACTAACCCGATAAGTCATAAATCAATATCAAGGCATAAATTGAGCAGTAAATGGGGAAATAGGATTATAATATTCAAAACGACCGGACGGGTCGTTACAAAACTGTGGCAGAAAAATTCCGTTCGTTTATTTTATTTTGGTGTCTGAGCAGGTTTTACCTAGAAGCACAGGGTTCGAGAAGAACAATAGAAGTTTCAATCCAAAAAAAAAAAGAGAAGTGAATCCAAATGCAGAAGCAGATGGAAAGGATATGGACTGCTCAAGACGACTGAAGTTACGAGCTTTACATTTCCCGTTTTGATCAGAAAAAGCCGTAGAAGAATGAACTAGCACCTGCAGTTAGATAGCATCAAGGTTCAGATCAGAGTCTATGTGAAGAACCAGGCAAGACTCAAGATCAAGTTTTAGAAGACTTATAGATAGGAATCTTATAACTGATAGCTGATAGGCTTGTTTAGTTTCTTTTGATTTTGATGTAATAATAGGACCACAGACCGGAGCCTCGACGGAACCTCACTCGACTCTCCAACTCATCATTCCACCATTCTATTCTTCCTCCTTGAACTACATATGACGTGATTCCCCTAAACCCGAGATATTTAGGTTGTCCAAAACCAGCATCCGGTTGCACTCTTTTCTCTTCTCCTTATTGCTTCCCCTTTGAATAAAGAAATGTTCAAACATTAGTCATATGACTCACATTGTCTTTGCCTGAAAACTCTTCATGTTTACAAGCAAAGTGGGACATGCTGTAAGCACCTAATTTTTGACCATATTCGATTAATTTTTAATCTATCTTTAGTATGTAAATATTTTTATTTTATTTTTTTAACTTTAATTTTGATATTTTAGTTTTCGTTTCACCTTTTTATAGGTTTTTACTTAAAAAAAAGATTCACATTGTTAGTACTGGTTTAGTTTTAAAAGAAAGAAAGCAAAAAGAGGTCTACATTTTAAATTCTTTAAATTACTATCCGTAGGAATTTTGTCATGGTCATATGCATTTTGGTATTTTTCTTGTCATCTTATCTCTTTTAGAATCTTATTTTATTTTTAATGTTATCTGCACACACCTTACCACTAACAGAATTATTCCCTCACAACACACACCTCACTTCACACCTCCCCACTTTTCCTCTTTAACAACTCACACTCCCACTTTTCCTCTTTAACAACTCACACTCCCACTCTCTTACTTATATAAATAGACACAAGCTTTTAGAAGAGTTGCTTGAACACCCCAAAAAATAGCAAAAAATCGAGCCAAAAGAGAGCATCAAACACCAGCAAATTACAGCTGCAATCACCCCCAAAAACAGCTCCAAAAGTAGCTGAAAACAGCCACAAACCCACCAAAAATCAGCGCCAAGAACGCTACCAAAACACCCAAAATCCAACTGAAAACCAGTCCGAAATGGCTTCATTCTCCACCTAAAATATAGCCATAAAATACCCATCAAACTACTTTAAAAGTTATTGATTTCACCCAATAAAACATACACAAGGTTCCTAAAATTGGAGGAGATCGAGTGAAGGCACCGACGAGTTTCAGTCGAGGTTCAAGGTTCGCTGGGGACTTTTTCTCGCTATTTTCATTCCTCCGTACCGAAAGAGGTTAGATTCTTCAATATAAAATGTCCAATTCTTTTCTTGAGTTTTTTACCAATATTGTCCCTTATCTTTGAGAGTAGGTCTATTTTAGTCCCTCAAATATAACCCTGAGCATATTTAGTCCTTTAAGTATACTAAAGTGGAGTACCTTTAGTCTCAGTGACACAATATGTTCAAAAACTAAAGTTGTTATCCAACTATAATTCATGAAGCAAATCTTCTGCTCTGAAACAAAACGTTTTCTCTCCTTTTATTAGATAACGCAAATTATCACTTTAATTCCTCATTTTTAAATAATGTCTTCTAAAATTTTGACCTTGAAAAAATCCCCTTATGTGCCAGTTTTCAATGAGAAAATGACATTGTATAGCCGCTGCAAAAATAAGCATATCTAAATATATATATATATATATATATATATATATATATATATATATATATATATATATATATATATATATATATATAATTTGTACAATTAAGTTATTAAAAATATGAATTTAAATTATAATAAAAACACATTATTTTGTACAAATTATATATATTGTCAGGATCACTTCTAAGCATATTATTGAAGCAAACGAATAATCAGATTGTATTATCACTTTTAGCCCGTGCCAGAAACTATTTAACTTTGCTTTTTGGAAAAATCAACCGAAATTTTTAAATGTATATATATACAAATAAAATATACAAATTTTATACATTTTTAGCCTATTAGTTTTACAGCGGCTATACAGTATCATTTTCTCATTGAAAACTTGCACATAAAGGGATATTTTCAAGGTCAAAATTTTAGAAGACATTATCTAAAAATGAGGAATTAAAGTGATAATTTGCGTTATCTAATAAAAGGAGAGGAAACGTTTTGTTTCAGAGCAGAAGATTTGCTTCATGAATCAGAGTTAGGTAACACCGTTAGTTTTTGAACATATTATGTCAGTGAGACTAAAGGTGCTCCACTTTAGCATACTTAAGGGATTAAATATGCTCAGGGTTATATATGAGGGTCCAAAATAGACCTACTTTCAAAGATAAGGAACAATATTGGTCAAAAACTCAAGAAAAGAATTGAACATTTTATATTGAAGAATCTAACCTCTTTCGGTACAGAGGAATGAAAATAGAGAGAAAAAATCCCCAGCGAACCTTGAACCTCGACTGAAACTCGCCAGTGCCTTCACTCGATCTCCTCCAATTTTAGGAACCTTGTGCATGTTTTATTGGGTAAAATCAACAACTTTTAAAGTAGTTTGATGGCTATTTTATGGCTGTATTTTAGGTGGAGAATGAAGCCATTTCGAATTGGTTTTCAGCTGGATTTTGGGTGTTTTGGTAGCGTACTTTGCGCTGATTTTTGGTGGGTTTGTGGTTGTTTTTCAGCTACTTTTGGAGGTTGGGGGTGATTGCGGCTATAATTTGCTGGTGTTTGATGCTCTCTTTTGGCTCGATTTTTTGCTTTTTTTGGTCATTAAAGTGATATTTTGCGTTATCCAATAAAAGGAGAGGAAATATTTTGCTTCAGAGCAGAAGATTTGCTTCATGAATCAGAGTTGGGTAACACCGTCAGTTTTTGAACACATTGTGTCTGTGAGACTAAAGGTGCTCTACTTTAACAAACTTAAGGGACTAAATATACTCAAGGATATATTTGAGGGATCAAAATAGACATACCCTAAAAAATAAAGGACAATATTGGCCAAAAACTCTTCTTTTCTTCAAAGGCGTAACTTCATATTTGTTTATTTATCAAACAGTTGTTTCTTTTTATCAACTTTGTTGGTGCACTATTGCGTTATTTACCATGAGTGTTTGCTTTAGAATTATTTTTATTACTAACATGTTCATTTAAACAAGTGAACTTAATATAGAGTGAATTGTAAATACAGAGCATGATAATTATATTGTTGAACATAAGGCTCAGATTCGTGTTTTCCTTTCTATTATTTTTCTAGTGTTGATTTTAATTATTATTAATTGTATTTTCATGAAAGTTGAGAACAAGAAGCACTAAAATAAATAGTAGTTACGCTAGTATTGAGCCATGTGATCTTGTTATACATTAAATGAAAATGGGGTCATTAGTTGATAATGTGGGCCGTTCTTTGTTTATTAGTAGTAATTAAAAGAGTTTTGACTCAGAGGTTTCTATTTGGTCAAGATCAGTGATTGAGAAGTGGGCTTTAGAATATTTTTTCGATGAAATGTGCTAACAAATGGACCGAATGTCCAAATCCAAATCCAGAAAGCCCATTCTTTAAATAAAGTTGACCAAGTTTTCCATAATAGGACAAATGCCTCGTAACTTCAAAATCCAATATAATGATGCTTTAGGCGTGTTATAATATATCATCGTGATTATGTACACGTTCGCGTGATATAATTATGATTCCAAAAATAAATCAAAGTATGCTTTAGCCAAAAACAATCTTAAAAATAATAAAGTGTTCTTAATTGTGTACACGTACGCGTGACACCAAACAAACGAATACACACACGTGGTTCGTTTCAAGATAATTCCTTAATTATAAATAATCAAGAGCGGATAGATAAAATATGAAAACCAATAAAACACAGTTTATCAAAAAATAATATAAACCAAATATAGTCAATAAAGCGACTGTGCTAGAACCACGAGACTCGGGGAATGCCTTATACCTTCTCCCCGGTCAACAGAATTCTTTACCTGGACTTTATTTTCGCAAACCAATAATAATAGAATCAAACCTTCCTTTGACTGGGGATACAAAATAAAAGTGACTTGGAACACCCAAAAACTCAATTCCAAGTGGCGACTCTGTAAATAAAATAATTCATATTCAAGTTTGTCACTTTAATTGAAAAAACTCTTTTAACTCACAATAACACAATCCATAACACATATATCTTTTTGGGGTTAAAAGGAGGTGTGATAGGAAAGTGATGGCTTTGCGGCCTAACGGAGGTAACAATGGCCTCACATAAGAGGTCTCTCTAGAGAGACATAATTCATTGATAAGTGGTTGAGGTTCTATCAGGTGATCATTATTGAGGAGGATTTTTTTCCCTTTCAGGAAGTTCTTCCTCATCAGATTTATGATCGTAAGAATTAGCACGTTTGAGGACTTGCTCAGTAAGGGCATCTAATTCGACCTTATCAAGTGTGGATCTAATGTCCTTAATATCTATTTTTAAGTTCTGAGACTTCGTGTCTAAGATCAGAAATAGAGGGTTCGGGAGACTTCTCAAATCTAGACATGATTTGCTTCATGCTGAAAGGTTTAATGATGGCCTTAGGTTTAGGCATAGGTTTGTCCTCTTGTGGATCGAGAATAAGTCTTTTGAGTTCCAGAAGATATCTATTTCTAGACTCTTCATCATTGATGTGTTGAATGATATCAAAGAGGGTTTCTTTAGAGTCATCAGACAAAACTCTGATTCTTTGAGGAAGGTTATCACATGTACAAAAAGTTTCATTGCAGTTTTACTCTCTACTAGATTGGCTAGAGTCCGATTCGTAGGTGACGTAGATGTCTCTACCGAAATTACCTGAAGAAGGAAAAGGTGAGGAGTCTGACTCGACTTCTTTATGGATAGAATAGAGCTCTTTCTTGGCTTCTTCGCTAATTTCTAGAAGGTTGATCTTCTTTTTCTTTTTGTCAGATTTGTAGGTATTGGCATGATGACCAGTTTTTCCACAATTCCAATAGACATTTGTGCTAGAACCTTTGTGGCGTCTATGATATTTAGGTTTCTTTCTTGGAGTTTTTCGAGAATCCATTCGATATTTGCTACGATTAATTTTCCTAAAAGGTTTAGGATTTTTGTCCCTTTTGGAAGAATGAACAGAAGGAGCAGCAATGGAAGTAAATCCAAAGTCTTGGCAAAAACTACCTAACTATCTTCTAGAGGAGGATCGTTCCTTTTTAAGCTGATGCTTTAGCTTAATATCGGTGCAGAGTTCTAGACATACGACATTGATAATACTGATGAGGTCACCATAAGTCATTTGATGATAAGGAATTTTACCATCACAATGATCTTGGATTTTGGTTCTGACTTTGTCGGCGAATAGAGGAGGTAGTCCATTGATGAAACGTTCTTTCCAGAAATCAAGATTACATTCGATCGTATCATGACCTTGCTGATAAATTGGTTTTTGTACCAGATGAAATCATCCAGGGTAGGACACGAAAGATTATTGAGGATTTGTAAACTTCTATCTTGGAAGAGTTTGGGCTCTCATATGAAGTGTTTAGCTATATGATAAATGAGGGTAGCACAAACATCTTCTGTAGATACTTGAGAGGTACCTTCAGTCTTTATAACTGTTTCAACTGTCGTGGCATCATAAATGGCACCCTTGATATCATCGGTGAAATAATTATCCCACTAATGTCTTAACATACCAGTGAAACCAGCGACAATCATAGAAGCTGCTTCTTGTCAGAGGAACCTATGATTTTGTAAGCAGTTATGGAAACGCCCATTTAGTGGAGCTTGTTGTATATCTGATGTTCAGCTAGACCATAGATATTACAGTCGGTAATGCTTTTTCCTTCTTGAGAAGAGGTTGATAAAAAAACTTTTTCTTCGTATTGAAGGTCAGGGAATAAGGGACGTTTATGATAATGTTTTTGGTTATGATACCGATCATTGGAAAGCCTTTGGAGGGGAACCTCCTTTTCTTGGGTAGTAGAAACTCTTTTTGGTTTCAAATCGTTCTTGTCTGAGATGTTGAAGTTGGAAAGTTGCTCATTGATCTTGTCAAGAACATTGCCAAAGATTTGAAAGGTTTCTTTGAATTTCCTGAATTTATCTTTGGAGAATTCAGTCATTTTGAAATCTGGACTAGACTCGATTTCTTGGCTAGTGCTGCCTTTCGAAGGAGTAGGTTTACAACCGAATAAAGATTTTCCTTTAGATTCTTCTATATGTCTAGAAACGACATGAAGCAGTTGATTGGTATAGTTATTCTGCTCAATGACTCTATCAACATCAGTGCAAGAAACTATAGCTTGAGACTTTTCACTTTTGGTTTTAAAAGAAGCAACATGAATGATGATATCATCTATGGGGATGCTACGTCCTTCTAGGGGAGGAGTGATAGATTCGACAACTTTATTGGTGGTTGTATAGATTCGACAACTTTGTTGGTGGTTGTATACCACTTATTGATAAGGACTTTAAGAGAATCCTTCTGATTATCAAGTTTGCCAGATATCTCAAACCATTTGAAGAACTCGATTTCACATCTAATTCTTTTCATGTCAGTCATCCAGGAGTCTCTGAAGTTTTCTCTTTGTTGAAGAGTGTAAGTAGCAACGTACCAATTTCTTTTGGTCTGATTATCAGGATGGGACCATAAATCATTTAAGATTTTAGGGTCCTAGGTAAAAAGCTCATAAGACCTAATCATCTGAAAGTATTTTTTGGGTTTTCTTTCAAGAGGAAGAGTAGGAGCTTCCATATCACTTTGTGAAGGGCTTCCAGGGATATAAGTGTCAGTTTGATTGCAAACTTTAGGAATATCTCCCGAGAAATCTACTCCTCTGACTTTCCCTTGCCATTGTCGGCGGGATCATCGTTTTCTTTTAGGGTTTTTGAAGATGAAGGTCTTGCTAAAGAGGGACGAGCTGATGACATTCGTCTGAGTGAAGAGGTTCGACTCAAAGGATTTTCTAGGAATTTGAGATCAATAGAACCGTCGGGGAATTGGATTACCCTTTCAATCTGAGATCTCTCAGAATGAGAACGTTGGGGTGGAGCTATGGCATCAAAATTCCAATCATTACTAGAAAGGATATCATTCCAATTTAGGAGTCGGGGCACAAAGATAATGTTGTGCTTATGATTTACTTCCATAAGCATAGTGACTCCCTTGATATTTTCTATTCTTTCTTTAGGGGCTAGAGTAGTGGTCATAAGTCTGTAATACATCTTATAGATCACAACTATCTCGCGGGTATTGGCTTTGCTATTCATATTTTTGGTCTTGACGTTAAGGGTCAAGGCATCGATGACGTTGGGGTCATTGTTGTCGATTGAGAAATTAGGATAGCAGTTAAAGTATATTGAGCCATCAGTGAGGTTACTTTGAAGGATGCCTAGGAGAGAATCGTCGAAGTTAATAAGCGGATCATCTCTAAAGAGAATGCATATAGGAATATCCAAGCCATTCCTAAAGAGAGGCTTGACAACGACTTGAACTAGTCCTATGTGGAGATAATTAAACTGGGTTCTATACCGGTTAATATCTTGTTCGTTTAACAGTCTAATGATTTCTAAAGAATTATTAATAACAGTGGTAGACTCAAAGGTTTTAATATTATACCTCTTAATGAAGCTAAAATTACCTAGCTGGTAAATCTCTTTGAAAGGTTCATCTGGAATATTTCAGTTTTGAAGATCATTTTCAAGTTTAGCAATTCTAGTTGCTTGAGAAGATAGATTTACACTATTTAAAATATGTTGGTTATTATTCATTTTGAAAAGATATGTTGTCAAGGGGCTTACATGGCTAAAAGAATTAATCTAATCATGTAATAGTAAAACAGTAAATATGCAAATGTCTAACAAGTATTGTAGCATAGTATTATAGTTCTATGGGTTTGTCTAAGAAGTTATTTTGGCTTTACATCTATTTTTCTCTTAGGTTATCTTGGCGACTGGATTACCTACTTAGGTCTACATGCCTAACTTGGCAACAACGACCTATCTTTCAGGCTAACCAACATATTAGTCAGGTATTATTCGACTACCTCACATCTAAGAGAAAATTGAAGACCTCACACTAAACAGACAAGCATTTTAAGAGCGTGATAATATGAAACAGTTTTATAAAAGACAAAAGCATAAATAAGTCTTAAAATTAACAATTATAGAAAAATAATTTTTCCATGACCTTGACTACATATATACTTAGATGCTCATACTAAGTACATATACTGCCAACATGGCTCTGACGTGCTAATTCTTACGATCATAAATCTGATGAGGAAGAACTTCCTGAAAGGGAAAAAATGCTCCTCAATAATGATCACCTGATAGAACCTCAACCACTTATCAAATGAATATTGTCTCTCTAAAGAGACATCCTCCTCCACGGCTCCCGGCGTAGCCATTGTTACCTCCATCAGGCCGTAAAGCCATTGTTACCTCTATCAGGTCGGTACCCAATAAGTATCAAAACTAACCTCGATGGAGTAGTGACGAGGTATAATCAAGACACTCACTAGTCAAATAACATGTGCAATATAGCAGTATACAATAGTACTGAAAAATAACTAGCAATAATAACAATGAAAATCACAGGTAATATAAATAGCAGGACAACAAGAATACCATAAATATTGCTCAAACGAATAAGGAACACAAGTACAACCAATTAATCAAGTCCTTCAAATATACGCATTTCAAATGTAAGTCCTTCAAATATAAATCTTTCACATATAAGTTTTTCAAATAAAAATCTTTCGAATATAATTCTTTCAAATAAATATCTTTCGACTATAATTCTTTCAAATAAATATCTTTCGACTATAATTCTTTTAACTAAATGTCTTTCGAATATATTTTTTTAAATAAATATTTTTGAATATAATTCTTCCAAATAAAAGTCACTCTCTGACACCTCATTTCATAATCATAAAATATGGATCTCAACCCACTTTTATATTTTTGTAACACGGGTCTCGGCCTACTTTTATATTTTTACGGCACCTCGTGCCCATATTTCTAGCGTAACCGCACGGACAACTCACGTGCCAATAATAAAATCATCATCTACTCACGGCACCTCGTGCCCACATGTCATAACAAAACTGCACATATCAAAATCATTATATTTTTCCGGCACCTCGTGCCCACATTTCATATCACATCAAGTCTGATGTGCCCAATATTGCAGGGCATATTATTGAGGGCAAAACGTATTCTACAAAGCCTGATGGTATGCGAATTTGGGGCAAAAAACTACAATGGGTTCCTCTTTACTCAAAACGGTATGATTATGAAGTACTATGCCACTTGCATGGGCTAGTTGTACCACACGCACTGTCTACAACCTTCCAAATAAACACACATAAAGATGAACCAGAAGTGATTCAGCATTTGATGAAGGAGATTTTAAAGATGGAAAAGGCACTAACCGTTCATCAAGCATTGGATGATCTTAACTACCTGCAAGGAACGGAGGATCAGTATTGGGATTTATTAGAAAATAAAAAATTGCATAGAGACATTGATTATTCTATTTTTTCAGTAGTTGTCGAGTGGGAGGGACTACCTAAGTTTCTACCACATACGTTGGACGTAAGAGTCCTATTTTGTTGTAGAAATCAAGCAAGTAGTCTTATTGATGATAGTAATGAAATACGAGACATATGTGTCAACTGGGGCCTAGATTACGATGCCCTCGGTCCGGAAGGATGCGTACAAGATGTTGACAAAGAAGATGAAGACAATGGCAATGAAATAGTGCTATACAACGGCGATAATAGCGAATGAAAATTATTATTTATTTCTTGGAGTGTATTTTAAATTGTTGTATTGAATTTTTAATGTTAAATATCAATTAGATTTAACCTTATTAGAAACATAATTTTATTTCAGAAATTTTGCAAACTGAACATTTATAGAAATTTAGTACAACAACAATACTGCAATAAAACACTATGTTTATCCTTATAATTGGGCACATTGGATGAACTGCTACCTGGAGCTGAATTACCACCGCTTTCCAAATCAGCTGAAGGACATTTATGATGGTCGTGTCCTGTTTGGGAACATATGCCACATTTACGCGCATAAACGATATCACCAACATCCATTTAGTTCCGTATTCGCGTTCTTTTTTGCACTTGCCATTGACATACATAATCCTTATTACATACTATTTTAAATGGTTTAGGCGGCCGATAATGCTCAGCAACCACTGGCTGCAACTGTCCACTATAGGTGTTTACGTATGCAACAACACTATATTCTTTATCAGCGTACCTCGTTACTGTGAAACCTGTATGTTGAAAGCACTTCATGGCATGTGAGCGTGGCAAGTGATAGATTGACCATTTTCCACAGGAGCATAATATTTTGGATTCATTGACGGTGTGTGTATTATTCCCGCTGTTGTGATGCAAACCAGTGTGAACTTCAAAAATATTTTGCTTGCTGCAATACTGCAAAAAAGTATGACACTATGCTCGCTTCCTATATTTCTCAAATCGTTTCATTGGCTATGGCATAAATTCAACAGCTATTTCCATCAATGACGATGCACCTCTAGATCTTTCTATAAATCTCTCCGCCATCTGCTTGAATGGCATCCACACCATGGCAGTGACAGGTAATCCACGTGCAGACTTCAACAACCCGTTGAAAGAATCAGACACATTTGTAGTCAGAATTCTCCATATTCTACCACCATCCTTATGCAAATTCCACTTGTCAAGCTCATGTCGCATTAACCAACGATAGGTTTCTGGGTCTTCCTGCCTAATCAATTCTATTCAACTCCTAAATTTACACTCTTGGTGATCTATTACAGCCATCCACATTAAATCATGTAATTCCTTGATCGGATGAACCCTCTGGAAGTTGGCCTTCAAGTGCCTAACACAGTAACAGTGGTAGGCATATGGTTCCTTCCATGCACGCAAATTCTATACATAACTTAAAATATTGACATGCCGATAAGATATTAGACAAATACCTGAACG
Source organism: Nicotiana tabacum (assembly GCF_000715075.1). Lineage (NCBI taxonomy): Eukaryota > Viridiplantae > Streptophyta > Magnoliopsida > Solanales > Solanaceae > Nicotiana > Nicotiana tabacum. The sequence goes on along the minus strand of NC_134091.1, from coordinate 110,029,792 downwards.
ATGTCTAACAACGTGCTCCTTCAAGTGGTTCAAAAATAATATCCACGTCTCTTGGCTTTCATTGGCACAAATAGTAAATGCGAGGGGAAATATGCTTCCATTAGCATCTACTGTAACGACGATTAACAACTTAATATCATATTTTTCATAGATATGAGTGTCATCTATGGATATTACTAGCCGATAATGCACAAAACCATCAATGGCTGGTTTAAATGTCCAGAACACATATCTGAAGATGAATTCTTGTATTCCCGAACTCCGCTCAAGCTTCCATTCAACAACAGTCCCGGGGTTAAAATGTTGCAATGCATCCATGTACCTAGGTAGATCGAAAAATAACTTATCCCAGTTACCATAAACAATCTCAAACGCACGTTTACGCCCGAAAAATGCCTTTCTTTTGGCAATAATATATCCATATACCTGGTGGACAGATGTTATACACTCCTTAATCTTGTACCTTATGGACGATTCAATGTGTGGAATCAAGACAAGAGAAATCAAGTCAACATTCAAGTTAAAATGATTCCCACTGAATGTGTCTATTTCACAAGTGTGGGTGCCAATGTATTTTCCCACAATCCACATATTTGTTTTCAACTTTCTCGCACGTAACATCCATGCACAACCTTGAAACCATCTACAACAAATAACCTTATATACTTTCGGAGATGACTCATGAACCACGATCTCACGACACTCTTTTATGTTGTACATTAGCACCGCCCTGCTTAGGCGCGCTTTATCAGCAAAAAGCATAATCTTTGACAACACCGTTGGTCTAGATTCATCACACATTTCTATCTGACTGTCGTCAAGATCCCTTGTGAGGGTATCCATATTCGTCATACTAGGCAACTGATCAAGGTAGGTAATATTCCGTGAATGAAATGACACATGGGACTCGTATACTCTCGGGCTAACGGGGGTGGAGTCTGCATATATGGAGTGGAGCATGTTCATTAGTGGCATCATGCTCCCTCGTCAAATCGGGTTCATCATTCTCGTCCTCATTATCATCATCATATCAAGGAAGGATGTGTCATCTCCAGACTCATCATTATTGTTGTCATAATCACTATCATCTTACTGACTCTATACATCTGCCAGATCCTAATTAAATATATCGTCTTCGGGCAATTGAGTAAGGACAGGACCTTCAAGTTGCTCGTTTTCACTGCACAACCAATAAAATAATGAGTTTCTCAAATTCATCCAAACATTACATATAAACTTTATCACTTAACTTACAAATCATAATCTGTTGATATCCCATGATGCACCTTATCCTGTTGCTGATGACTCCCGGATGAACCACCATGATCCAACACACCAAATTAGACATATTCCAACTGTCTGTTGGTTCATAACTTGTAAAATTCATATCTCGCCGGTACCCCCTTTGGAATATATAAGTGTTAATACAAATACAATACATAAAAAAAATATCGTAATACAAAGGAAAATTAAAATTTACCACTCGGCTTGTGGGTTATGTAAACTTGGGAAGAAATTATTTCCTCGCTCCTCATTTACCCGTGGAGATAAGTTTAGATCTGGCCAAACTTTTTGAAACGGAACCTGTTCGGATAAAACTGCTCCACAAAAACCACCCGATGATTCAGGGTTATCCTTATTTTGCGGAACCTCAATATTGTGAATATCTTCAGTCTTGGCGTACATTTTCAATATTTTTATCACAAGAAGTTCCCCGGTGTTCTTCCGGAGTCCTCAAAAAATCTGTCAGAGTTTCATCGTCTACGATGTTAAACTCAGCATAACAAGATATCACTTGCGGAGTAACAGAATACGAATATCTTCCGGTTACTTTAATATTAACCAAATGTTTCCTCACACCCATTTATTTTTACATAACAACGATACCAATCTATCGTACTCCATTGTAAGTGGCAACTTAACATGACACTGTGGAGAACAACTATAGCGTACTAAGTTATTCTCCACCACAACCTCACCCCCCAATATAATGAAACCCTAATTTTTCGCTATTCGGACATTATGATAAAATGTAAAATAAGTTAATGACCAAATATTTCGGAAGACTTGAAGGATCCTGAATGGATTTTTAACAAATGCCGAAACTCCTTAAATAAGCAAAAATCCAGTCCGGGGTACAATAATTAAAGGCATAGCGCATGCATAATAGGCACTATATATATAGCGCCTATTATGAATGCGCTATACCCTCAATTATTGGTGGGTCAATAAAGTTTAGATGAATTATTGGTGGGGTACTAAAGTTTATATATAGCGGATGTATTCACCGCGCTATACCTTAACGGACAAACGTGCCGTTAAGGTATAACGCGGTGAATAACCGCGTTATATATAAAATAGTACTCATATATTTTTTTAACCTATTTTTGTGCTTTGAGTCCAAAAAGACAACATTTTGGTTTCGAACTCATGAATTAAAAGTAGTGGCAGAGCCAAAAGTTTCACCAAAGGGTGTCAAAATATAAAATATTAGATATACCGAAAAGTCAAGGGGGTCAACGAATAGTAAATATACATAAATCAAAAATATTTATCTAGCAATATAGTGTAATTTTTCCGGCGAATGAGTATCGATTAACACCCCTTGGTTGAATGTGACTCCGCCACTGATTAAAAATATTTAATATTTAAACGCGCCCCCTAATGCAGTGGAGGCAGTCCTTCCAGAACCGGATCTTCTAGAACCGGATATGGATTCTGTAAGGGGTGTCATCAAGCGGAGGTTATTTGTGCAAAAGTATTTATCGACTTATAAATACTTTTAGTTTGATCAAATTTTTTATTATTTAGTATCTTATATTATTCCAATCCTTGAAAAAACCTTACCGAATAAAACCCCTAGCCCTCTTCATAACTTCACTACCTTACCTTTTGCACGATTCTCACGATTTCTCTCAAAATCCAGCAACTTCGTCTTGTTGCCACATATTTGAATTATTAATCATGATGGAGGATTTAAATTTATTACTCTAGAGATGACACAACTTAGGCTTCTCTAAAATACAACTATACTCTAGAGAATGCAACAGAAAATTTCTTAAAGGAAGTTGTATTGCTGTTGCATTTTCTAGAGTAAAGTAAAGCAAAAAATATAACTAGGGTGTTCGTCGGTCGATACGATATTTAGATATTTTGGTTTGGTATTTTCGGTACGATAATATAATATATATTTCGATAAAATATCGGTATTTCAGTA